>NC_135815.1:45842713-46167454 GCF_964213995.1 Mustelus asterias | reverse complement strand
CATCGATCTGAGTGGAGCCATCTGACTCACCTCCCCCCCCCACTGATCTGAAGCACAGAGCCATCTGATCCATCCCCCCCCCCCCCCCCCCCCCCCCCCCCCCAAACCACTGATCTGACACAGAGAGCTGCCAGATGCTGGGAACTTACCTCCTCAGAAGCTGGAGCATGTCTGTTTCACGCCAAATCTGGATGGGCGAACGTAGTGTTAAAGGGGGAAGTGCCAGTAAGTTTGGACGTGCAGCCCATTAAATCAATGTAAATGCATGCAAATGCATTTAAATTTACATTGCGCCTGTTTCAGGGTCGATCCCAACGGGAACCGGCACAGAGGCGGGCGCGGATCTTGGAACTTTACCAAGTTTTCACGCCCAAAAATGGGTTCAAGTTGGTTGTAAACCCGGGCCCATAGAGTTATACTTTTAAGTATTTGCTTTTCAGCAGCAGAGCTCGTCATGGACCATGAGGCAAACTACTTTACTGCAGCCTAATTTGGATGACCAGAAGAGGGAAGAATATGGAAACTGACCAATGTGAAAAACAGAAGAACTGAACAAAGAACAGTACAGCACAGGAAACAGGCCCTTCGGCCCTCCAAGCCTGTGCCGCTCCTTGGTCCAACTAGACCAAGGGATAAGAGTGAAGATTTTTGGCACCATGAATACCATTTAGCATTTACCGTAGTACTGTTATTAATCAGGAAGTCTAGATTTGTGATTGAAAATCTGGTCCTTGAGTAAACAGAACAATCACGTTCTGATCTCGTCCATACTGCATTTGGCATGTTCAGAAGAAACTGTGACAAAACAAAATGGGTTAATAGTTATTCTAATGAGATAATGATGGGTATCGTAATGTATATCACAATGTAACAATGGATCAGTAGTCATGTGCTCGAAGCTTGGTAGAGCAGATAGAAAAATCTGTATACAAGAGAGACAGACTTACCTAATAGCTTGGCATGTATGTAGTGCAAAGAAATTTTGAAGTAACATCCCCAAGTCAAACCTGAGTCATAGAATCATAGAATCCCTACAGTACAGAAGGAGGCCATTTGGCCTATCGAGTCTGTACCGGCCACAATTCCATCCAAGCCCTATTCCCGTACCCCACACATTTACTCTGCTAATCCTCCTGACACTTAGGGCCAATTTAGCATAGCCAATCAACCTAACGCACACATGAAGGAAACATTTCTAGTAAAAAATAGGCCGCAAGATAAACTACAAAACACTGACCAATTATTGGCTGGCAGCTCTCTGAGGAGACGTCTCCTCCCAGATGGGGCAAGGTCTTGACATAAGCCAATTAATGGCCTGATGGACAGTAAGTTGCTGCAAAAGAACCTGGCCAAACGACAGGCCAGGTTTTGTGTGAAAGGGGCTAGCTCATTCTGTGCCCTGTTGATTATACATGTTTATTGTGCATTTACAATTTTAATTTAAAATGTCAACAAAGTTGCTGCAAATGTGAACTCCTATTGATGCAACAAGCCAAAAGGGAACATGGAGTCTTGGATAACAATGGAACAAACAACATTTCTTCTTAACCAATAAGATTTAAGGATTTAGAAATAAATACAGAAACAACTGAGGTGGAGGGTAAATTAAAGTGAATTGTCCTGTCCAGAAGACAGCAAGAAAAAAAACGTCAACCTAGCTACTTTATAGAATTATTATTTTAATTTTAAAATGGATAAAGGTTTTGGCCTGACATGGCTGACTAGCCATGACTCATACCAGAGGAATTTCTAACCTTCAGAAGCTGGCTGGGACCTTGTTATCATTAAATACATGCCCGTCACTGCAGAAAAATGATTTCCAAACAAATGCACAACACCCTTTACATTGCAAAGCCAGAGCTCTGGCATTGGAGATGGTTTGTCTGCAAGGACAAAAGAGACCCTGACTCCCCTGTTAAACACGTCAACATTCCAGACCTGGAAAAATACATCCTTTGTCCAAAACCCAGGAAAAGTAAGAGATATGTCACATGACCTCCCCTAACCTGCTAGGACTTGTAATATCGCCATATGGAATTGGAATCCGGCATTTTACCACCCAACAAAAAGCAGCAAAGAGAGCTCTATCTAGGTAAATTGCCTGGCCCTCATCTACGCTGTGTGGTACTGGAAACATTGGAACCCCTCTTTCGGTGCAGATAAGATGAATACATCTTTGCGTGCTTTCTTCCATCATGGAAGTCCTTGCTTCTGGAAAGACAGATCACCTTGCAACAGTTTCAGCCTGCTCGCCTCAGAAGGAATACACTTTGACTTTTGATTCTGCACTTTGAACTCATGTGGAACCAGAACTCTTATTTTATCATGATCTTTGCCCTGTACCCCTTTCTTTCCCTTATCCCTCTTTTATTGTATGAATGCAAAAGAGGCAGATTTTTCAAAACATCCTTTCACATTTTGTGTGCACGTGCAATAGAAACCAACCCTTTTATTTCACTTGCTCTTAAGTTTGCTGTGGGGTTATTAATAGAGAATTGGATCACTCCAAACTGAAGGGCTGGGGAAAAAATGACACCACTTATAAAAGAGGAAATCAAAGATCAAAATTAATTTTTTTGTTTATGGATGGGTAGTGAGAGGAGAAATCAGGGCTGTTTAACTAATTCCCCTCCTGTCCATAACAGAATGAATTCAATATCAAATTATTGACAGGGAAGTAAATAGAGGGAAAGAAAACTATTGGATTAAGAGAAAGAGAGAAAAGAAGCAGAAAGGAAAATTAAGAATAAAATGTTAAATTTTAAATTTGACATTTGTAAAAATCTCCTGTAATTTATTGCTTGAAGGAATTAAATTCCATGCTTTTCATTTTCTATTTCTGGGCAAGAGAGGTTGATTGGCAGTCATTAACAATTACTTTTGTTAATTACTAAGCTTGACTTTCTGTGGTGAGTTTAATGGGCAATTAGTGTGCAAATAAAATTCAGAGGGCAGTTAAGCACAGGATGTCTTTTTTATGAAGCTAATGGCAGTGCGGCACCACTCAGCCGTCAACTTGTGACATTTCACAATTCATGGGGTATCTATTCCTCTCTACAATTTGCTTCCTAATTTGCATATTAATAACATGATGTGTCACTCAGACGCCATTATTTTTACTGCAGATTCTACCCCATTGTTGTAAATAACAGCCTTGTAGGGTCCTGTGAAAGCCAGTGAAACAGGAACAATGAACATTCCATCGCTGAGATAACACAGCCCATAGCCAAAGGCTTTGCATGTGAGCAAGAAAGACTGTTTAGCAATAATTTAATTCATGGCATCTCTGGACAGGCACATCTTTAAAAAGAGTGACAGTGCTTCTGGAAAAAGCATATGAATCTTGTTTGATATGAAATTGTGACAAAAAACCATTCTAGAAATGTAAAGCTAGCCTGCTCACTGATAGAAATGAAATAATCAAATAGCCAACAGCTAATAACCTTAATTTCTAAGGATTGCTGAAGTTATGAATTCATCTTCCTTGTCAAAGAAGCACGAGTAAATGCATTGTGTCAATCTCGTGAAATTGACAGGAAATTTCAGGTGTAGCTCGCGTGAGAATTTATGAACCAGATATATAAGACTCCACTGACATACTGAAGATAGGGTAGCGTGATAGTGTGTTAATGGTCTAGCAAGACGAGGAAAATGGAGGCACTGTCTATCTGAATAGCATGGCCAATTTAAATAACATGCTGCTGTATCTCGCCCAACAGCTGGTGACTGAGAGGGCAAAGAAGCAATAGGCGCTTTGTGCATATTGATAATGATGATAACACTAGTTGCTCATAAGGGATTATGCAAACACGCTGCGTGTTCATATATTGATTCTAGTTACATGTGAACATATATACATGGGAAACCTGAAGACATCAGGGGCAAGGTTGCGTGCCTTTGTTTTGCTCCAGGTCAAAGTGAAACTGAAGCTGGATGACATGGCATAGTTCTGTGAAATAACGAGTAGTTATCAACTTAGAGTAATTAATTCAAGTCTTATCGAAGACTTCAGATGGTGTGATGGGGGTGTCTACCTTTTCCACAAGATTAAAATTGTGAAACATGTGTTCACTGCTTTTCGTCTTATTATGTACATCATCATCATTTTCTGGTTTGCCAGTCACCTCATGTACCTGTTTTTGGCAGGATATCAGATGATCATTCTGATGGCTTGGGGGTGTCTGTTTTGTACGGGTCTGTTTGCATTAGTGCATGGCTTTTTGTAGCTGCGTCAGCCTTTGCTCTAGTACATTATTGCCACCAATGGCTCCTTGCACCACATGCCTTGGAGAATTGATGGAAAGCTGGGAATTTCCTTGGTCCCTGCAGAAGACCACACCTTCCATATATCTTGCTAGGTTTGGGTATTCTCGTAAAGTTTTTTTTAAAGTTTTTATTTATTATTATAACAAGTTGGCTTACATTAACACTGCAATGAAGTGACTGTGAAAATTCCCTGGTCACCACACTCCAGCGCCTGTTCAGGCACACTGAGGGAGAATTGAGCATTGCCAATGCACCTAATCAGCCTGTCTTTCAGACTGTGGGAGGAAACCGGAGCACCTGGAGGAAACCCACACAGACACGGGGAGAATGTGCAGACTCCACACAGACGTTGACCCAAGCCGGGAATCGAACCCGGGTCCCTGATGCTGTGAGGCAGCAGTGCTAACCACGATGCCATCATGCCAACCCATTGTATGTCAACAATCTAGTTGTGCTTGGGACCTGTAAGCTTCATTGACCTGCAAGGATCACTTGTACTTACATCCATCCATGAGTTGTTCTTCGATGCTGCATATTTTGGGCTTCTCTAGAAGACCTTTCTGAAAAGCTTCCACAGGAGTGGATGTGGTCAACAACTCAACAATTCTGTCTGCTAGCTACGTGTTTGAAAAATCACAGTATGTACTCTTTTCTCTGCACCTGATGATGATGTGCTCTATGGATTCTGGAGGTTATAAACTCTCATCAATGAACATGGAAGTTTATCCTGATACTGAAACGGTCTTCCAATGTGTTGCATATCTTTGTTTCTACTGTTGATCCCAACATATTCAGCTGTGTAGTCCTTCATTCCCAATTGCGAGCCAAATTTTTATAGCTTTCTTGTCTGGTTCAGACACACCTGAATCAAGAATCCATAGCATTGTATGTTGTTTAAACATTTGAATCTGAACTCAGACTGGGGAATTTTGTGAAGATTTTGACAATATTCCTTTAAGTGTCACTGAGGCTGCTTTTGTGCACTGAGATCTGCCCATTATAATCACAAACTTATCTGGCCCAATTTTTATGCTGTCTTTGTTTTCTTTTTTCTTTGATTCACCTTTGCTCACTGTTTATCTGGCCCACACATTGGTCACTCATTTCCTGACTGAGCTAACCCAGTGCGGGTCTTCTCGACGCATTGTCCTACTTACTGAAATGTGCACTGCAGTTTGACAATGAGGGATCCATCTACTTATTGCAGCACTGTGTCTTCAAAAACTGTCTGCGCTACCACCACACTTTGATGCTGTGATTTTGTCAGTGTAATCTGACCAGTATACTGAAGGTTGTCTCATGCACTATCTAAGACTATTCATTATGTAGTACCTGTACTGAAGCTTGCTACCAGGCTGAGCACTATGTTGTTTGGAAGGAACGACTGCTGCACATCCTGCCATGTGCATTGCGAATGATATAAAAGCACCAATTGCTACTAAGAGATTGTGCAACCACATTGTCGGTTTATTTATTAATTCTGGGCACATACAAATGGATATACATGGACAGAAAGCTTGAAAACATCTCGAGCAGGGTATGTGCGCTGCGTTCTGCTCATGGCTGAAGAGAAACATTAAAAGCTTCCCTTAAAGTCGTAGAGTCATAGACTCATGGAGGTTTACAGCATGGAAACAGGTCCCTTGACCCAACATGTCCATGCCACGCAGTTTTTACCATTAAGCTAGTCCCAATTGCACGTGATCAATCTACCAAAATACATCACCTCGCATTTATCTAAATTAAACTCCATCTGCCATTCATCAGCCCATTGGCCTCGGGTCACTGTCTGTGTGGAGTTTGCACATTCTCCCCGTGTCTGCGTGGGTTTCCTCCGGGTGCTCCGGTTTCCTCCCATAGTCCAAAGATGTGCGGGTTAGGTTGATTGGCCATGCTAAATTTCCCCTTAGAGTCAGGGGGATTAGCAGGGTAAATATGTGGGGTTACGGGAATAGGGACTGGGTGGGATTGTGGTCGGTGCAGACTCGATGGGCCAAATGGCCTCCTTCTGCACTATAGGGAATCTATGAGTCTACGATCAAGATCCCGTTGCAATCCTAGATAACTTTCTTCACTGTCCACTATGCCACCAATCTTGGTGTCATCTGCAAACTTACTAAACATGCCCCATAAATTTTCATCCAAATCATTAATATAAATAACAAATAACAGTGGACACAGCACCAATCCCAGAGGCACATTGCTGGTCACAGGCCTCCAGTCTGAAAAACAACCACCCTCTGTCTTCTGTCATCAAGCTAATTCTGTATCCAATTGGCTACCTCACCCTGGATCCCGTGAGATTTAACCTTATGCAACAACTTACCATGTGGTACTTGTCAAAGGCCTTGCTAAAGTCCATGTGGACAACATCAACTGCAGTGCCCTCATCTAACTTCTTGGTTACCCCTTCAAAAAACTCAATCAAATTCGTGAGACATGATTTTCCACTCACAATGCCATGCTGACTGTCCCTAATCAGTTCTTGCCTCTCTAAATGCCTGTAGATCCTACCTCTCAGAATACCTTCCAACTACTTGCCCACTACAGATGTTGGGCTCACTGGCCTGTAGTTCCCAGGCTTTTCCCTGCAGCCCTTCTTAAACACAGTTGCAACTTTTGCCACCCTCTAATCTTCAGGCACCTCACCAGTGGTGTCGATGATTTAAATATCTCTGCTAGGGGAGCCGCAATTTCCTCCCCAGCCTCCCACAACGTCCTGGGATACATTTCATCAGGTCCTGGGGATTTATCTACCTTGATGTGCTTTAAGACTTCCAGTACCTCCTTCTCTGTAATATCTATACTCCTCAAGACATCACTATTTATTTCCCCAAGTTCTCTAACATCCATGCCTTTCTCAACAGTAAATATCAATAGGAAATATTCATTTAGGATCTCACCCATTTCTTGTGGATCTGCACATATAGATGACCTTGTTGATCCTTAAGATGCCCTACTCCTCCCCTAGTTACTCTTTTGCCCTTTATACATTTGTGGAACCTCTTTGAATTCTCCTTTGCCTTATCTGCCAAAGCAATCTCATGTCCCCTTTTTGCCCTCCTGATTTCTCTCTTAACTCTACAATGACAACCTCTATACTCTTCAAGGGATCCACTTGATCCCAGCTGCCTAAGCATTTCATATGCCTTCTTCTTTTGACCAGGGCCTCAAGAGCCCAAGTCATCCAGGGTTCCCTACTTCTACCAGCCTTGCCCTTCACTCTAAAAGGAATATGCTTACCCTGAACCCTGGTTAACACACTTTTGAAAACCTCCCACTTTGCCTGCCAACAGACCCCCCTATCAACTGTTGAAAGTTCCTGTCTAATACCATCAAAATTGGCCTTAGCCCAATTTAGAATTTTAACTTTTATGCCAGACCTATCATTCCCCATAGCTATCTTAAAACTAATGGAATTATGGTGACTGATCCCAAAGTGATCTGTCACTAACACTTCTGTCATCTGCCCTTCCTTATTTCCCAAGAGGAGGTCAGGTTTTGTCCCCTCTCTAATCGGGCCATTCACATACTGAATGAGAAATCCCTCCTGAATGCACTGAACAAATTTCTCTCCATCCAAGCCCCTAATACTATGGCTGTCCCAGTCAGTGTTGGGAAAGTTAAAGTCCCCTACTATTACCACCCTATTTTTCTTGGAGCTATCTGTAATCTCCTTACATATTTGCTCCTCAATTTCCCACTGAATATTTGGGGGCCTGTAGTGCAATCCTATCAAAGTGATCTCTCCCTTCCTATTTCTCAGTTCTCCCCATACAGACTCAGTGGGCAAACCCTTGGATATATCCTCTCAATGCTACTGTGATGTTCTCCCTAATCAAAAACACAATTCCCCCTCCTGTCTTACCTCCTTTTCTATCTTCCCTATCGTATCTTTTGAGCTGCCAGTCCTGCCGTTCCCTTAGCCACGTTTCAGTAATAGCTAAAATATCCCAGTCCCATGTATCCATCTATGCCCTGCATTCATCTGCCTTGCCTGTCAGACCTCTTGCATTGAAATAAATGCAGTTTAATCTAGGTTTCCCTTGCTTTTTACCTTGCTTTCTTAGGCCATCTGTCCTGTCATGTTTTGTACACTCTCCCTGTGTTTTATTTCTCTGAGCCTTACTGGACCCAGTCACTGAGTTCTCCACAGTCTCTGTACCCTGTATTGTGGCCCTTTTTGATTTTTGTCTTTGGTTTCTTTGCCTTCCACTTTTCCCCTTCCTGCCTCTTGTTTCTGTCCCAACTTTACTTCCCTCTGACTGATTGGTACCCATCTCCCTGCCACATTAGTTCAAACCCTTCCCAGCAGCGCTAACAAACTCTCTTCCTAGGACATTGGTTCCTGTCCTGCCCAGGTGCAAACTGTCCCATTTGTACTGGCCCCACCTCCCCCAGAACCAGTTCCAATGTCCCAGGAATTTCAATCCCTCCCTCTTGCACCATTTCTCATCACATTTTCATCTTAGCTATCTTGACATCCCTATTCTGACTCGCACATGGCACTGGTATGAACCTTTAGATTACTATCTTTGAGGTCCTACTTTTTAGTTTAACTCCTAACTCCCTAAAATCAGCTTGTAGAACCTCATCCTAGGGAGCCATAAGGGTGAAAACCTGAGATCACTTTTAAAGCAGGGGAGGTGGGTGACAGCCTTTCAAAGCTTGGCATTCTGATCTGGAGGATGATGTGAGTTTGAGAAGTTATGCCTGTGATTGAAATTATGATCAGACTTGGGCGGCACGGTAGCACAGTGGTTAGCACTGCTGCTTCACAGCTCCAGGGACCTGGGTTCAATTCCCGGCTTTGGTCACTGTCTGTGTGGAGTTTGCACATTCTCCTTGTGTCTGTGTGGGTGTGCTCCGGTTTCCTCCCATGGTCCAAAGATGTGCAGGTTAGGTTGATTGGCCATGCTAAAAATTGCCCTTAGTGTCTTGAGATGCGTAGGTTAGAGGGATTAGTGGGTGAATATGTAGGGATATGGGTGTATGGCCTGGGTGGGATTGTGGTCGGTGCAGACTCGATGGGCCGAATGGCCTCTTTCTGTACTGTAGAGTTTCTATGATTTCTATGATTTCTACTTCTAAGGCTCCTCCTGGTCCACAAGAAAATCTGAAAAATAAAGTTTAAACTTGACTTCTGATCTGCTTTGACCACTGAGGGCTCAGAATTGGAAGACATAGGATATGAATTTTGTGAGGGCTTTTCATACTGCATGGCCATTCAGTGAAAAGCTCCAGAGAAATGTATGAAGATGGGAAATTTGAACAGATGCCATTGAAAAGGAGAAACTGTAGAGGCATGTGTACTATAAACAACAAAAAAATTTAAACATTGGGAAATTCTGCAATTATGAAATAAAATTCATGCGAGAATATAATCTGCATTAATTGAATCTCTTATGTTGTCACTGCTCTCAATGTCCAGTGTTAGATTTCATGCTGCCTGCTTTAATACCTTGAGTAAAAATGGAGGAGACGATGGTGCAGTGGTAGTCTCATGGACTGGTAATTCAGAGACCCGGGCTAGTGCTGGAAGGACATGGGTTCAAATCCTGTCACGACAGCTGGTGGAATTTAAATTCAATTAATCAAATTTGGAAATGAAATCTGGTCAGTCATCGATTGTCATAAAAACCCATATGGTTCATTAATATCCTTTAGGGAATGTCCTTACCTGGTCAGGCCGACATGTTGCTCCAGACCCATAGTAATGAGGTTGACTCTTAACTGTCCACTGAAATGGCCTACCAAGTCACTCAGTCCAAGGAAAATTAGGGCAAGAAATGCTGAGCTTTTCAGCAATGCCCACATCCCATGAAAGAATAAAACCATTACCATGCTCCAAGTTTTCTTGGTGTTGTTTCTGACATCTCTATTCTTCCTCATTTCTTTGGTGTCTTGTTTAATGAGCCTAATGTCATCCATTGTTTTCACAAACCCATTGATGAGCCACAGAAAAATATTTATCTCACCAATATTAAAATCGTAAATTTAAACATGATTATTTTTAGTCAGAAATTTGTGAACAGCTAAAATTTATATTGCATTTGTTTCAGATTTGTTAGACTCTATGGGCCCGATTTCGGGCATGAAAACTTGGTAGAGTTGGGTGTGAGGCGAGTAATGCGATCCACGCCTGCCTCTGCACCGATTCCCCCTTTACCTAGGCCTGAAAATGGCCACGATCGGGACCACGCCCAAAATGGGCGCAACAGCCATTTAAATGCATTTGTATGCATTTTAATTGACTTAATGGGCTGCATGCCCAACTTTACCGGCACTTCCCCTTTGCTACCGTGTTCGCCCATCCAGAATCGGCATGAAACAACCATGATCCACAGAAGTCCGATTCAGGCGGTCCAGTTAGTGAGGAGGTAAATACCAAATGTCCGACGGCTCTCTGCTTGAGATCGGGGAGTGGGGGGCGGAGGTGGGGAGTGGGTCCGACAGCTCTCTGCTTGAGATTGGTGGGGGAGGGAAGGGGGGCTCCGCTGCCACTCTACCTGTGATCAGTGAGGGGGAAGGGGAGGAGAGGGGTCCAGATCGGTCTGGGTGGCAGAGGGGGTGGGAAGATAAAGGGGGTCAGTAATGTTGTGGGGGTGGGGCAATGTCTGTGGGGGCCAGAGGGAAGCATTATCCGGCCTGGGAATGATGTGGTAGGAGAGCTGCATTTTATCATTTTTTCTGCGCATGTGCAGTTGGAGGCGCCGATTGGAGTTGCAGGATTTCGGGCGCATTAAGCCCCACCCACAGGCTTCTGCAGCACGATTCGGAATTGCTGATATTTTTTCAGGCAGAGTGTGCTTTTCAGGCAGAGCCTGAGAACGGGTCTAAAAGTTGGATCCAAAACATTCCCAGTTTCAAGTCCGCCCAGCACTTCGACTCAAAATGGCAAAATAGGGCCCTATTTTTTCTGTCTTTTTTTCCATACTTCAAGTATCACAGTGGCACAGTAGTTAGCTCTGCTGCCTAACAGCGCCGGGAACCCGGGTTCGATTCCCAGCTTGGGTCACTGCTGTGTGGAGTTTGCACGTTCTCCTCTTGTCGGCATGGGTCTCCTCCGGGTGCTCTTGTTTCCTCCCACAGTCTGAAAGATGTGCTGGTTAGGTGCATTGGCCATGCTTAATTGTCCCTCTGTGTACCCGAACAGGCGCCCGAGTGTGGCGACTAAGGATTTTCACAGTAACTTCATTGCAGTGTTAATGTAAGCCTATTTGTGACACTAATAAATTTTGAATAAAAGTCTGCAACATGTCTCTCCAGAGATCTGAGTTTCTGTTGAGTTCTCTCAAATATTCCACCCTAACCTCAGCAGGAGATCAGAGAAACTGAAATCCTGGAGCAACTGTGAATGGATATTTTCAGTTGTTAATGTTGATCCTCTGTGTGTTTTGCAGTTAAGACAGGAAATAAATTGTTTTCATTGGTTGAGAATATAAAATATTATAAATCATGGGAAGCACAACATAATTAATATAATGCAGTACCTTTGACACCTTATTTTGAAATAAATTGATTTATTTTCTATCATTTTAAATGTATGAATCCTGTACCTTTTATTAATGTTTCACCTACAAAAGAAACTCAGATGACATGTAGTTAGAAGAAGTGTTATGATGAATGCTTTGGGTGATGGTGGAGGGTGGAGGATGTGTGTAGTCATGGGGGTATACTTGATTTATACAGGAAAGATGGAGAACTATTCATGAATTATTCTTGTCTGGTTTGTTTTATATTTCATTCATGCAAACCGGCTCACTCTTTGCTTCTGAGCCCTATCATTTATCAACAGATTATGGAACGATGAGAACACTGTAGAAACAAGAAAAATGAAACTGCAAATTAATCATTTAAATAATGCATTATGAATATCATGTTTACTGAGATGAAAACTGTTGGTCTTGGTCCATTACCTTAAGACGAAGAACCATGCTGGTCCTTGATCATGGCATAAATGACCATATTGGGCATTAAAGAATAATTATTTAGAAATGATCATAATGATTATATTCCAAAAGAAATGTCAACAAGAAAGATAAGTCATTTTGAGCATGTAATTGCTACAAGATAGACTGCTGCAAAGGGTGATTTCTATAATGCTGTATTTCTAGATTAAATCATTCCCTAATGTTTTCAATTCACATCTGTGTTGTGTTTACTTACTGATGAGTGTAGACCAACTCTACATATTATGGCTCAAAGACACTTGCCTACAGGAATGCAACATTTGTTTTTCCCCTGAGGAAAAAGCTGTAGCAATGTTATAATGAATTGTTTTCAGTCTGCTGTATGTTGCATGTTGTAAAGGTATTGCTGCTAAACAATGAACAATGACACTGCCAGAAATGCAGTGGGGTGGATCTTTAGTCCATCTGTCTTCCTTCATCATGGCCCTGTTCTTTATCCCAAGATGTGGAGATGCCGGCGTTGGACTGGTGTTGTTCGACTCCTCAATGTCTTTATCCCAAGATCAGAGGTCTTTGATATGTAGTAGATAGGTGTGAATGGCTATCTCAATGTTACTGGAATATTCACTTCACAAACCTGGATTTTAGGACAGCACCATACCTTTCCATTGGCAGATGGTACTAACTTTTCTGGCTGAAGGAGGCAAAAGATGCTGCCTTGCCAGTGACCCTCCAATTCTAACATGCAGGCTGTTTGAGATTGATTGCTGCTTGGATACAGCCTAGTGGCTCACATTCCTTTTTATAATGATCTTTATTTTATGCCCCACAATTGTTGACTCAACAGCTAATTGAAATAATGGGCAGAATTCTCCCAAAAATTTCGAAGTCTTGCTCCCCAGGAGAAAAACTGTTGAGATTCCTGCCGGGAAGGTCAGTGAAATTCAGTACGCAATTAAACCACACTTAGAAGCGTTTTTGGAGCCTGGAGAGAATCTCACTGAATTCCCCCCACACGTAAGTTGTTTTGGGGTGGAGACCTAAAGGTGCCGGCAAAGCCGATTCCTCGAAGATTGGGGTGCACTTTAAAAGCGGTGCCCCGATCTCCAGTCAACCCTACACACAACTCACTGGCTAAGACTCCATTCCCTCACTTGCTGGTATAGGGTCCCCCCCCCACTCACGGGTACCGGCATCTCCTCCCCCCAAGTGAGCAACACCTTTCCCATGAGTTCAGTGAAGGTTTGTCCCCCTTCAGAACCACTCTCCCTTGCCTCCCCCTTCAAGAACACTCCCCCTTGAGCCCTCTCTTCAGGAGCACTTTCCCATGCCCCCACCCTTTCAGTCGCCTCCATATGCTCCCCTTCAGGTCCCCATTTGGCTGCCAACCTGGCACCCAGGCAGTGACACACTGGAATTGCCAAGCTGGTACCCTGCAGCTACCCCTGGCTTCTCAGCAGTGCCAATGTGGCACTTCCAGGATGCCAGGGGCAGTACCAAGGTACCACCCAACCATTTCCCCAACCACCTGGGTGCTTCAATAGCCTCCGAGCTCCCTGGTGTGGCCATCATGCCTGGTCTCTGTGGAGACCAGCAGTGATTCATGTCAGGTTCCTGCTGCCCCCGAGTGTCCGAGCCTCCCGGGAGCAGTGAGGATCCTATATAAATCGACAAAGCATATTTAAATTAATATTTAAATATACTTAGGCGATTTCTGCTCTCACTGGGTGGGAACCAGATTACATCTGGGCAGGGGGAAAATCCCAAAGGGGATTCTAATCATGCTAGGGCCCCTCCCCTGTGATTCTCTGACCCCCATGGAGCCCCAGCGCAAATTGCACTGGGCCCTGTGGGGCCAGCAAATCCAGCCAAGTATTTCTCTATTTATCCTGGAGCAGAATTTCAATGTCCTTTCAAATTCGGGAACAGAGTTGGACAGGGATCAAAAATATTGGTGCATTTGACATGCAGACTTCTTCACACATTTTCCTGCATTGGTCATTTTAGGAGAGCTCAATTTGAGAGCTGACAAGACTACATGGCCCCCACGATAGTTTCCAGTTGGCCTTCAGTTTCCCGACGTAGCATGGGCAGTTCAGTCTCCTGGAGCTGGACACTCGGTGGCAGCCTGGGGACGGGTGTTCCAGGCACTTCTAGAGGACCACCCTGCCTAGTTAGATGTGCATGCAGCCAAAGGTCATCCTGTAGAAGGCCTCTGAAAGGCCCTCGAGCTTCAAGAATCCCTGTACACCCTTCTAGGCTCCCAAATCTGGGGTGCCTGGAAAATCCCCTGGGGGCTAAAAAATGATAAATGGGAAATATTAGAAAGACTTGTTGCACTTAAAGTTGAAAAGTCACCAGGACTGAATTTGATGCATCTGAGAATACCGAGGAAACTGTCAGTGGAAAGTATGGAAGAATTGGCCATAATGTTCCAATTCTTCTTAGATACAGGATGGTGCTAGAGGACTGGTGAATTGCAGGTGTCACATCCTTGTTCAAAGAGTGGTGTAAAGATAAGCACAGGAGCCACAGGCCAACCATTTTAACCTCGGTGGGAAAGCTTTTAGAAATGATAATCCGGAACAAAATGAACAGTCACTTCAATAGGTATGGATTAATCAAGGAAAGCCAGCACAAATTTTTATAGCAAATCATGTTTAATTAACTTAAACAAGTTTTTTGATAAGGAACAGAGAATATCAAAGGGGGATTTGATAAATTGTCACATAGCAGACATGTCAGCAAAGTTGAAGCCATTGAATAAAAGGGACAGTGGCACATAGATAAAAAAATTAGCTGACTGACAAGAAACAGAGTCGTGGTGAATGTTTTTTTTAAACTGGAGGAAGGTATAAAGTTGTGTTTCCCAGTGGTTGGTACAAGGACCAGGGCTGTTCTTCATCTATGATAATCATTTGGACTTAGTCACAATTTCCATTTGCAAGTAACACAAAACCTGGAAACATTATGAACTGTGAGGATGTGGCCATAGAATTCAAGAGTACCTGGGTAGGCTGGTGAGATGGGCAAACATGTGGCAGACGAAATTTAATGTAGAGAAGTATGAAGTGATGCATTTTATCGGTAGAATGAGGAGAGGCAATGTGAAGTATAGGGTACAATTGTAGAAGGGGTACAGGAGCAGAGAGTCCTGGGGGTATATGTGAAGGTGGCAGGTTAGGTTGAGAAAATGGTTAATAAGGTACATATCAGCTTTATATAGACATAGGCCAGAATTTTCAAGCCCTTCATGCAGACCTGATTTTAGGTCCCACTGACATGATCGGGGATTTCAATGGCTCACCGGCCATTGAAATCTCCATTCACATTGCAAGGACTGGAAGAACTCACTGGAAAATTCTCAGATCCCAACTCAGCACCCTTCCCTCCTCAGTCCCCCACTCAGGCCCTGCACCGTGGCAGTGCCAATGGTGCACTTCCCCCGGAACCTTGCCACTGACACCCTTGCCTCGCATCTTGGACTCCGAGGGAGATCAAGGAGGTAGGTGCAGTGACCAATTGCCCCTCTGCTACTGTCAGGCTTCAGTGTGGAAGTTAAATGGCGATTCAGCCCCAACTGGAGTATTCTGTGCACCACACTTCAGAAAGATGTGAAGGCATTGGCGAGGGTACAACAAAGATTTGTAGCAACATGAACAGAGAGTTGCCTGAAATCACCATGCCAGGAGTGATCTTCAGGTCTCCCTGGGCTAAAGGGGCAGTCATGATGTGGAGATGCCGGTGTTGGACTGGGGTAAACACAGTAAGAAGTTTAACAACACCAGGTTAAAGTCCAACAGGTTTATTTGGTAGCAAAAGCCACAAGCTTTCCGAAAGCTTGTGGCTTTTGCTATCAAACAAACCTGTTGGACTTTAACCTGGTGTTGTTAAACTTCTTACTAAAGGGGCAGTCCAGTCACGAGACCCTTATCCCAGGGGACAGTACCGTGATCAACCTCTTGCCTCCAGCCTGAGTCAATCCAATCCCCACGTCTCTTGGGGGACCCTCCCTCTGAAGCCTGACAGTAGCAGAGGGGCAATTGGTCACTGCACCTACCTCCTTCATCTCCCTCGGAGTCCAAGATGCGAGGCAAGGGTGTCAGTGGCAAGGTTCCGGGGGAAGTGCACCATTGGCACTGCCACGGTGCAGGGCCTGAGTGGGGGACTGAGGAGGGAAGGGTGCTGAGTTGGGATCTGAGGCAGTGGGCTGAGGGAGGGGCCGAGTTGGGTCACCCTCATGCCTGTGTGGTGTCATAGAGTCATAGAGGTTTACAGCATGAAAACAGGCCCTTTGGCCCAACTTGTCCAGCAAGCTCGTCTCAATTGCCCACATTTGGCCCATATCCTTCTATAACCCTGTAACTGTCAAAATGCTTTTTAAAATACAAAGTGTGTTGGGGTGACTATCATTTCTGTTTTGGTGTTGGAGACACCTGTCTGTAAACCCAGAATTTGGGACACCTTTTAAAAACGGTGCCCTGATCTCTGAAAGCCGGGTTGTCCGTCGTGTTTCGTGGGATGCAGAAATTTGCACTCATCAGGTGGGTGAATCCTAGCACCAGCGTAAAACCCGGCGTATTCCTGTTAGAGGGTGCACTTCGTCTGAAAGACGGGAGAATTTGCCTATTACTTTTATTATGCATGAAAAGTTCTTTATTTGTTATCAGGGTATGAGCATCACCTACAAGGCTGGATTTATTGTTCATTTGCAGTTGCCTATAAGAAGATCATGACGGGCTATCTTCTTGCATCATTGAAGATATATGGTCAGATATATATAGTCCCGTAACATTAATCGGTCAGGAATGATAGAACTTGAATTAACAGTGAAGGAATATGAAATATTCTGGAACAGTCTGTGTAACTTATTGACAAACTTAGAGGTAATGCTGTTACCGTCCACCTGCTGCTCTTCTCTGTCCAGGTGGTGAAGGCTACCTAAGGCCTTGCAGAGTTGTAGGTAAATATGATAAAGCAAATCTGATAATCAGTCCCGAGTGGCATCATTTTCTTTTTTATTGGTTTAAGTTATCACTGGAAGAATAAAATTACAGTTCATCATTCTGATAGTGTATTTTTCTTTTCAGTTACCTTTGCATTTGTTCAACTGATCCCCTGTGTTACATGGAATAAAACGAATTTGATACATCATTAACCAACTCCTGATACCAACTGAATATATTTGACAAAGAAATACTGCCATAACTGGCCATTACATCACAGCTGGGCATTTTAAAAGAAATACCAAGCAGAGAGTTGAGTATAAGACATGACAAGACATTGGGCTAGGGTTTGGGGGTCCCATGAGGTCAGAAACAGAGATTTGAAAATACAGCCAGCAGCCAGTGTAAGTTTTAAGATGTTTTTCCTGGCGATCTCGCTCCACTTCACATTGAGGCTAATTAATGTACTTTAAATCTTGCTAAGAAGGGTATTGAAGGGACGGGTGGAATTTTGAATGGGGTACATGGGTTTCCAAGAGCTGTCCATTTCTCATCAACTCTAGGGATGGCAGATGAAGAGAGGAGAACCGGTCACAGATGCCCCAGGGCATCACCCCAGCCCCAGAAGAGAGACAGCGGGGTAAAGAGGACTCGACATTTACAAAGAATGTGCTCTTGATGCTGTTCAGATGGCAGGGTGTCAAAGTCACTGTGCCCTTAAACTTCTTCACGTTTGACCCCTACTAAGGATCAGCTTCTGATCGAGAGGCATCTGGCAAATTGATGCACCCCATTATATCTTGCTGCACTCTTTGCCAGAGCTGCACAGTACATTCATTTCACAACCACCACATCTTCACAGGGACAGAGAACATTAGGTTTTATGCTGTGAATCTCCCTGGTTAGTCCTGTGGCCACATAGATTCAAAGGGTTCCACTCCCTGAACATCCAGCCCGTGTGCCCCCACAACATGAATTTGTTCCATGTGTGCACTCACTTTCCTAGCAGCTGCTCTGACTCCTTCATCCTTTGCCTATCTATGCTGCCTTAGATCTTCATTCCAACCCTCAGAGTGCATCCTAGAGACAAGGGATATTCCCTGAAGACATGGCTACTCACCCCTCTGTGGGAACTCTAAATTGAGGCACAGAGGTGATACAAGCAATGCCACCTGCTCAGAAAGATAACATTGAATGGGCCAATGAGCTTCTGAAGATGGGATTCTGGTATCTGGAATGGTCAGGTGCAGCTCTTCAATAAACTTCACCAAGTAACCTAGTCATTGTAGTGGTCTGTTAGGCTCTCGATAACATGACTTTGAGAGAGGTGTGGACCTTGTAGACAGTGAAGCCCCACAAGAAGGCAGCTCACTGGGAGAAGATCAGCAGCAGGAGGTGAGAGTGTAGGAGAAAGTGGAGGTGAAGAGAGTTGATGCTGAACAGAGAGGTGGCCCTGTGTCACAGAAGGAATAAAAGGAGGCCAAGACATGTGACATAAATTGTCATTATCTCTGCAGTGAAAGTAATGGAAAATGATGGACAGACTAAGTAAGAAGCCATTCCACTAATCCACTTGGTATGAAGCATGGATGAAATGAGGAGAAACCCTGCCTTGAGTGTCAGGTCTCCAGCTCTCTTGTGATATGCCTCTTCCCTCTGGTGCTGTGGAAGGCTTTGGCACTATCAGCAGATTTTTTTCCCTTAGGATAGCAGACTGCCTCAGTGATTGCTACTTCAGGGAATCTAAATCAGTCCCAAACTTAATTTGACCCACCTCTCTTCCCACCTCCACCTCTAATTTGACAGAAAGCCTGTCTCCATATTAATTAGGGGCTCATCCGTATGAAAACCTTAACTGCAATCAGTTTCCTTGCACAGGCAGGTTTCCAGCCAAAAACAAATCCAGCTCATATTTACTACCTCTCTGGTGAAAATTCAGCTCATTTTGTGTGGTGGAGAATAATAGTATTTCAACTGTTCATAACTTGAGGAATCAATGGACTCACATTTAATCTTGACTGCAATATACCAAATTCCGTTCAATCCACTGAACCTTCTATATTGATCCACAGGTTCAGTTTGACAAAATATGACTCACAATACCCACAAAGCTTTAGTTGATAGAAAATAGATGTCTATCTGAAAAAAAAGCTGTATCTGTATTAATTCCCAATTTGAAAAAAAATACAATCATCATCTCTCAGGAAATGTAAGTCAGAGATCAACTCCAAATTACATGATCATCAGACAGATTAAAGGGACAGATGGACCATAGCCAAATCTGTTTGTAGAATTATGCCTAAACTTGCTGTTCCTTACCTTGACAAGGATATAATTCACATTCTTTGCTCATGGCATAACTATCAGACATCACAGCCACAAAACGTAGCTTTGCAAAGTTTCTGATTTTGTTTGTGTTGGAATTTGAGTTGTGTAAATGATGTGGGAGTTGTCCACTTCCAGTGACTTCCAAAGTAGCCTTGTCAATCATCATATTTCAAAGAGTCATAGCTCAGATATCCATGCATGTGTCAGAAGCTTGTAGAGTGATAAAATTGAAACACCAATCAGTATTTTTAATACCCAGCCTGCTATTTTGGGCCTTGCTGGTTCCTGCCTTCACTTAATTCCATACAGTTCAACATGCGGCCAAATGTACAAGGGACCACCTACTCATGCTAATTACAGAAATCACCATTCAATTTCAAATGAGGTGTATTTGACAATCTTTTTTCTGCAACAGAGTTAGTGGAAATGCTGTGCGTTTGAAGAAGTTAGCAGAAGTTTTTTCAGTCAGAATGGAGTGCTACTGGATGTTTGGTGTTGTGTGATTTTGAAAGGTATCTGGATGCACCAGGGATGGGGGCTATAGTCATAGTTCTCTTGGCTGCAGCATAACAGGGAGAAGGAGAAGAAAATGGGTTTTCAGAATGAGGCCTTACAGACCTATGGTCTTTAGACAACACTTCTTTGACCTCCAGAGCAGCCTAGGTCATTGTTGATCATGGTTAATTTCACCAAGGAGTTGGTCAAAATGTGCCACATCCTTGAATCAGAGTTGCAGGATGGCATTGCCAGTGGCTGCCTACATCACCAAAGCCTCAATTTCTAAATTAGCTGATTGTTCCAGACTGGAGATGGTGCCATACCAATATATTCGAGTTCACCTTCTATCACTGCAGCCAGGTCACAGAAGTCCTTTATTCTAAGAAAGGTGATTTCATTGTCTTATCTATAAGCAGAGAGAAGCGGCAGGAGCATGCATGTGGCCTTGCCTGGATAGCAGGCTTCGCCATGGTGCAAGCAGCCATTGACTGCACAGTCATGGCCTTGGAGGCACCATATTTCAATGGGGAGATGTTCCGTGACCACACAGGGTATCACTCCTTGAACATGCAGTAAATATGCAATTACATCCAGGCCGTTGCTTTGGTGAATTCCTTTATCCTGACTGCAGTCACAATGCTTTCATCCTGTACTTGTCAGCCGTGTCGACCATTTTCAAGCCATCATGTCAAACAGGAGAGTATCCATTTGACCACAAAGGCTAACCGCTCCACACATGGCTGATGACTCCTCTTTGCCATATTGGGCAATAACAGCCATTTAATTATTGTAATCATACTTACAGAATCAGAAGCCCTATCAACCAACATTCCAAATTTTGCTATCATCTCATCCCATTATTAGGACAGACCCACCAGAGATACTGTTGGCACAGATGTACACAGTCAGGACAGATTGACCCTGGGAGTGCTCAACATTGATTTTGGTTCTCATGAAGTCTTATCGAACCTGGGTCCTGGCACTGGGAGGCAGCAGTGCAAACCACTGTATCACCGTGCTGTCCATGTTGAACACCACCTGGAGCAAGCACTGTGGGGTGGCAAGGGCATAAAATGGTCTTTGGAGGGGGTGACTTCATTGCCCATTGCTTGGTCACACTGATACTGATCAAATCAAATTGGTCTGGAAGCAATATCAGTCTGACTGTGCGTATGACAGGTAGTATGAGAAAAATCTACTTGACCTCATCTTCAACAGTTTACCTGTTGCGGATACATTTGTTCATAACTATATTGGTAGGAGTGACTAACGCACATTTCTTTTGGAGATGAAACAATCTTTAATGAATCTCATTAAACTGTTTTGTCTTGCATTGCTGCCATGTTTTTGGGGCAGTGTTCTTGGGTTTGACATGGTCAATAATCTCTTCTCATTGGTTGCCTAAAGGTCATCCTGCTACTGGAGAAAATGAATAACACTCTTCCTGTTCACAAGGTCTCTGGTGCAGCATCAGGCAACCCACTTACTCCCTTCTTCAGTTTTATCTGTTTAATTGTTCCACAGCAATTGAAGCCAGAATGTACCTCTCCTTTAAGAGATGCTATTTGCTTTTCATAGAATCCCTACAGTGCAGAAGGAGGCTATTCGGCCAATCGAGACTGCGTCGACAACAATTCCAACCAGGCCCTATCCCTGTCACCCCATGCATTTACCCTGCTATTCCCTCTGATACAAAGGAGCAATTTAGCATGGACAATCAACTGAACACGCATTTGGAACACAATCTTTGGACTATGGGAGGAAACCCATGCAGACACGGGGAGAACCTGCAAACTCCACACAGACAGTGACCCGAGGTCGGAATTGAGTTTTGAGGCAGCCATGTTAACCATTGTGCCACCATGCCGCCCTATGCTACTAAATACTGGTAAACACCAATGTTGACACCCTGCACCACCCCTACAAACCTATTCCTCACCCTCAAAAAGTGTGCAGCTAATGCATTATAGTGTACATACATTTGGGTTGGAGTTTGAGGGCTAAGAGATATTTTTCATGGGGGATAAATAAGCATGAGTGACAGTTGGTAGTAGCTATTTCCAAAATTAGACTGGTAGAAACCCTAGCTGTAAACCCATGCAGTGCATTGTTTGTGGGGAAGAGAGGGAGTGGGTGATAATTGCAGGAATCTTATTTAATTGATGTACATGTTCTGGGGGCTTGATATCTGCTAAACTGGTCTCCTTCTTCTCATTCATAATCAACAGGCCTGTGTGTCATAGAGCCATAGAGTCATAGAGGTTTACAGCATGGAAACAGGCCCTTCGGCCCAACTTGTCCATGCCGTCCTCTTTTTTAAAACCCCTAAGCTAATCCCAATTGTTCGCATTTGGCCCATATCCCTCTATACCCATCGTACCCAAGTAACTATCTAAATGCTTTTTAAAATACACTATTGTACCCGCCTCTTCTACTACCTCTGGCAGCTTGTTCCAGACACTCACCACCTCTGTGTGAAAAGAATTGCCCCTCTGGACACTTTTGTATCTCTCCCCTCTCACCTTAAACCTATGCCCTCTAGTTTTAGACTCCCCTACCTTTGGGAAAAGATATTGATTATCTAGCTGATCAATGCCCCTCATTATTTTATAGACCTCTATCAGATCACCCCTCAGCCTCCTACGCTCCAGAGAAAAACGTCCCAGTCTATCCAACCTCTCCTTATAACTCAATCCATCAAGTCCCGGTAACATCCTAGTAAATCTTTTCTGCACTCTTTCTAGTTTAATAATATTCTTTCTATAATAGGGTGACCAGAATTGCACACAGTATTCCAAGTGTGGCCTGACCAATGTCTTGTACAACTTCAACAAGACATTCCAACTCCTGTATTCAATGTTCTGACTGATGAAACCAAGCATGCCGAATGCCTTCTTCACCACTCTGTCCACCTGTGACTCCACTTTCAAGGAGCTATGAACATATACCCCTAGAACTCTTTGTTCTGTAACTGTGTGATGCCAGTGTGATGCCATTCCAGAAATTGAATATAAATTCTCGGTTGATGATATAGTGGAGTGCAAGCCAAAAGTTGCACTCTAAGGAGTGCTCTCCTCTGGGCTTGGTCATTTTGTTAAATTATTCTTGATTTTTAGTAGTTATGTATTCTAACTGATCTTCTATGATTTTGCCAATAGTCAATTGGAGGATTTGATGATAAAGTTTAATTCGCAGGCCACCTGAATTCCCAATATGTATTTCCAAAATGCCAAAATGTTTGTCAGGAGTGTTCAAGGTTGACCTCACATACAGTGTTACAACTGTATTATGCAATGACTTTGATATTATGTGGTACTGTATTTACATAGGAACACTGAAAATTTACAACACAGAAGACCATTCAACCCATCATTTGCCACCAGCCAAAACAGAGCTATCCTGCCTAATTCTACTTTCTAACTCTTCGTCTGTCGGTAATGGCACTTCAAGTGCCAAGCTAACTATGTTTTAAATGCAGTGAGTTTTTCGATCTCCTCCTCCTGATCAAACAGTGAGCTTCAAATTCCCACCATCCTAATAGGCATGAATCCACTCACTGCCTGTTCCCGTGGAGTTAGTGTGTTTAAACTGGCATGTATGTTTGTAGTCACAAAATCAAGTGTAAAGTTTTGAAATTTTGAAAATGAAATTCAACTTTGGCAATGGTGCAATGAGTGACAGTGAATTGTGCATGTCATATTCCTGCACAATTTTGTTTTCCAAGAACTTCAGTGGATAGGAAAATCAGGATGGGAATATACTTAGCATTCAATCTATTACTGCTCACCTGTGCACCCATAAAAGCTAAATTTTAACGGCTTGATCATTTATGAGACTGATTGTTTTCACTGAGGGAAGATTGTGTGTTACAGATGCTGACACATTTTCAGGATGTGAATTCATCATCATTAGGTTGCTAGGTGTTCAATTGTGACTTGTTGCTGTTCTATGGCTTTAATATTTGAAGCAAAGTCCAAATATGTTTCATATATTGTGTGACAAAAAGTGTCATTTTGATGTGATATAAATGCTCTAGAATAAAGCTCATTTCATGAATAGATTAGCAGGTGTAAGGAAATATCAAAGAAAGAATAACAAAGATCAGGAAGTTATGAATTATTAAGGAATTTACCATAATATAAGCAATGTACCTGATTCCAACTTCCTGTCAAACAAATTGAAGTACAATTTCCTCTGGTTGAATGACAGTGTAAAATAATTACTATTGGAATTTGGGCAGATTATGGATCTATTGACTATTGTGTGCCTTGCACAATACAATATAACTGACAATTGTACTGTTAGTTCTCCTAACCTGTAGTTTTTATATTACCTCACATTGCTTGATCTCACAAGCCTACAAAAGTGCTGTGAGTGAATGTGGTTCAAACATTACAATTGGAGCTTCTGAGAAGTAACACATAATCAAAGGCATAGCCTTATTTTAGCAGGAATGCGGAGGAAGAGTTGTATAGTGCAATAAAATAACTGTTAACTTCTTGTTTTATTATTTTCATGGCAAAAAATAGAATGCATGAGTCAGTACATTTTGCTTTAAACCAGTGGCAATTGCTAAGTAAATTTTGTAAAAGAAATGAACAATGACTCCCTCCATCATGATTCCCTCCATAAAATTTGTCATTTGCAAATGTACAAATCCTATTTTCTTCTAAACCCATGCCCAACAGCAGGAATACGAGCACTCCATAAGTTCATTCTTATAGGAAGAAATTTCGTTTACATTAGTAACCAACACACAATGGCCCGATTTTATCATCACTTTGTGCCCATTTTCGGGTGCGGAAACTTGGTAAAGTCGGGCGTGGGGCGAGTAGTGCGATCCCCGCCTGCCTCCGCGCTGGTTCCCCTTAACTAAGGCCTGAAAATGGCCGCGATTGGGACCGCACTCAAAATACATTTAAATTGACTTAATGGGCTGCATGCTCAACTTACCAGCACTTCCCCCTTTACCATCACATTCGCCCATCCAGAATCGGCGCAAAACAGACATGCTCCACAAAAGTCCAATTCGGGTGCTCCAGTTAGTGAGGAGGTACGTGCCGAGCATCCAATGGCTCTCTGCTTGAGATCGGTGGGGGGGAAGGGGAAGGTGGGTTCAACGGCTCTCTTCCTGAAATCGGGGGGGGGGGGGGGGGGGGTCCATTGCCGCTCTGCCTGAGATCAGTGAGGGGGAAGGGGGGATCTGCTGCCATTCTGTCTGAGATCAGTAAGGAGGGAGAGGCTTGCGATCAGTCTGGATGGTGGAAGGAGGGTGGGGGGATAAGGGGTCAGTAATGTTGTGGGGATGGGGCAATGTTTGTGGAGGCCAGGGGGAGACATTATCCGGCCCAGGAGTGATGTGGCATTCTATCATTTTTTTTCTATGCATGGGCATTGGCGGCGCCGATCGGAGCTGCAGGATTTTGGGTGTGTTAAGCCCTGCCCACAGGCTTCTGCAGCGCAATTCGGAATTGCTGATATTTTTTCAGGCAGAGTGCGTATGGGGGCACCTGAGAACTGGCCAAAGAGTCAGATCTGAAACACTCCCAGTCTCAAGTCCTCCCAGCACTTCGAATTAAAATTGTAAAATAGGACTCAATAAGTACTGCAATCGGAACATGGGCCTGAAGGTGTCTCCCCGAGGCCTGATAAAAATTAAGTTTCATATGCATTAAACAGGTGAACTACAGGCACTAATTGGACATCCCAATGAGTCTCGTCTGTTGGGATCTGACCAATTTCATTGGCTTTCTGCAGGTCATCATAGGGAGGGGAGGGGAGATGATTTGGGGGATTGGACCTCACTTGGCAATGGCTTGCAATATTCATTTGGAGTCATTCGGGGCATTTCTTCTCCTCCTGGCTCCACATAAATCAACCTATTAAAAGACTCTTTGACCTTTTTTTGAGCAGTCTCAAAGTCAAGGGGCATTTAATTTGAACTGTTTGCTTATCAAAGGAAGGATTTGATAGAGCAGGTATAGAGAAGCTATTTTTGCTGGTGGGAAAATCTAGAACAAGGAGGCATAGGTACAAAAGTAGACCAGTTAACCTCTTGAGTCAACTGAAGCCCAATCCTTGACACGTCACCTTCTCTCCCTTCACAGTAGCCATGTTAAAATCTATCTGCCACAGTTTTGGAATGAAACAGAATCAGAATAGAAAGCTTAGCACATTGGGTGAATTGCTTTCTTCTGTAAAATGAACGCAATGATTCTGCATCACTGGTTCTGTTGATCAAAAGAACAGCCTGACTTGATACTTTGTGTGAAATATCAATAACCAAAACTGAAAACTTATTTACTGTTATCAGTTTGATTTTTTTCATTGTACATACATTTTAGGTTTCTGTTCCAATGTACATTGCCACATGTTATACCCAGATTAAAATTCTGCTCATTTTAACCCAGAAAGATATTAGAGAACCAGGGGTCACAATAATGAAAGTTTGGTTTTATGTAGCATCCTTAACAGCAAAAATATCCCAAGAACTTTGTAAAGAAAAGGGAAAACTATATTGGGCCCAATTTTGCTATAGTGTGTCTGATCAGCTAAACATTTTGGCCCAATTTTCATGCCTCGGTCAGTGTTGGAGCAGAGGTGGGAAGGATTGAAAAATGGGAGACCAGATCCGTTTCCGGCATTCCCACTACCATTCCCAGTGCAGACAAATTTTGTTGGTGAAGGATAAGGCTCCAGGTAGAGTCCACACCCTGCACTCCTGAACTGGTCAGCTCTATTGCATGGATAGATATTACATATCCTCCTGCAACTTTCAAAGAGTTTGGCCACTTACTGGATGAATCGTGATTCATAACCCCTCAGAGCAATTGGGAACAATAGTGTGGCTTTGGGAACTTTTAGAAAGATAAGTTTAAAATGCCTTACCAAGGTCCATCAGGGCCCTTTCATGCCCCTATTCTCCCTTCATGCCCCCCCCCCCCACCCTTCCACACACCCCCCCCCCCCCCCACCCCCATGCCCACTCACCCAATGTGCACTACCTACAGAACCAATAAACCATATGATAACCCCTTTACTAAGGGGAAAGGTTCCTTCCAATCTATCCTATCTGTGACCCTCATAATTTTCTAAACCTCGACCATGCACCCCCTCAGCTTTTTCTGCTTTAAGGAAAAGAACCCTAGTCTAGCCAGTTTTTATTCATAGCTGAGATGCTCCAGCCCAGGCAACATTCTTCTAAATCTCCTCTGCACCCTCTCCAGTGAAATTACATCCTCCCTATAGTGTAGCCTAGTGACTAGAATTGCATATAGAACTCTAGCTGTGGTCTAATGAGAGTTTTATACAGCTCCATCATAATCTTCTCGCTCTTATGTTCCATACTATACTGAGGGAGGAAAAACACCTGTTCAGAAATCTGCTTTGAGAAAGCAAGTCATTTTATATAACCCAATAAAAGTGTCAATCAAACATACTCATTAAGCTTTCCCTTGCTTATCTTTTTAATCTTGTCCAAAAAGGCATACAGATATTGATGAAAGAGATCATAGGGATGTTATGATCTCTTATTTTGGACTGTCAGGTTTTTAGTTCCTGTGATTTGGACATTATCCTCCAAAGGAAATCCCTTTCATCCTCTCTGCTGTCTGTGCTGCTTTGCCTTTCCCTTGGGGGGGGGCGGGGGGGGGGGGGGGGGATGGAGAATGGGAGTGACGTGTCTGCCCCTGGGGCGGGGGGGATCCCTCCTCTGGTGGAGAGGAGGGATCGGCCGCAGACTGGCAGTGCCCCCCCCCCCCACCCCCACGGGCAGACACGTCACTCCCCTTCTCCATCGCCCCCCCCCCCCCCCCCCCCCCCCAACCCCAGTGAAAGACAGAGCAAGGCCAGGAACGTGCAGGAGGCTTTCGACGGACTGCAGATCGGAAGGAGGGTGGAGGGAGACCAGCGATCAAGCTAGGTCGGGGGTGTGCCTCCCAGGGAGGTCCGATCCCGGTGGGGGGATCTGCCGGCGGGGCCTGCCTCCCAGGGGGGTCCGATCGGGGGGGGTGGGCTGCCGTGGTGGTTCGCGGGGGAGGGTCCGCGAAGGATGGTTGGGGGGGATTGGCTTCGGCGGTTCCCCTGGTGAATTGGAGTCCCATTCGGACTTTTATTTAGCAGGTCGTTTAATGCGCGGACGCGAAATGGGCCGCAAGCTGGTAAAGTCGGATTCGTCGGTAAAGTTGGGCGCGATTTGAATGCATGCGAATGCATTTAATTCGTCGCGCCGGCCAATTCGGGCGCGCGCCAGTCCCGTGCCCGGATCGGGGCTCGGTAAAGACGCGATCTGCCATGAGTCAGGTGCAGATCGCGTTTTAGGCCCGACGCCCAAGTTTACCGTGATTTCCCGCCCGAAAACGGGCGCGGAATTTTGGTAAAATCGGGCCCATAAAATAATCATAAGTACGAACATACGAACTAGAGCAGAAGTGGACCACTTGTCCCTTGAGCCTGCCCCACCATTCAGTAAGATGATGGTTGATCTGATTGCAACCCCAACTCCACATTCCTGTCTGCCCCCAATAACCTTTCACCCCCATGTTAATCAAGAACCCATCTCGCTCTGCCTTAATATTCAAAAATTCTGCTTCCACTGCCTTTTGAGGAAGAGAGTTCTAGAAACCTACGATCCTCTCAGAGAAAAGATTTCTCCTCAGCAGACCCCTTGGCAGGCAGGGGTTGTGATGGGGGTTGCCAGAGGGGTAGGAGGAAGGTGCTGGAGGGTTGGGTGCTGAAAGGCTGCGGGTGTCAGGCGGTAAATCGACATTGCAGGCCCAACAAACGGGACTGATGGCAAAACTGGATGGACATTCACCCTTGCTACCCAAAGAAAGTGATTCATTTTCTTCCAACACTAGCGGCCAGTTCTTCATGCCAGTGCAGGGACACTAACTGCCACCAACACTGTCCCCCATGCCTTGTTGCCGGTATGATCCTTGGCACGTTGCCTGTCTGGGGGGAACAAAATGTCCCTACTCTCCTCCACTGCATCAGTATTCGGCTTAGCTCTCCCTTAGTGAACCTTGGGGCAGTTCTTCTGGGTGCCGTCATCCTGGCGTGACTGCCTGCGTATCCATCGTTCGTGCTTATATGTAGTTCTCTGTTGTTAACACCATACACCTGCAGCCACTTTGGGCGAGTCATGCACCTGGACGATCCATTCTGGTGAGAATCACATCGAGGCTCTTTTATTGCACTAAGTGCCATAAGATTGTGACTTGCGGTTGGCCAGAAAAAAATGGCGCCATTCACTCCCTTTTCTCGCTCATTTGGCACTTAGAATTTTAATGTTAGATTACGGCCATCGATTTTTCCTACCATCTGTGTGAAAATGCCATAGGAACATGGATTATTTGAATTTGTTAATTAAAAAGCTACACTCCTCTAAATATAATTTCAATAGTACACACATGTCTATAAAATTGACATGTGAAGCTGTTGTATGACCCAGTGTAAACAACTTTGAATCTTTGGTGATAAACTTTCTAAATTGGTCCTGAATTTATATTAGGCAGGTACTCCCTATTTTGGCATGGAAGTGAAAATGCAAGATTCTCAGGGACAAGTAAGCCCTCATTACAAGATCAATATCTACAGCAAATATCTGAAGTTATCATTTTGGGAAACAGTGTATCAGTAATTAATGACATGATGACATAGAGTGATGTAGCATGCTTAAGACAAACATAATAAGTATTTTTTTGAGACAGACCCTAATTGAAAATGGAAGCTGAAAAGGGAAACAGAGAGAGGGAGCTGAGGAAGGAAACTGTACCTTCCAGTTTTCAAGGGAATGAGGACTGATACTGAGGTTGGAAATCAAAACTTCTGGTGGAACTATATAAAAGGAGATGGAGCCACCATAGCTCAGTTAATAATGATTCTGGTGGATGTACAGGCAGGCTGAACAAGGAAGAAGCCAGATCCAGAAGCTTAGAATAAATAAAGATACAGTTACTTCAGATTTCTGTCACTTGAAGATAGCATTGGTTAATCTAAGTCATTCAGACTGAATTGAGAACATTCATGAGATTTGTGCCAGTTTTTTTGGAGACCATACCAGGGGAACTCTGGTTAGACATGCGCTGCTGTCAGCTGGGAATCAGGTTAGCTCCTAAAAAGAGTGAAGCTGAAATTCTTTGTGAGGAAGGCAGACCTTTGAAGGAATTTGTGACTGAGATTAATGCTGAGTGGATTTTTGAACCAATTCATTAGATCTCTTTAGCTATATTTGCAATTTAAGATGTAATTTGTAGTTTATAGTTGACCATAATTTGCATGTTAACTCATGCCTAATTTATGCTGATACTGGGCATTAGAGTACAGGTAAGTATAGGAATTAGTCTTTGTTTTGTTTGGTTCTTGTATGGTAAACATTCTCCTGTTTTAAACCATGCAACCATCAACAAATAACTGGAATTATGCATTCTCTAAATGTGGTTATTGGATTTTACCATTATTAATCTAACAGTTCCTAAATTCTCATCAGATTCTGTGTATTATGTATGAGGTCTAATTATGGGCTATAACGAGACCACGAGGTAAGTAGGTTTAAACAAACTGGAACTGTTTGTCAAAATATCATGTCTGTAGCACAGTCAGTACAAGACTGCCTTGGTCATTTGACCCATTCTCTTAAAGGGGCATACGCCCAACATACATAACACTGTATGTGGTATAAAAATGTAGACCAGCAGCAAGTATATCCTCTTGAAGGGCATACACAATCAATATCATGGATATATATATATATTTTAAATATTGGGACTTTTATTTAGAAAAATAAACAATTTTAAACTGTTAAATAAAAATTTGTGAGGGCGAGATTCAGCCTGTGTTCCTGTCAGAGAGAACAGTGATGCAGGCTGAAAATCCAGAGAGAATTGGGAAATGCCATTCTCTCCAGAGCAATTGTGTTCCACGGTGGTTAACCTCATTTGAGAAGATTTGAATGAATTTAAATCTAATTAACAGGCCCCCCTGCCATATATTCCCCCCTCACTGTATTTTCAAACTTCACTGATGTGACATTACGTCGGCGAGCTTTACAAAATGTTCACCCAAATGTGAACCTGTCAAGGCGATCCCTCCAAAGTTAAGAGGAAGTGAATACCATTGAGTGCCAGCCTCCGGCGTGCAAGGCGGGCGGAGGGGGGGCTCAGGTGCTGCCACACTGTGGGGTGATAAGTTGATGGTCATACATAATCTGAATGTTAAGGGTGTAGAACCCCATCCTTTTAATAAAGGACACCCCTTGATTGTACAGGGCCCACAGGGCAACGTGCATGTCATCTATAGCCCACTGCACATGGACCATCCCAGCAATGGTGGCGAAGCCTGCAGACCAGGCCTCGTGTTGGGCCTGGCTCATCTGAAAGTGGATGTAATTGTTGCCCTGCCGGACAGGGCATCCGTCACCTTACGGATGCATTGTGCGCAGAGGGCTGGGAAATTCCGCACAGGTCTCTGCTGGTGGTCTGGAGGGACCAGTTGACGTAAGAGTTGAGGGCCACTGTGACTTTCACTGCCAAGGGGAGTGAGTGTTCTCCTGCCCACAAGGACCTGGCACACAGCGTCAGGCTGCCCATTGAAGGACATGCAGGTCCTGTACACTCTGGGTCTCCACATTTTCTGACCTACCCTCAGGCTGATGGATGGCCGCATCCTGGCCCTGATCAGGGGACCCTGCACAGGACCTGCATGCCCCCTGTCATCCTGCTGCGGCCATTTGCCTAGGCTGGCCTTGGAGTCGGCGGTTTTCTCCCTCCTCCTCAGCAGCCACAACAATCAATGGCAGGTCTGTTGGCTCCAATGCAAAATCTATTACTGCTCTGGGTGCGGGGACATAGGTGGTGCAGTGACTTCGAGGAATGGCTTGAAGTTCAGACAAATGGTGACGAAGCACCCTCGTGGTTTTCAGGTGACAGGGACCTTTGTAGGGAGCACTGCAGAGTCCATGCAGTGCCGTGTTAACACCTGCCAAGCTCCGTTGACTGGGCCAACAGCTGCCGGATCTAGTGCTTTTCACTGTTTGTTGGGCCTAGGATGGAATGTCAGCAGAAACCACAGGATCTGTCCAGCAGAGGGATGGCAGGGTAACCAGAGTGATGCTGGTGGTGTTAGGAGCTGACTGCATATACAATCCCTCGGAGGTCATTCGGAGGCCGGTGGAATTTGATTTGATTTGATTTGATTTGATTTATTATTGTCACATGTATTAACATACAGTAAAAAGTATTATTTCTTGCATGCTATACAGACAAAGCACACCTTTCATAGAGAAGGAACGAGAGAGTGTGGAATGTAGTGTTACAGTCATAGCTAGAGTGGAGAGAAAGATCAACTTAATGCAAGGTAAGTCCATTCAAAAGTCTGACAGCAGCAGGGAAGAAGCTGTTCTTGAGTTGGTTGGTACGTGACCTCAGACTTTTGTATCTTTTTCCCGATGGAAGAAGGTGGAAGAGAGAATGTCCAGGGTGCATGGGGTCCTTAATTATGCTGGCTGCTTTGCCGAGGCAACGGGAAGTGTTGACAGAGTCAATGGATGGGAGGCTGGTTTGCGTGATGGATTGGGCTACATTCACGACCTTTTGTAGTTCCTTGCGGTCTTGGGCAGAGCAGGAGCCATACCAAGCTGTGATACAACCAGAAAGAATGCTTTCTATGCTTTTACATCTGTAAAGGTTGGTGAGAGTCGTAGCTGACATGGCAAATTTCCTTAGTCTTCTGAGAAAGTAGAGGCGTTGGTCGGCTTTCTTAACTATAGTGTTGACATGGGGAGAACCAGGACAGGTGATCTGGACACCTAAAAACTTGAAGCTCTCAACCCTTTCTACTTCGTCCTCGTTGATGTAGACAGAGACATGTTCTCCTTTGCACTTCCTGAAGTCAATGACAATCTCCTTTGTTTTGTTGGCATTGAGGGAAAGATTATTATTGCTGCACCAGTTCACCAGATTCTCTATCTCATTCCTGTACTCTGTCTCATCGTTATTTGAGATCCGACCCACTACAGTGGTGTCGTCAGCAAACTTGAAAATCGAATTGGGGGGAGTTTGGCCACACAGTCATAGGTGTACAAGGAGTATAGTAGGGGGCTCAGGACACAGCCTTGTGGGGCACTGGTGTTGAGAATGATCGTGGAGATGTTGTTGCCTATCCTTACTGATTGTGGTCTGTGAGTTAGGAAGTTCAGGATCCAGTCGCAGAGGGAGGTGCCGAGGCCCAGGCCATGGAGTTTGGAGATGAGTTTCATGGGAATAATAGTGTTGAAGGCTGAGCTGTAAATAGGAGTCTGACATAGGTGTCCTTGTTAACTTGGTGTTCCAGGGTTGAGTGCAGGGCCAGGGAGATGGCGCCTGCTGTGGACCTGTTGCAGCGGTTGGCAAACTGCAGTGGATCCAGGTAGTCTGGGAGGCTGGAATTGATTCGTGCCATGGCTAGTCTTTCGAAGCACTTCATAATGATGGATGTGAGAGCCACTGAGCGATAGTCATTAAGGCACGCTGCTTGACTTTTCTTAGGTACCGGGATGATGGTCATCTTCTTGAAGCACTTCATAATGATGGATGTCAGAGCCACCAGCCGACAGTCATTAAGGCATGCTGTTTGTTTTTTCTTGGAATGTATGCAACACGAGCCCAGGCCAGTGGCGACCCTTAACCTGAGGACTTCAGATCATCACAAACCCCCCAAACTACTGCACACATGCAAGCCCCTCACCCAGCAGCGTGGCAGCACCTGAGCCCCCCTTCCGCCTCCTTGCACCCCGGAGGCTGGGGCTCAGTGGTATTCACTTCCTCTTAACTTTGGAGGGATCACCTTGACAGGTTCACATCTGGGTGAACATTTTGTAAATCTCGCCGACGTGATGTCACATCAATGAAGTTTGAAAATACAGTGAGGGGGGAATATATGGCAGGGGCGCCTGTTAATCAGATTTAAATTCATTCAAATCTTCTAAAATTAGGTTAATGTCCACCGTGGAACGCAATCTCTCTGGAGAGAATAACGTTTCTTGATTCTCTTTGGATTTTCAGCCCATGTCACTGTTCTCTCTGACGGGGAACACAGGCTGAACCTCGCTCCCACAAAATTTTATTTAACAGCACGGCACCCTGAGAGTCTACATGACAGCGACATCTTGTGCAGCTCTGACATCCCTGGGCACTTCAAAGACCAGCCCAGGCTACCGCGATAGCTCATGGGGGACAAAGGCCACCCACTGAGACCGAGGCGGATACCCGTTACAATGAGACCCACACTGCCATCTGGTATGTCATTCAGCAGTGCATCGGTCCACTGAAGATGCGGTCCCGCTGCCTGAACCACTCTGGCGGTGGCCTCCACTCCCCTGAGGGTCCCCCGCACCATGGTGGTCTGCCTGGCAGCAGTGGTGAGATTTCCTGGAGAAGGAGGAGATTGTCCAGGAGAATGTGGAGGACGAGGCAGAGTAGGAGCTGAAGGATTGAGGATAGACGGTGACAAGGGTCCAGCAGGGCAGGTCAACGAGGGAGGCTCTCATCACAGCAAGATGCTCCCAGTCAGAGGCATGGGGATGAACAGGGGGTTTTGTGGCTCCTCAGTTCTGTGGCGCACCCTGACTTGTCTGTTGGTCACAGCTCTGTCCTTGGCCTGCCCCAAATGCTATAATGCTTACTCCTTGAATGGAGTGAGGAGATGCAGCTCAGGGACCTCACCTCCACTCTTCTCCTGCTCCTGGCGATTATGGGCCATCTTCTCTGCGGGGACAACAGGGGGTTGAATGTCTGATGGATGGAAGGGCACGAGGTGTCGGTGGTGTATGTCGGTATTGTGCCTCAGCAAGCAGGTGTTTGTTACGCGGAGTGGCAGAGGGGTTGGAGGAAGGTACTAGGGCCTCAGGTGTTGGAAGGCAACAGGGTGTCTGGAGTGAATTGATGTGGACATTCCAGGCACAACAGACGGGATTGATGCCAGGATGGGATGGACACTCATCCTGGCTGCCTGAAGCAGGTCGTTCATTTTTTTTTCGGCACTGGGTGTTGGTGTTCCATGCCAGTGTGCAGGCACTCACTGCCACTGCCACCACTTCCTAAGTCGTATTGTTGGGCCAACCCCGGGTCATCAACTGTCTCAGAGGGAAGAAGATGTCCCTCCTCTCCTGCACAGTATCTAGAAGCTGTCTCAAATCTCTCTCTCTGAACCGTGGAGCTACTCTATGTGGTGCTATCCTCCTGGCGACTTGCTGTGCATCTATCGTTAGTACTTAAATTAATCTCCCCCTTGTGAACGGTACATAGTTGCATCCACTTTGGGTAAGTCAGGCACCTGGAGCCTCCATTGCCGGCGCGATTCACATGGAGGCTCTTCCATTGCACTGTCGGAGGATTGCAGTGCGGGATGCGCCAAAAAGACTGGCACGGAGGACTCCTGTTTTCATACTGCTATGACACTTCCGTGATCTAGTGACCTCGTCCTGCATTGCATATCATTAATGAGTCAGGGACGCTATCCTCCAAGTTCATTTACCTGCACCACCTCACTGGCTGAACTTCTCCCCTTCGGAATCACATATGGTCTCCACCAAAGAGGACCAGACCTGATGGCTTTGTTCAGGGAATCAAAGGCCATTGAAACTCCCAGGTGTTTAGGGACAGGGCCCAGCAGTGCCCGGGGGAACAATTGGGGTGGCCCATTCACTGGTTGTCACTGGTTCCAACACATCCAGATCCACCAATCATTCCAATTCAAACACCACCTGAGGCCTAATGGCATACGGTACTGGGCATGTCTTTAAACTTCTTGGACAGCATCTGGTTTCAGCCGGAATGTAATCTTGACATCTTTCATCACTCCACGGGTTCCTTGAAAGGCATCTTCACATTTTTCCAAAATATCTTGTCACCTCATGTTTGGGTCTGCCAGTCTATTAACTGCGCCCCAGTTCAGTTTCAACTTCTGTAACCAGGAGCAACCAAATAATGCAGGGTCGTCATTTTTCACCACATATAGTGGTAATCCTGCACATTAGTCCCTCAACTTTCACCAGTACATAATACTTGAGGGATACCACTTGTTCTGTATATTTGCAATGTGATCTTAGCAGGCTTTAATGGCAGAGCTTTTCACTTCTCCCTGTATACTGATTATCAAGGACATCATCGCCCCTTTCAGTTCAGGGAGAACCCAGAACCGATCAGCTTCACCCTGAACCGACAGAATGTTCAGCCTGAACTCATTTCTCTGGACTGTCTGCTTCCCCTGCAAACCTGGCTGACTCCCTATCCTCTCCATAGCTGGCAACATGGACATTTTGCTTTTCCCTTCTAAAATCTCTCTTTTGTTTTCCTCTCTCTGGGCTTAGTTGCACCTGCCAATTCTGGGCAATGTGTCAACACGCTTCTAGTTGCGACATTGGGCCTCTCGTGTCCAGCAATTCAACTCCTTCTGGCCCATTCTGCCACATCAGCAGCATTCCACTGGCAGTGTCAAACTCTGCGAGGCTTTCACTACCTTGTGCACCTGGGCGCTGACATCCAATTATGCTGCTTCTCTGGCAGCTAACACCATGGAGAGTGTGATCTGCAATGCAGACTTAAACTGAAAATTATTTTCAGCCAATAACGTCCAGTGGATGGCTTCATGCCGGAGGCCCCAAACCAGCCAGTCCTGTAAGACATCCTGGAGTACCTTTCTGCTAGTCTTTTCAGACTTGCCACAAATTGAGCAATTGCCCCCACTTTCGAGTTGGTCTCGCTTATAAAATCTGAAATGCTCTGCAATCATCAAAGGTTGGGGAGCAAATTGCCAATTCTTGGGAAGCTTTCTCAGCCAGTTTGTCAGGTTGTACCAAACCTCTTAAAACAGAGAAAGTCTTGCTCCTGGGGAGACAAACTGGTACAACCAAGTCACCACGACATCATTGGCCATCAGATAAGCACTGTAGCACACTGTATAATATATCCAGTTCTCTGCCTCTTCGTCGAAGGGGCTTATGACACTGAACTGGCCACCATATTGTTTTGCTGCTGGTGGGAATTTTTTCCTAACAAATGAGTTAAGGCTCAAAGCCCCCTCCCGCTGTCGCCAGTAACCACCCACGGCCCAAGTCCCTTCAGCACCCACTTCCCATGATAGCCATCCCCTCAACAACCACGGTTAGCACTCCTTCCCTGCTATTGACTGAAGCCCAAGTGCCATCTGCTACCACTTCCTGCGCCATTTTCAGCCGGCTCCGAGTTCAGTATTATCTTCCCCTGAATGGACTGTTCAAACGAAGCAACAGGGGTCGGAACATTTCTATCCATTCTTCATGGGGTAGCCATGCTTCGGTTCCTTTCCAGCACCCTCCTACGAAGTTTGGGACGCTGTCCAATTCCCTCCCCCTTCACAAGGATGGAATGCCAGCAAAATGCATAGGCCATGAAGCAGCCTCGTCACCCGTTGTTATGTATGCAGCTATCGACTTATAGTGCCTAAAGAACCACGAGGTAGGCTTGGTAACTTGAACATTAGGAAATCTTTATTGTTGGTGTGCACTGTTCCACAGTCGGATCTAAGACTGCACAACCGGATTCCACACTGAGGGCAGCTAATCTACTGGGATGTCACTTGACCCGCTCTCTTAAAGAGGCAGTATGCACCCCAACCCCCAACATACATCAGATACATATATTACAAGTACCTTATCAAAGGGCGGCACGGTGGCACAGTGGTTAGCACTGTTGCCTCACAGCGCCAGGGACCCAGGTTCAATTCTGGCCTCAGGTCACTGTCTGCGTGGAGTTTGCACATTCTCCCCATGTTTGCGTGGGTTTCCTCCAGGTGGTCCGGTTTCCTCCCACAGTCCAAAGATGTGTGGGTTAGGTTGATTGGCTATGCTAAATTGCCCCGAGTGTCAGGGGGACTAGCAGGGTAAATGTGTGAGGTTATGGGAATAGGGCCTGGATGGGACTCGGTGGGCCAAACGGCCTCCTTCTGTACTGTAGGGATTCTATGTTTCTAAAGGCTTGTTGCAGATCGAAGTCTGCTACAAAACCGAATCCACTCTGTTGCTTCCTCAAAATGATTCCAGTGGAACTTAAAGAATCAGTTGGTTGATTAAGCCTTCCATCTTGGAAACAATGCTGACTAATGTTCATTATACTTTCAGTTTAAAGATTTTATTTTCTGCTACATCTTTGAGTAAAAAGTTAATTATACTTCCTACCACTGGCATTGAGCTAACTGACTTATAGTTGCCTGGAATCGTTCTACCTCCTATTTTGAATACTGGATAGATGGGAAAACCTCAGGACAGATGGGAGATATGACCAAAAGTTTGAGAGAGGAGAAGCCATTTAAAATGTGTAAGGCAGAGAGGCACAGGAGTTTGGGAGAAGATGTCCAAAGAGTAGGCTAACTATCTAAATATGCTAAAGAATTGCTGAAGTCCACTCATTTTAACAGAAAGGTGGAATTATTCAATATTGCACCACAGAAACGTGCATTACAGTCACCACAGGAGCTTTTCTCCAAAGGAGCTATCTAATCAAATCCCATCTTTCTATTCAGTTCCTATACCATTGAATATTCTAGGCATGAATATAATGTAAAACTTTCCATTTTATATCCCGAACATATTTGTTAGTTTAAATTGGCTTGTCTAATAAAGTGAATACTTTGCGGTTGTTCTCTACCAGCATCAGTGCTGAAATGAATGCAACATTAAAGGAACAGGGCACCGTCAGTGAAATCAAGCAGATTTGGTTTGATTACAATGATACAGAATGCTATTTCCCTGCAACATGACATTAAGTCTGGAATAAAACAGAAACCATTAACTCAGGAATGTATTCCTTCACATTATTATTTTCTCCCACCTGGAGGAATAGTTATTCTTCTTGTATCAATGTCTATGTCAGCATGCGTTGTCACCTGAGACCTCACACACCTTGCTTCATGTGATCTTCAACTCAGAGTTAGTCTGTGCTAAAACTCAGCATGTCTGGTTGGATTCACCTGTGGTAAACTTTGTGTGATCTAATTTGAACATTCACTTTAATGAGAGGAATCACATGGTGACAGCTAGTGCAACAGGAACTGACTTCAATAAATTGTCTTAATTTGCCCAAATGACTTTAGTCTTATTATTGATTTTTGACCATCCAGGAAACAGAATGTCATTAATGTATAGCCCCTATAACTCCTGAGGAAGTTAGGACCCCTAGGTCCCCAGTGAAATTTAATATAAGACAAAAATAATTATTTTAAACACAGGATAATTTGGGAATCAAGCACACAATTTCATTTATAGTTCACTTTGCCGAAGTATGAGGAAAAATAAATGCTATGCCAAACAACGAGTGATTAGGAAGGGTCAAATCTTGGTCAATCTCAATCTTTGAGCGTGGAAGTGATAAAGATGTGGATGAGACCTTTAACAACAGATGGGTAGAGGTTGGGTGAAATCAATGGCGAGGATACAGAGATTATCCTGGAGGAAAAACACAATGGTTCCAGTGTTACCAATGTTTAACTCTATAAAATTATCTAAAACCAGTTTTCTGACAGCCTGATGATATGGGGGTGTGGAGTCAAGAAAGTAAGAATTCTATTTTGTCAGCATAAAGTGATGCCATGTCTGCAGATTGTGTTACTAAAGCATAGCTTATAACTGAAGAAGCAGAGGCCAGAGATGAATCTTTGGGGTGCTCGTTAAAGTGATCGTGCAGGTATAGGAATAGAACCTATTGTTAAAGATGCTCTGACTATGATTAGGGTGGTTCACTTGAACCGAATTATTGGCAGAGAGCCACAGGAAGAGGATGGTGCAATCCACTATATCACAGCAGCAATAGAGGTCAAGGGGAATGAGATCTAATGCACCACTGTCATGTTGTTCTTTCCTTTGGTTTCTGTTTTTTCCACGCACTCGAAAGGGTGGAAACCTGATCAGAGATATTCAATAAAGAGCTGCAAGACAGATATACAGAGGTGTAAGAGGTGATAAAAGTTCAAAAACCTTGAAGAGGAAAGGTAAATTGGAAATGTGCTGGTTGTGAAGGTGGGCAGAAAAATTGAATGTTGCTTTCTTGAGGTGATGCCATCTTTTTTGAAAGGGGGCAGCAAGAGGTAACCATAAGGTAATGGTAGCGTGGTGGTAATGCCACTGAACTAGTAATCCACTGGAAAATTGTGTGGCGGGGAAGATGGGTACAAATCTTATTAAGACAGTTGGTGGAATTTGAATTTGATCAATAAGTTTGTAATATAAAGCTATCTTCAGTTATGATAACCATGGAACCATTATCAATTGTTGTAAAAACTTATGTGGTTCATTAATTCCCTTTAGGAAAGGAAATCTGTTAACTTATGATGGTGTGGCCTCCATTTGATTCCAGACCCACTGCAATGTGGTTGATTCTTAATTGCCCTCTGAAATGGCCCAGCTAGCCACTCAGTTAGAGGACAATTCGGGATGGGCAACATCTGCTGGTCTTGCCTGCAACAACCACGTCCCATGAAGAATAATGAAAAAGCCATATACTATGTCAACTAACACGGGTAGTTGAGAGAGCAAGAAGTTAGTCTCAAGGATGAAGTTACCTTGGAGAAGTCCATGAGCTCCTTATTTCTGCTGATGAAAAGATGAGGGGAGAGGGTTTAAAGGGATAATTGATAATAGACAAAGAGTCTGGGTTTATCCTTTGGATGAACCTAATTTTGGCAGAAGAAAGCAGAGTCCGTTGCAACATTGCTGAGACAATTGGGCATTATGGATATGAAGGCCTCTAGTTAGCTAAGAAAATAGATGCTCCACATAACTTGCATGAAGATTAACACACAACCCAACTTGTCACTTTCTTCTACCTGCTGATCAGTAAAAAGAAAAGCCACGTGAACTTACTTGGGTATATAATTGTCAATATTACATGTCTTGATGAGAAGAAATGGAAAAACAAAATCAAATTACCCCATTGTACACAATCTTCTTGGATTTTCTGAGGGCAAGACAATTGTAAGAGAGCCTTACCTGCAGCACTCAGCCTAATGGAACTGACACTCGGGCACCAAATGTTCTGTAATTAATTAAAATATTGAAATTTAATCATGAAGTTTCCTCTCCTAATATTGGCTAGAATTTTTTTGCAGAGGTGGTAGTCCTGTGAAAAGTCATGGGGAAGTCTGCCTTCATTGGCCGGGAAGCCATGGCCAGATTCTATGGTAACCAGTTGCTTGAGGTCAGGGCATCTAACCCCATCTGGGAGGATGCCTCCTCCCTCCATGAACTATCAGCCAATCAGAAGGCCAGCTGCTTGTCAGAAACAATAGTACCACCGGAAGCAGGATTGTAGTTAGCCCCCAACAAGAAGAAGGCTGGATGGTGAGGTAATTTGGGCAACTTTGCAAGGGGCTCTGATGAGGGGACTGTGGGGGGTGGATGGGCGTGGTGAGGAGATGGAACAAAGTTGGCCATTCCCATTAGGGGGTCTCCTTTGGGCACAGGGTGCCCAAACAGAAGGCCCTGTTTCCACCCCCAGAGACCAGAACAAAACCCACCTGGGTTTACCAGCGATAACAAGGTGAGACCCTTAAGCGGCCATTAATACTTTCAGAGCCTCAAATTCCACCAGCAGAGGTGGATAGGCAACAGACATGAGACGTGCTGCCATGCCATTTACACTCCTCTGACATGTCTTCCAGTCCACTCCCAGGTTGAGAGGGGGATATAAAAGGAAGGCTGCAAATTTTAAATGATGGAAGGAAGTGCAGCCAGCACCAGAAAAGATGATGATTTGTATGCCCTCCAGGAGGCCAATTTAACCACTTAAGTGGCCAATTAAGGGCCACTTCCTGCTTTTGCAGGCATTTTGCCCTCATCTGAAGGGCCCTCTGCTGCATAAGGAAACCACTCAGTAAAGCCTGGCACCCTCCCAGCTATCTGCAGTGTGCAGAAGGTGTCCAGTTTTAATGTCAGTACATGGTCCACAGTGGGGGCAATATATGACCTAGTGGTGACAATGCTGCCGTTACTTCACAATCCCACACCCCACACCACCCCCCCCCCCCCCGCCCCCTCCAATTAACACCTTCCACCCCCAGTCATAGGCAGCCTGGCCTAAGTTTCCCCATCCTGCTCACTACTCTTCAAAGATGCCCAGTCATTGAATTATGCTTTTGCTCCAGCAGCTATTTTGGCACTGCATCTTCAATATGCCATCTCAAATCCCGTTTTCAACGCTGGTGGTCTGACTTCACCCTTACCAGCTAAATCCAGCACCAGGTTTCTTAAAGCGTGAAGGTAAATTTTAGCAAAATGTGTTCTCAGACAATTTTAATTGCATTTTATTCCATGCATTATTTGTTGCCGGGTATTCTTCCATTTTTTGGATCTTAGTTTCCTTTTCCAATTTTTTGCTTATTTTTTGTTGTTTTCTGCTGGCTTTGAACTTGGAATTTATGATGAGGTGAGGATGGATATTCCATTGTGTCTTCTGAATACCATGAGTAATTGAGGAGAGGATGGGAAGTTTGCTGGTTCATCAAATGAGGTAACCTAGGGCAATTTGGCAACACCAGCCATTATCCTGCTATATTACCTTTTTAAGTTGCTGTCTGGACATGGATGACTCTGGCAATTAGGAGGGAAATGGTGTTGGGGAAATTGATGGGATTGAAGGCTGATAAATCTCCAGGGCCTGATAATCTACATCCCAGAATATCTAAGAAAGTTGCCCGAGAAATAGTAGATGCATTAATGGTCACCTTCCAAGATTCTGTAGACTCTAGTTCAGTTCCTACGGATTGGAGGGTAGCTAACAAAACCTTACTATTTAACAAGGGAGCTGGAGAAATAAAAGTGGCAGGATTTGACAAAGTCAGCATGGATTTATTAAAAGGAAAATCGTGCTTGACAAATCTACTAGAATTCTTTGAGAAAGTAACTGGTAGAGTTGATGAAGGGAAGCCTTCATCTTTGGACTTTCAGAAGGCTTTCGACAGAAGTCCCACTTAAGAGATTAGTGTGTAAAATAAAAGCACATGGGATTTGGGTAGTGCATTGAGATGGATAGAAAACTGTTGGAAGATAGGAAACAAAGGATAGGAATAAACTGGTCTTTTTCCAAGTGGCATGCAATGACTAATGTGGTACTGAAGGGATCAGTGTGAGGACCTCAGCTATTCACAATGGATATTAATGATTTAGGTGAGGGAACTAAATATAATATCTCCAAATTTACAGATGACACAAAGCAGGGTGGGAGAGTAAGCACTGAGGAGGATGCAGAGATGCTTCAGTGTGATTCGGACAGTTGAATGAGTGGCAAATTCATGTCAGGTGCAACATAATGTGGATAAATGTGAGTTGATCCACTTTGGTAGCAAAAACAGGAAGACAGATTATTATCTGAAAGATCGAGAGTGGAATGTGCAACGAGACCAGGGTTCATTGTACACTAGTAAGCATGCAGGTGCAGCTGGTGGTGAAGAAGTTAAATGGTACCCTGGTCTTCATCGTGAAAGGATTCGAATATAGGAGCAGGGATGTTTTGCTGCAATTATACAGAGCTTTGGTGAGATCAGACTTGAAATTTTGGGTAGGATTTTCTATGCAACTACTGACTGTTGCCGAGGAAACAGTCTTTATGCTCATATTATTTGAAGCTGCGGTAACCCTGGCTGGATGGCACTTGGGAGGACAAGGCTAACCTCTGCATCCATTGCTGATCCTGCTGACCAACCCCTAACAGCAAAGGAAGATCTCAATCTCTATGCCTCACCATCTGTTTGTTAATGCTCATCTGCCACATCCACAATCAAGAGAAGTGAAGGACCAAGTTCTACAACCTTGCCTGCAACTGGGATTCTCTGGTTCCACTGCTGTGAATGGAGATTTGGTTGAGCACTAAATTCTCCATTTGCACAGGCAGCAGTGGCAGGGCATGAACAGCCAGAAAATTCCCGGCCAAGCATGCAGCTTAGGCAAAATTAAATAATGTAGCCAAATGGCACCAATCTGACACTGTACTCAGATTAAGAGGAAGGCGACTCATTCCAAAATATGATGCACTGTCTAAGTTTCTGGACTGTGTACAAGCCCAACTGAATGTTGGTCTTGCAATATCACAGTTTTAATGTTATTTGGTATGTTTTTTTTAATTTATTCTTTCATAGGAAATGGGTGACATTTCTTTCTCTAAAGGACATTGTGAACCAGATGGGTTTTTATGACAGTTGATTATAGTTTAATGGTTTTTTGAATTTAAATTCTAGCAGGTGCCTTTGTGGTCACAGAAGACAGAGGGTGGTAGTGGAAGGGTCTTTTTCCGGCTGGAGGCCTGTGACTAGTGGTGTTCCGCAGGGCTCTGTATTGGGACTTCTGCTGTTTGTGATTTATATAAACGATCTGGAAGAAGGTGTAACTGGGGTGATCAGTAAGTTTGCGGACGACGCAAAATTGGCAGGACTTGCAGATAGTGAGGAGCATTGTCAGAGGCTACAGAAGGATATAGATAGGCTGGAAATTTGGGCAAAGAAATGTCAGATGTAGTTCAATCCTGATGAATGCGAAGTGATGCATTTTGGTAGAAATAATGTAGGGAGGAGCTATACGATAAATGGCAGAACCATAAAGGGTGTAGATACGCAGAGGGACCTGGGTGTGCAAGTCCATAGATCCTTGAAGGTGACGTCACAGGTGGAGAAGGTGTTGAAGAAGGCATATGGCATGCTTGCCTTTATAGGATGGGGCATAGAGTATAAAAGTTGGGGTTTGATGTTGCAGATGTATAGAACGTTGGTTCGGCCACATTTGGAATACTGCGTCCAGTTCTGGTCGCCACACTACCAGAAGGACGTGGAGGCTTTGGAGAGAGTACAGAGGAGGTTTACCAGGATGTTGCCTGGTATGGAGGGGCTTGGTTATGAGGAGAGATTGGGGAAACTGGGGTTGTTCTCCTTGGAAAGACGGAGGATGAGGGGAGACTTAATAGAGGTGTATAAAATTATGAAAGGCATAGATAGGGTGAACGGTGGGAAGCTTTTTCCCAGGTCGGTGGTGACGTTCACGAGGGGTCATAGGTTCAAGGTGAAGGGGGGGAGGTTTAACACAGATATCAGAAGGACATATTTTACACAGAGGGTGGTGGGGGCCTGGAATGCGCTGCCAGGCAAGGTGGTGGAGGCGGACACACTGGGAACGTTTAAGACTTATGTAGATAGCCATATGAACGGAGTGGGAATGGAGGGATACAAAAGAATGGTCTAGTTTGGACCAGGGAGCGGCACGGGCTTGGAGGGCCGAAGGGCCTGTTCCTGTGCTGTATTGTTCTTTGTTCTATCCCCAGAACCTCTGGATTATTAGTCCACTGACATTACCACTATACTACAGTGTCCCCTGCAAATGTTGCTGCAATATAAGTGCTGAACTACCATTATAGGTCTTCATAGTTGGAAATTGGACTTGTAAGTAAGGTGAGAATTAAAGTAATATTCTGAATCAAGCTTTTAAAAGTGTGGCAACTGGCAAACTTTTAGGGAATTGAAAGCCTGATTAGGTCAGTGAATATGATCAATTTGGGAGACTTGATGCAGGATAGAGAAAGAGCAGGCAAGTTCTGGCTGAGCTGAGACTCAGGGATGATGGGCAATGACAGGTTAGCCAGGAAACTATTGCAATAACCAACGCTGCAAAGGAAATGACTAAGAATGGAATAGGGTTCCAGTAGCGGAAGAGGAATATGCAGGAGAAATTACAAAGTTTCTCTCATAGAGAAAATATGGCACTGAATTTTCAAGTCCTGCCAAGAGTGAGAATGAAGGTGGGCATTTATCCAAAATGTCAGTGCGTGCTGCTGGTGTGCTTATTTCCCAACATAATTTCTGACTCCAGCATTGCTCACCATGGTATGCATAGGCTGGCCTTGTGATCCAATCTGATCCATGGTGAAGTTCAGTTAAAATGGTGAAGGAGCTCATTAAGAGCTTATTAGTGGGTAATTTTTAGATTTTCATGGGTATGCACCAGCAACATGTGCTGCCTGGGGCAGATCAGGTGAATGCAGGTAGTAATTGCACAGTTAAAAGTTAGTCATGGCCACTCCAGGGAAAAAGCTGTGCCCAATAAAGGGGGACTTTATCCATTGGGGAACCAGTGCCATCAGCATAGTACGGCTATAGGGAAGTAGATAGTAAACACTTGACCAGTCCTGTGTCCTCACCCTCCTGGAATCATGGGCCATAAAAGCAGGGTACATTGGGGCCAAACACAATTTGGTGGCCACCTGAGCAGTAGGGAAACCTCAGAGTTCGGGCCCGTGACAAATTGCAGTACTCTACACAGGAAGACAGATGTGCGAGACATCAGGAGGACAGGGGAGAGGAACAAGGGCCAAGAAGGCCATGGAGATCACACCCTTAATATAGGATCAACCATTGAAGACAGAGCTACCTAGAGATGATTGGGAACTAGTGCCACAGGAGACTTTGACTTTCTAAGCAGATGCCCTTGCCGTGGAATGCCACACACCTCGCAGTACTGGTCACCGTGTCTGGCAGTAGCCGTTAAGATCAGTATGGCTTTGAATCTTTTCGCTTCTGGTTACTTTCAGTGATCAACTACAGCCTTTGGTGGCATCTTACAAATGGCAGCACACCACTGCATCTTTCAGGCCATCGATGCCTCTATATCAGAGCTGGACATTGCATTCAATTCCAGACAGACACAGCCCTACAGGCACAGAGGGTAGTGGGTTTCACCTCCATCCCTCGATTCATCAGGCATCAGAGCATCATCCTTTGCATGCATGCAACCATCAAGACACCTGGTAACTGTCCAATCAGATTCATCAGCATGGAGGGCTTCAATTCCTCAACATTTAGTGAGCATCACAAGAGCTTCCTCTATGTGCATGCTCACTTTCCTGGCAGTTTCAGTTCCCAGCTGTCCAGGCTATGCAGCTCTTCACACTATGTCTCAAAGTCTGTGGATGGATTCTAGGGGCAAAGGATATCACTTAAAGAGATGGCTATTCGCTCCTCTACAAGATCATCAGACAGAGCACACAGACAATACAACAAAAGCGTTTTGCTTACCAGAACCACCATTGAGCAGAGGATTGGGCTTCTGAAGACATGGTTCAAATGCCCGGACTCCTTGGGTGGCATCAATCAGATGCCCTGATATGTGAGAGCACATCTGTTGTTATTGATCTGGTTAGAGCCTCCTTTCCCTGGTGCCTCTGACCAGCTGAGCTGACTATGTCTGTTCTCCCTCCTCTGTCAATAACTACCTCTGTCTCTGCCACTCCTTCTGCATACTAATGCTGTTCTCTTCACCAGATGCCACCCTATCTAAACATGCGCCAGGACCCACAGAAGTGATTTTGCCTGTACTGATGGACATTGCAATTGTAAGGTGTGATGGTGCTTCTTCCAAACCTTGCTGGTCACCTTGACTCAGTCATGGTGAGGGAGAATATTTCTTTGGGCTGACTTATAGGAGAAAAATGAAGAGAACATGAGAGCTAACCTTGGAGAGTAGAATTCTCTGCAATAATGCTTCCCAATGCAACTCAGAATTTGCATTGGGACAGAGTGGAGTGCAATATATGCTCCATTATCAAGCACATTGCCCTGTCTCATCACCATCTCCTTGAGTGTCCATCTTGCCATGGCTTACCTCCTTGTGGTCTGCGATTCTGGCTATTTCCATTACTTCCTCTTCTGTTAGTGTGATTATGTGAATGTAGAGGATACTTCCCTCTATTTGGACTCTTTCCTCAACATAAAAGGTGGAATTCTCCAGCCCTTCCCACAGTCAGGATCCTTTGGTCCCACCAAAGTCGATCCCCATTGCAGGTTTTTTGACAGTGGCACAGGTGAGGAATGTAAATTGCCATCAACTTCAGTGGGACTGGAAGATCTAGCCGCTGGCTAATTACGAGCTGCCTCCACTGCAGGAAAACCAACCACAGACAGTGGGGGGGCTGGAGAATTCTGCTCAATGTCTCTGTTTCTCCTGCAGGGACAAAATAGAGAAATATTTCGCACCATAAACAATGGTAGCTGCTCCAATTAACTGGAAGATGTGTGTGCGTCAGTGCCAACTTGCCCTCAGCACCCTCCTCTTGCCGCCTCCAGGAAGAGGACCTCCCTCCCCTCCCTCAGAGTCTCCAGCATGAACCCCAGGTCTGCATCTAAAAATCTACAGGTTGCCCTGCCCCAGGTTCCAGGCCTGTGGACATTGTGGAATGTTGGTGTCCTGTGTTCTTTTATTGTGCACTCACAGCATGAAATAGCAGTCACAGTAATGGCTGCTGTGGTCATTTTTAAATCAGGCCTGTGCTTAAATGGCCCCACCTCTATAATTGTCCCCATAGCCATTAATTGACCACAAAATGTATCTGCATAACAATTAAAACAAAATATAGAAACATAGAAACAAGAAGCAGGAGGAGGCCATTCGGCCCTGCGAGCCTGCTCCCCTATTCATTTTGATCATGGCTGATTGTCGAATTCATAGCCTTATCCCCACTCTCCTCCATATCCCTTGATCGCTTTAGCCCCAAGAACTATATCTAGTTTCTTCTTGAAATCAGACATTTTGGCCTCACTACTTTCTGTGGTAGTGAATTCCAGACATTCACCACCCTCTGGGTGAAGTCATTTCTCCACACCTCAGTCCTAAAAGGTTTACCCCTTATCCTCGAACTATTACCCCCTAGTTCTGGACTCCCTCACCATCAGGAACATTCTTTCTGAATCTACCCTGTCTAATCTTGTTCGAATTTTATATGTTTCTATGAGATCTCCTCTCATTCTTCTAAACTCCAATGAATGCAGTCCTAACCGACTTAGTCTCTCCTCATATGACAGACCTGCCATCCCAGGAATCAGCCTGGTAATCTTAAGGGAAACTCGGGGCCCATTATTGTTTCTCCCAGTGAATGAAAACTGAGTCCTTGGAGTCAGAACTCAGCAGGTTAAATGCCATTCTGAGGTCACAAACATTGAGACAGTGGCTAGATAGGGAAATGGAGTCAATGGTGTGGGTTGTAGCTGAGATTAAAAATTACATATGGCAGGATTTTACGGCCTCACTCAAGTGAGACCAGAAATTCCTATCCAAGGTCAATGAATATTTCCGTTGTCCGCCCCTCACCTGCTCCGATTCCATGGTGGGGAGGTGGCAGAGTTCCAGCGATATCTTTAGTCTTCCCTTTGTTTTACTGAAGGAAAATGGAACTGCATTTTATATGTTGATACTGTCCAACAGCAGAAGTTCCATTGATTGAATGCATAGTACTCCCCCAACTGGTTACTAAAAGGTACCATAGATTTTGCAGCTAATGAAACTAAGCATCCTGTTCATATGCATTTGCCAAGAGAGTGTAGCCCTCCTAATTTAATGTGAAAACAAGACAAAATCATCTGGAGGATAGCACAAAATGAAAACTAGATTTCCTTCAGGGCAGACAGGTGGTGTCAAGTTACTGGTCATCTCTAACATAAAAGAGAAAGGCTGCTGATGTTCTTTCTATTGTCGGAAGCTTTATTCTTTTTTGAAGCTTGTTTGTTATGGTTGAGGATTTTTAAAAGTCTTTTTGATGCTTCAAGTTGATTCTTTGGGACCAATCAGACTGTGAAATTAAAAATACATGGACTGAGAAGGAAATATAAATTCAAGAATTTGAGTGGATGAATTCAATATTTAATCAGGAACAGAAGGAGAGGGAATGAATGTTTGGAGTAATTTAGAGAAAGAACAAAATATTTTAAATATTTTACATTAGAGAAATTAATGGTAAAATTTGGGGAGTAATATTTGGATTTTTACATTTAACCATGCATCTGCTCTTCACCTGAGGTTGCTGTAATATTTGCATATAAAATGCAGTGAATCTCATGGAGGGAGTTTTCCCGTCCTGCCCGCCACAGGAATCGTAGCGGGCAGGGGCAGACCATGTAAAGGTCCGTTGACCGAGGGCGGGATTTTCTGGTTTTGGGGTGAGTGAGGCCAAAGAATTCCACCTCATATCTCAATACCAAATTGTATCTCGAAGCTTTATTATACTGGGGTATTTATTCAAAAACAGTGCTAACACATTTAGTTGTTCACCAGTCAGGATGTGTGTTACTCGCGACAGAATTCCAAGCCTCTGACCTGCTTCTGTCATCGTAGTATTTAGAAGGCTGTTCCCATTCTGTTTCTGGTTAATGGTAACCCATAAGATGTTGAGATAGGACACTCAGCGGTGGTAATGCCATTGAATGTCAAGGGGAAATGGTTAGATTCTCTCATTGGTCATTGCCTAATTTGATGAAGCTCTATGAAAAGCGTTGGGACATTTTAATCAGAAAGAAATACTTTTGTTTACATAGCACCTTTCATTTATATAGCACCTTTCTCATTTGTCTCAGAGGGCAGTTATAACATCTCATCAGTGAGATGACACTTCTAGCAGTGCAGTACTGGAATGTCAGCTTTGATTTTTTTGCTCAAGTCTCTGCAGTAGAACTTCAACCTATAGCTTTCTGACGCAGAGGCGAATATGCTATCCACTGAGCCACAGCTGACATATACTATGTTGAAGGCAATTTTAATGCAGGTTGTTGTTGATGTAGAACATTAATCAAAGTATTATCAGCTTCTATAATTTCATACACCCTCTATGTTGCTGTTATTTTTAGTTGCAAAGTCTTCAGTTAATTTGCAGAAAGCATGTGTCATTGACAAACAGACCTTATTCATGTTGCAAAGTTCATTGTCCAGAAGTATATGTCATGAGCCAAGTGTGATATGAGGGATCCCAATTGTTGACTGTGTCATTTTATAAGAAGTTATAGAGATATAGGGTGGAATTTTACGACCTTGCTCGGGCAAGATCGTAAAATCCCACCCGAGGCCAACGGAGATTTCCGTTCTGCGAGCCTCATCCGCTCTGGAATAGTAAAATTCTGGCCGAAGTATTTTCTGACCTATATGGTAATGGTTTAGCACAACTGGGTTTCTTCCATTTTCTCGGGAGTTTGGCCTGTTTCTTACAGATTATTACAATTGAAGAATTTCAGCTCCATTATGTAACTTTTTTGTAATATGACATGTGAAAATCTTGCACACTTTTTAGAAAAAGATTTTCAATTCAGTGAGGCATTTATTGTAGATTCACATTTATTTCACCTTAGTCCTAATGGTCATTATCATGAGTATATCAATTTACACAATGCTGTATAGTCTCATCCTTCGGAGAATACAATGACTCAGCTTGCTTCATATTGGGAATCGTTATTTACGCATGGTGGACTTCCCATCTGCTGTAACAATGCAACACTGAACTAGCGAAAGATCCAGGTAGTGCCAAAATGTGGCTGCTGATAGAAATGAGAAGAAGAATTAAAGGGGTATCCAGTGCAAACTGGATGAAAGTATTGTCAGCCTGGACTGGGATGGAAAATTGGTGTGAGAAATGGCATTTACATGAGCAGACTGCGAGGGAAGTTCAAGATGGGTCAGGGAGTATTATTGCTGTCTTGCCTAAATTGGGAAGGGATCTCAGAAAAAAACACAAGAGCAGGACAAATCACTAAACAACTCTACTTCGGTTACTGAAAGCTAGCACAGTCCAAAGTTTCATGTTGGCCTGCAGTCTGGCACTAGCGTTATCATTATCAGCTACTTTTCCAAGTTTGGTGTTGTTCACAAACTCTGAAATTATTCCCTGTATGCCAAAGATCAGTTCACAACTACATATGGGGCGGCACGGTAGCACAGTGGTTAGACTGCTGCTTCACAGCTCCAGGGTCCCGGGTTCGATTCCCGGCTCGGGTCACTGTCTGTGTGGAGTTTGCACATTCTCCTTGTGTTTGCGTGGGTTTCCTCTGGGTGCTCCGGTTTCCTCCCACAGTCCAAAGATGTACGGGTTAGGTTGATTGGCCAGGTTAAAATTGCCCCTGAGATGCGTAGGTTAGAGGGATTAGCGGGTAAATATGTGGGGGTAGGGCCTGGGTGGGATTGTGGTCGGTGCAGACTCGATGGGCTGAATGGCCTCCTTCTGCACTGTAGGGTTTCTATGATTTCTATGATATGCACACTTTCCTCCAGTCTGAAAAACAACATCATTCTGTCCCTGAGTCAATGTTATATTCAGGCCTGACCTGTCTTCCAAATTCTTTGAAAGAACCAACTGTTTTTTTCTCTTATGGAGTGCAGTCCAGCCAAAAATGTTGCTCAAAATGAGGCTTGAGCCACTATGCTTGGGTTTGTTTAGAAATTTGCTTTTACAGCGGAATATGTTTATGCTTAATAAAGATGAGACAATCCTTTATTGTTACCTTTCCACATGACAATAATACTTGCAGTAAGTACCTTGAATGTCACAAAGGCTATGAAAGGCACTACATAAAATCCAATTTGTTTTTTTTTCTGGAAGGTTGCACAAACCTAAAGTTGGATAGCTGCAAAACAACTTGGTGAAAAAAGCCTGGGGATGAATGTTATTCACTTTAAAATTAATCACTGGTCAGGAGGTTGTGACTTTGCACCAGTGTCCTGCCAGCAGAATCTTTGGGGAAGTGGCCTCCTAATTGACTGATTCCACATTTGCCATCTAATTAAGGACAGCAGCCAGATTCCTGACCAGCAGGGGTGGCCATTGCCTCTGTAGGAGGTGGATTACGAGGATGTCGCTGTCTTGAGGCGTTCACTGCAGAGGTTTCCTTTTATTTCAATAAACCTGATGCGCGATTAATTCACTCGGGAGGCTAGGACGTACCCGGGAATAAAGGCTTTTATTCACAACAAGAATAGAGCATACTGCTTAACAATACTATCCCAGACTAAGGGCCACTAGGAAGTAGCAGTGACCTTTATACTCCTGTAAGAAGGCGGAGCCAAATGGAGTCTACCACAGAACAATGCTAACAGGTGGAACACCCCAACCCTAACCTCAACAGTAACAAGAGTAACATATGTACAAGTACCCATAGTGGTAACCATCTATGGTTCACCACATTCACCCCTCCTTTAAAAACAAAGGCCGGTGGGGTAAGGAGACAATACGAACTGTCCATATGTTCACAAGTTCAGCCGTATTGGAGGTCCGCACCGTCTCTGCGACCTCCGCAGCACTGACTCCAGTGCCGGTTCTGGTGACCGTGGTGACGACCCTCTCTCCAAGGTGGTGTCCAGTGACTCCTCCAGTTCCTCACACACCTGTGGACTTCGAGGTGGCGACAATCTCCTGGACTCAGGCAAGCTGTACACGGGAGTAAGAGGATTAAGTTGAGGTCCCGATGCTGCCCGCGCCGTGTCAGGAGGGGAGAGAATGGGCAAAGGAATCCTAACCAGGGGTGCGGGAGTCACGGGGGTTTCCAGGTCCCCTGCAGGCGCCAGATCTCTGATAGAGACCATGTCCTCTCGCCCGTCAGGATATGCCACATAGGCATATTGAGGGTTGGCGTGGAGGAGATGGACCTGTTCAACCAAAGGGTCGGACTTGCGGGCCCCAACATGCCGTCGCAGGAGGACAGGTCCTGAGTACGTCAACCAAGATGGCAGTGAGGTCCCAGAGGAAGACTTCCTGGGGAAGGTAAACATCCGCTCATGTGGGGTAGCGTTGGTTGCCGTACACAGGAGGGACCGGATTGAATGGAGCGCATCAGAAAGTACCTCTTGCCAACGGGAGACTGGAAGACCCCTAGACCTTAGCGCTAGTAAAACAGCCTTCCAGACTGTAGCGTTTTCTCTCTCGACCTGTCCGTTACCCCTGGGGTTGTAACTCGTAGTCCTACTTGAGGCAATTCCTTTAGAGAGCAGGTATTGCCTCAAGTCATCGCTCATAAACGACGAACCCCTATCAGTGTGGATATAACTGGGGTAGCCGAACAGGGTAAAAAGACTCCACAGGGCTTTGATGACCGTGGCAGAGGACATGTCAGAACAGGGGATGGCAAAGGGGAATCGTGAGTATTCGTCAACCACGTTGAGGAAATACACATTCCGATCTGTCGAAGGAAGGGGGCCCTTGAAGTTGACACTCAGTCGTTCAAAAGGGCGAGTGGCCTTAATGAGGTGTGCCCTGTCAGGCCGGTAGAAGTGCGGCTTGCACTCTGCACATACCTGGCAGCTTCGAGTTATCGACCTGACATCCTCTATGGAGTAGGGCAGATTCCGGGCCTTTACAAAATGGAAGAGCCGAGTGATCCCCGGATGGCAGAGATCATTGTGGAGGGCCTGTAGCCGGTCCTCCTGCACACTGGCACATGTTCCATGCGACAGGGCATCTGAGGGCTCATTGAGCTTCCCCGGATGGTACATGATATCATAGTTGTAGGTGGAGAGTTCGATTCTCCACCTCAAGATTTTATCATTCTTAATTTTTCCCCTTAACGTGTTGTTGAACATGAAGACCACGGACCGCTGGTCCGTGAGCAGGGTAAACCGTTTGCCAGCCAAATAATGGCGCCAATGCCGTACGGCCTCCACAATGGCCTGAGCCTCTTTTTCCACAGAGGAGTGCCGAATTTCAGGGCCTTGGAGGGTGCGAGAGAAAAAGGGGACGGGCCTGCCCGCCTGGTTAAGTGTGGCGGCCAGGGCGAAATCAGATGCATCACTCTCCACCTGAAAGGGGATGGACTCATCGACAGCGTGCATCGTGGCTTTCGCGATGTCGGCTTTTATCCCTTCAAAGGCTAGGCGAGCCTCTGCTGCCAGGGGAAAAGAGGTAGATTTTATGAGCGGACAGGCTTTGTCCGCGTAATTGGGAACCCACTGTGCATAGTACGAGAAGAAGCCTAAGCATCTTCTCAGTGCTTTGATGCTAGTGGGTAGGGGAAGTTTAAGGAGGGGACGCATACGGTCTGGATCGGGGCCAATGACCCCGTTTTCCACCACGTATCCGAGGATTGCTAGGCAGTGCTTGCTGAATACGCACTTCTCCTTGTTATAAGTCAGGTTCAGGAGAGTCGCAGTGCGTAAAAACTTCTGGAGGTTGGCGTCGTGGTCCTGCTGGTCATGGCCGCAGATAGTGACGTTGTCCAGGTACGGGAAGGTAGCCCGTAGCCCGTTTTGGTCCACCATTCGGTCCATCTCACGCTGGAAGACTGAGACCCCATTTGTGACGCCGTAAGGGACTCTTAAAAAGTGGTAGAGACGGCCATCCGCCTCAAAGGCCGTGTATTTGCGGTCCTGTGGGCGAATGGGGAGCTGGTGGTAGGCTGACTTCAAGTCGATGGTGGAGAACACCCGGTACTGCGCAATCTGGTTGACCATGTCAGATATACGCGGGAGAGGGTACGCGTCCAGCTGCATGTACCTATTAATGGTCTGACTATAGTCTATGACCATCCAGGGCTTGTCTCCAGTCTTGACTACCACGACTTGTGCTCTCCATGGGCTAGTGCTAGGTTAAATGATCCCTTCCCTGAGGAGCCGCTGAACCTCGAATAAAGATCCTCAGCGCTGTAACGCCTGCTCTTAGTCGCGATGGGCTTGCAGCCTGGCACGAGATCTTCGAATAAGGAAGGCGGGGTAATTTTGAGTGTCGAGAGACTGCATGTGGAGCGCGCTGGACAATTTGGAGGCTGCTGTTCTCCCACTGAAAGTGGAGGGAGTGGCCCATCGTACTGCAGGGTCACACTCTTCAGGTGGACTATAAAGTCTAGCCCCAGGAGTACAGGAGTGCAAAGGTGCGGTAACACGAGGAGCCTGAAGTTCTCGTAGACTGTGCCCCGCACCGTTAAGGTTACCACACAGCTCCCAAGAACGATAACAGATCGGGACCTCGACGCCATGGAGATTGTCTGCCTGACAGTTTGCACACGGAGAGCGCACCGTTTCACTGTATCTGCGTGGATAAAGCTCTCCGTGCTCCCGCTGTCAAACAGGCAATGCGTCAGGCGCCCGTTTACCTCTACGTCCATCATGGACTTGTCGAGCCTATGAGGCTTGGCCTGGTCCAGGATGATTGACGCCACTGTTGGATCCCGAGTGTAACTGCAGGCAGCTGAGAATGCCGACGACGAGGACCCCTGCTGGTCTTCTGCGGCCGGTGTCGGCCAAAATGGCTGCGCCCACGAATCGCACGTGGTCGATGATGTTGAAAGCGGCGGCACCCGCAGATCGCACGTGGCTTGCATCGTCGTCATAGGAAATGGCGGCACCCGTGAATCGCACGTGGCTGAAGACATCGACGAGGCCGGAGACGAGGAGATGGATCCTGGGGAGTCACACGCAGCACTGCTGGGCTTGGAAGGGGTCTTTGCTCGGCACACTTTTGCATAGTGCCCTTTCTTCCCACAGGCGGAGCAAACACCGTCCTGGCCAGACATCTCTGACGAGGGTGCTTCGCCAATCCGCAGAAATAGCACCGTGGGCCTCCAGGAGCTGCCGCAGCCATCAGGTCTGAAGTTGAGAACATTATCGCGCAGTTCCAAGGAGCCGCCGGGTACAGTTGAGGCGGTGGCTGTACTTGCCACGATGTTCCCACGTGGTCGGTGGGGTAGGTTTCAAGACTTCTGGAGGCCGTTTCCATTGCATCGGCCAATTCTACCGTCTTAGCCAGGTCCAAGTTACCCTGTTCTAGCAGCCGCAGGCGAATATAGGATGAGCCGATTCCCGCCACGAACGCATCTCGGATCAGATCATTGGTGTATTGAGTAGCCGACACCTCCTTGCATTTGCAGGCTCTGGCTAGCTGTTGAAGTTCGCGCAGCTACTGTCCTGTAGTTTCGCCGGGCTGCCGCCGTCGAGTGGCTAATAGGTGACGAGCATGAATTTCGTTCGGCTGTTTATGGTACCGCTTCTTGAGTAATTCAATGGTCTCTGTGTAATTTTGGGAATCACAGATTGTTGCATACACAGTGTCGCTCACCCTTGCGTGGAGGACCCGCAATCTGTCGGCGTCGGACTGGACTGTTGTCGAGGCGTCGATGTAATCCTCGAAACACTTCAACCAATGGTCAAAAGTATTCGACGCTCCAGCGGCACGCGGATCCAAGGTTAGCCGATCGGGTTTCAGCATCTGCTCCATTTTTCTTCGAACAAAATTTTCGGTATTTTGTTGTGAATAAAATTGATGCGTGATTAATTCACTCGGGAGGCTAGGACGTACCCGGGAATAAAGGCTTTTATTCACAACAAGAATAGAGCATACTGCTTAACAATACTATCCCAGACTAAGGGCCACTAGGAAGTAGCAGTGAGCTTTATAGTCCTGTAAGAAGGTGGAGCCAAACGGAGTGTACCACAGAACAATGCTAACAGGTGGAACACCCCAACCCTAACCCCAACAGTAACAAGAGTAACATATGTACAAGTACCCATAGTGGTAACCATCTATGGTTCACCACAAAACTGTAGCTACAGCTGTGGCCAGATTCTGTGGCGGGTATTCCTGCTATCTGCTAGGGCAACCATAGGAGATTTTGTGCCCCCTCCCCACATCCCCACACAAGCTGCCTCTAAGTAGAAATCATAGAAATCATAGAAACCCTACAGTACAGAAAGAGGCCATTCGGCCCATCGAGTCTGCACCGACTACAATCCCACCCAGGCCCCACCCCCATATCCCTACATATTTACCCACTAATCTCTCTAACCTATGCCTCTCAGGACACTAAGGGCAATTTTTAGCATGACCAATCAACCTAACTTTGGACTGTGGGAGGAAACCGGAGCACCCGGAGGAAACCCACGCAGACACGAGGAGAATGTGCAAACTCCACACAGACAGTGACCCAAGCCGGGAATCGAACCGAGGTCCCTGGAGCTGTGAAGCAGCAGTGCTAACCACTGTGCTACCGTGCCGCCCAAATCATAGAAACCCTACACGCAGACACGAGGAGAATGTGCAAACTCCACACAGACAGTGACCCAAGCCGGGAATCGAACCCAGGTCGCTGTAGCTGTGAAGCAGCAGTGCTAACCACTGTGCTACCGTGCCGCCCCGTGATAAGTACCTAACAGTCTTTGGCCATGGGAAGATGTGTTCACTGCTGGGGAGGTCCTGGCAGCATCCTCGAACTGTCCACAAGTGGCCCCTTGCGTATTCAAATTGCCTACCTGTTGCATCCAGCAGATCTTGCCAGAGGGACGAACTTGTGGACCCCTTGATCCGATGCCCTCCTGTACTTCCTCATGAACCCACTGTCAAAGCCACGCATGGCATGGTTTGCATGATTCTGCATTCATTTTTTTCCAAACTTGGCATCTGATTATTACCAGAATAACTGAGCCATGGAATTCTATGGTTTGCTACTCAACTGCAGCCTTTTAACCTGGGATTAAAAAAGGAGTAAGTAGTAGCATGGATACAAAATTGGCTTAGGGACAGAAAGCAGAGAGTACTGGTGAATGAATGACAGGAGGGAAATAGACCGTATTGTCTGTATGGATTGGTACTAGGATCACTGCTCTTTTAAAATATTTATTATGACCTGATTGTGGGTATAACAGCATAATTTCAGATTTGCAGATAACAGTAAACTTGGAAAAGAAGTAAATGGTGAGGATCTGATAGACTTCGAGAGGACAAAGGCTGCTGAAATGGGCAGTCACATAGCAGATGAAATTTAATGCCGCAAAATGCAAAGCGATTTGTTTTGTAAGAAAGTATGAAGAAGATAACATAAACTAAATATTGCAATTTTAGAAGATGTGCAAGAACAGAGATGCCTGAGTGTTTCTGTGCAGAAATCTTTGAAGGCAACAGAACAAAGCTGGTCAGATTGTTAAAAATCTTTGGCCTTATATTTAAGTAAAGTAGTTATGTTAAACCTTTATCAATCACAAGTACAGTCTCAACTGGAGTATTAGGCTGGATTTTACGCTCCATCAGTAGAAGGTTTGAAGATGGTTGGGCACATAAAATCCAATGAGCAGCCTACTAGCCACATAGCTGCACGTGATTAATTTAAAGTATTTCCAAATGGTCTCTTCCTGTGCTGTAATATTCTGTGATTTCTATTATCTTTTTGATAACTACAAAATATGGGTAGAAGGGTATATATTATATCTGTGAATCCCCACCTTTACCTCAGTCAGTTGAATGTTGTTAATTCATTGCCAATGATAAATGATAAATTTTATTTTTTGAAGTTGGAAAACTAAGCAAAGGGCAAAGGTTTATACTGTATGATATTGCCAGTGTTAATAAATGTATAAGAGAATTCAGAGGCCTATTATTCAATTATGCAGTGGTGCTGCTCGTCTTTCCTGCCACCAACACGTCAGACCATTTCTAAACAACATACTCATAATTTTACCACATATAATGGTGTGCTTGTATACATGCACAAGCCAATTGTTAGTAAATCAGCAGAAACTCTGCAGAACTAGTGACAGGAGTTCTGCAAATCTTTGTATACATCATGGATGGAATCTTCCAGTCATGCTGGTAGTGGGAAGCTTGGAGGACGAGAGACCTTACATTGTCTTGTGGCCAAAAATCAGTTTCCAAACGGTGGGATGAACTTTAGAAATTAAAGTCTTGAGTCTTTAAAGGCGGATTAAAGACAGTTCGAGTGTTGCAATGAACGACATCAAGAAGCCGTTTTGCATGCAAAGAACAAAGAAATTTACAGCACAGGAACAGGCCCTTTGGTGCTCCAAGCCTGCAGCGACCATGCTGCCCGACTGATCTAAAACCCCCTACCTTTCTGGGGACCGTACCTCTCCATTCCCATCCTATTCATGTATTTGTCAAGACGCCCCTTAAAAGTCACAATCGTATCACCTTAACTCACCTGTGCACTCACCAGTCATGCACACTCATTAAAGGTTACCTCACTGTAATTAAGTTTCCTCCACCAAATTAAGTTTCCCCATCAAACTAAGTTGCCTGCCAGCGAGAAATTTTAATGTTCACTTTTCTGACTCATGTAAGTGGCCTTCCAAGGTTAACAATGAGTTGTTGCTGCATTGCCCTCTTTGGGGAGTGCCTGTAAATGCCAAGCTAAGTTTGAGGCTGGCTGGTGGCAATGCAAGATGTGTGAAGGATGACTGAGGAAGGCAGGAATGATTAGCAGGGAAGTGGAGGGAGCGGTGGCTGAGCAAAACTGGAAGAAATAGTGCAGGCTGTTTGGGTACCCTTTAAATATGGCATCTGACTCCTTGAGGTAACAGTGGAGAGAGCGACTTCCTGCCTGTCCCCACCATGAGAATTGGCAACCTCCTTGCATTTGCATTTTTAATGAGCTGAACAATGCAAGAGCATGTGTGCTCAGCCATCCCACCTCCCCTGTGAAAATCACTCCCATCTGTGCACCTGTCACCAAACTTACCCTCCAGAATGGAAGGTTCCAGTCTATGATTCAGTCCTAGGATGAAATCTAACTTTGAGGCCTTAGGCAATAATGGTCATACTCTTTTGATTGCTCAGATGTTTGCTCTTGATCAAATGGCAGTGCTTTGAAAAGTACCTTCCTCTCTTACATGAACAATTTTAGTTTCAAAGAATAATTTTCCTGGTCAAATCAGTCTCTTAGAATGAACTAAAGATCTGATTATGCTTGCTTTGAAGAAGAGCATGATATTCTTCTGATGTGCTAATCAATATATAAAACCATAAACAACCAAAACCGTAAAAAAATAGATCAGCTAGTTATAACTGTCATTGCTGTTTTGCAAGACAATGATGTGCACAAATTATTTAGCATATTTACCTCTAAAGCAATAGTGATAATCAATGTTCCTGCGAAGTTGCGTACATGGATGACTGCATCAGCCTGTGAGGTGCCACAGAAGCCTTGTGCCATGTTAAATACTGTGCCTTAGTGGCCTTACAAAAAAATTAAAACATGCAGTGCATTTAGAAAATTGCCCATGCACAATTAACTTTAAAGGGAACTGTCATCATTCTTATTCACTAGTTAAGGGAAAAACATTTATTTACAGGTAAAGTCTATACAGACTTGCAGCCTTGTGGCTGCAGCCACTTCCTGCAAACATTCTGGAACAGAAACCCGAGCTCACCAGGGTGATTCCCCCACTCTGCTCCCTGGTTGATTCACTGGGTCATATAACACTTTGTCTCTTTGAGGGTGACTATCACCACATCTCTCCGTCCAAGTCCTTTTTTACTCAATTTACACAGCCCAAGATAATTAAACTTTATTCCATGAATTTAGTCAATTATAAGTTCAGTCTTTCAGGGGGTTTCCGAATCCTTGTGGAGCGGTGTACCTTCTCTGTCTGGGGTACTTCCACAGAACTGCTGTCAGCTGAAGCCACAATGAGACGTGCCTCTTCAGGCACAGGCACTTCAGTTCTATGTGTTTCCATAGAGATGTTGGTTGTGCCTGCCACAGGATAAACAGATGCTTCAGTTCTTGGATAGTTGACAACATTCCCAGATGGCAATATAGCTCATGATGGCAGTGCTGGCTGCGGAGGCAACTCTTGCTCTCTCAAATAGTCTGTGTGTTTCTGGACGATGCTTCCTTCTATGTGAAACTTGTTAAGACAGGGGTCCAGTTTTGGATTCAATTACTCCAGGGATCCAACTCGACCCACTTCCAAAGTTCCTCACATACATGGCTTCATCCACTGACAATGACTGTGTTGACTTACATTAATCATGGTTTGTCTTCTGACTGTTTTGGCAGGCCTCTACCCTCCCCAGCAAATTTGGAAATATCATATCCAAATATCAATCTCATTTTGAGACGATGGTTCATGAGCAGTTCTGCTGTTGGGACCTTGTTGTTGTATGTGAAGTGGTCCTGTAGCATAGATGAAATTGTGAGATTCTGGTCTCCAGGGTTCCGCCTGACTGCTTCTTTTGGCCAGTCTGAAATTGCTCATTCAGCTAGTCCTTAGGATACTGGATTGTATGGCACACTCCCAATGTGCATGATAACATTGTGGGTGGTGAAGTTCTGAAACTCAGCACTCATGAAGGTTGTTCCATTATCAGATCTTAACGGCTCGTCATGCCGGTTGATTGGCATGGTCGGCCGGTAAGATTGGGCGAAAGGTGATAAACTGGGTTTGCCTCTGGGTGGGAAGGGTGATAGATCTCCTAGTGCATTGGGAAATCAGGGCATATGTGCAGTGATGCCCCTAACAGTGTTCAGCCGGCTTCCGAATGTGAATAGGCTTTGCCCACTCTTCCGACTGGCGGGAATCACATTTTGCCTAATTTTTTTCCCTAAATGCCAGCGATTGCATCTGAGTGCTCGCCCAAAGAAATGGGCGAGATTCTCTCCCATTTTCACGCTCGTTTGGCACTTAGAATATTTTTGGTAAGATTGCCCCCCTATGACTTCAGGTTTTCTGTGGGTGGAAAAACATTTGTGTTATTTGTCAACTTTAGCATGCAATATTGAGGACTTTACCTCAAACACTTCCATCTGCTTTGAATATACATCGACAAGGAGCAAAAACATTGTGGCCATGAATGGACCACCATAATCAAAAGGAAGTCATGCCCCTGGCTGCCAGTTCACTCCCAAGGGTGCAGTGAGGCCATAACAGGCAACTTTTGTTGCAACTGGCACTGTTCACAATGCTTGACTAGGTTCTCAATGCCAGTATTAATGCCAAGCCACCAGACATAACTCCTGGCGAGCATCTTCATCTGAGACATACCCAGGTGGGACACTGTGTAATTTATCTAGGAGCTATTCTCTTCCTGGTACAGAGATAACTTTCCTTACTCCCCGAAGTATGGTGTCATCTTGGCAACTCAACTCATATTTTTGTCTTCACTATAGTTTAATCTCTTCAGAAATTGGTTCTTTAGCCCAACCCATTAGTATCCTGTGTATAACTTTGGACAACAGTGGATCCCAACTAGTCCAGTATTTGATCTGCTTTGCTGAGACTGGCAACATATCTCAGAGATTTAATGCTGTGGCAACTTCCTGCGGTACTGGGGAAGGTGCAATAGTCTTTTGGAAAGGTAGGTGACGAAATGCATCCGCATTCGTTGTGTGTGTTACGGGCCAGTGCTGGAAGGCAGATTTGTGGGCGGAGAAAATGAACGCCCAACACTGAATTCTTGTCGATGAGATTGGCGGAACAGCCTTGTCTTCTTTAAAAATACCCAAAGCAAGCAGTTTTTGATCAGAAACAATGGTAAAAGTGACTACAACAAAAATACCGGTGGAATTTCTTGACACCTAAAACTATTGATAATCCTTCTCTCTCAATTTTTGAGTAGCCTTTCCTGGCTTCTGAGAGGATTCTTGAGACATAGCCTATTGGCTTTCCAGATCCGTCATCCATCTCATGGGATAACACCGCACCAATGCCATTTGGAGAGGCATCACAGGTTAACACCAATTTATTAGATGGATCAAAATACAAGTATAACAAGTTCAAGGAATGCTGCAATTTCTTTAGTCTGTTAAAAACTTCTGTCTGGGACATCTTTCAAAATCATTACTGGTGCTTCTTTATCAAAGCAAGCAAGGGGGCCAATAACGTCAACAAATTCTGTAAAAAAACATAGTAATTCACCATTCCTAAAAATGATTTGAGCTCAGATGTGTTTTTAGGTGCCTCCTTTATGGCTCTGATCTGGTCTTCCATGGGGTTAAATTCTTGTGCATCTACACGGTCCCCCAGGTAGGTTACCTCATTGGTATAAAAAGTACATTTCTCCTTCTTGAGGCAAACTCCAGCCTCTTCTAATCTCTTTAGAACCTCCTCTAAGTTAGCTATGTGCTTGGCTCCTGTCAATCCCGTTATAAGAACATCATCAATATATAACTAGAACTTGTGGCAGCCCTTGTGACATTCCATTGTCCTCTGAAAAATAGCACACGCTGACGACACACCAAGGGCAAATGCCTATACTGGAACAAACCTTTATGTGTGTTTATCATGACATCACCTCGGGAAGTGTTGTCGAATTCAGATTGTTGATATGTGTGTCTTATATCCAATTTTGTATAAGACCAGCTTTGCATATATGTCTTCAATCTTTGGAACTGGATATTTATCCAACTTGGCAGTCTAGTTAACTGTTAACTTGCAATCCCCACAAATGTGGACAGCCTTGTCTGGCTTCAACATGGGGAATTTGGGTGCAGCCCTTTGCACAAACTGAACTGGTTGGCCCAGTTCTTCTGATCGCTTTAATTCAGTCCCCACCGTTTCTCATAAGGCATATGGTACTGGTCATAAAAGTCAAAAGGTCATCTCTGAATTTACATGATCTTTGCCTGCAGGCCTATAACTTATCTAACTTGTCAATGAACATGGCCTCATATTTCTTCATCAGCTTGAGCAGTTCTCCTTCCCGCACTTGGAAAATCTTGGTCCAGATTGATTCGCTTAAGCAAGTCATGGCCCAGAAGGCCTGCCACTATTGTTGGGAGCTGGGCAGACTGTTGCCCATTGCTTACAGGTACTGTTTTCATGTCCATTATTGTTATGGCTTTGCTTGTGTAAGTTGTTAATGGCTGGGCTCCTTCTCTCTCAAGTACCAAAATGTATGTTGACCTATCACGGTAGCAGAAGCCCCGATGTTTACTTCCATCTGAACAGGCCTTCCATTTACCAGGAACATTAAAGTAACGGGGATTATCTTGTCTGCTGGGAGTGAACATCTAAATTATTGGTGCTAACTTCTTCCACATCATATACTTGTGATGCTCTCCTCATTCGGCTACTGGGTAGACTTGATTTGCTTTCTCACCGATGTCCTGTGACAGAAAAAACATCCAACCACTTTATACCTGCAGGATTCAGGGGAGTGGTCACCCCCACAACAGTAACATTCTGCTTCAATCTTTTTTGATTGATGTCCTCTTCTAAATCTTCCTGTTACATTTGTGGCTGAATTTGCTTCCTGCTTCACTGCTACACCTTCGTTTTTCATACTAATGCTGACTGCACATTACTGCCCTAACTGGCGAACATCGCAATTTTGTGTGCTTTGTAACTCTTGTGCACCCTTTTCAGTACTCTCCATTGCTAGCACTATCACCATTGCTTGCTTAAAATTTAAATTTGCCTCTACTGGTAACTTCCGTTGAATGGCTTCATTTTTCACCCTGCAGACTTATCTGTCCCACAGCATATAATTTAAAGTGGCTCCAAAGTTGCAGCGCTCAGAGATTTGCTTCAACTTGGTATATAAGTTGTAATAGTTTCCTCTGGGGTTCTTGCCTTTGAAATAAACTTAAATCTCTGCAAAAAGGCCAATAGTTTTGGATGGAAATATGACTTTACCAATTCAGCAATCTCATTGAATGACTTGAAATCAGATACTTGGAGTTGTGAGACTGCAAATCAAATTGTAAGCCTGGATCCCCCACACACTCAGGAGGATTGCTTCTCTCTTTCCCTTCTCCTCTATTCGGTTGGCTTGAAAGTAATAGTCCAAACGCCCTAGCAGGAGAGAGTCTCAAAGAAATCACTCAATGCTCAGGGTTGGTCCTCGCATCAAACAGTTGATTTCGCCGGCGGGGAGATGGCTTCTGGTAAAGCCCAGTGCCTCTCTCCAGTGAACAAAGGAGAAAAATCCATTCTTATATATTTTTTAGGCATTCACACAGCCCATCACGGCTGGACCTTATCCAATAATATCAATTACAGATTACATACATTCGTCACATAATCAATGAAAAAGCCATTTCGTAAGATGGGCTTGTGCATGATCAGCTCGTGGTCTCATGGACACGACTCATAAGTATTATCTTCCTTTCTCCCATCTGGAGTCCTTGAATTTACAATACTCCTTGTCCAATGGGCCTCCTTATCATTTTCTATGAATGGCCTCCCTAATCTTATGTGGCTGGCTTCTATCCGAGACCTTGGACTATAGGCTGGTACCAGCCGTCAGCATCTGTGGTAACTGTTTCTGCTGTTGAACACAAGCTTGTGTTTGAGCCAGCTAATTGTGTTCAGGAATGTGGCTAACCCAGCTAGTATCCATTTTGTGTCATTTTAATATTCTGAACTCCTGTTGACATGGTGGAGCTGATATACATGCCTTTTGTGATCGTATAGCAATAAATTCATACACATTCATAATATAATATCTATTCCTACAAATATAGATTGTTATACAAAACTTAAGAATATAAATTGTTGTGCAGTCACCTAAAGCAATGATACTATCCCCTCTAAACCTATTCTTTGAATCTCCCTTCAACACTCTATGTATTCTGTCCAGTTCTCCACAGAGGCATCAGAAGGATCTATCCATCCAAATAGGGACATTGTTTAAATTATTCTTCATTGCCTCAACATCACTTAAGTTTAACAGAAACTGCATACTCACAGTTCGAGGCTCGCTTTTACCCTCATTGCTAATGTAATAATTCCTGTACCTTGAAGATAAAGGATGGGCTTTAGGGAGTCAGGAGGTGAGTTACTATCAGAGAATATTCTGCTTCTGATCTGCTGTTGTTGCTGCAGCATTTATATGACTGGAACATTTTAGTTTTTGGTTAATGATGACTGCAGGCTGTTGCTGGTGGTGGACTTAGCAATGGTATTGGTGTTGAGGGTCAAGAAGATGTGCTTGGATGCTCTCTTGTTGGAAATGGTCATTGGCTGGCACTTGAGTGGCATGTATGTTATTTCATTATCAGTCCAAGCCTGAATGTTTTCCAGGTCTCACATCACGTGGGCAAAGACTGCTTCAGTATCTGAGGAGTAAGAATAGTACTGAACACTATGCAATCCTCAACAAGCATTCTGACCTTTGTTATGAGCCCCATGGAGGAACCACAAACCAAAATAAACAAATTTACTTCATGATACCCTAATGGAGAAATTACCCTCAAGATTCCACTTTGTGTAAATTTTACTTTAACACTAATCAGAATTCACAAAAATTAAACTGATTTGACAAGCAAATTACAATAGACACAAACTATAAATTATATGTGGAATAGTAAATACAACAAAGACTATCTCATAAGATTACAAATATTTGTACTACTTAAACCATATGTAATTTTACAGTCTTTGCTACTTGGTCTCCAGAACATAGCATCCCTCACTTTTCTCCCTCAATGGATATGGTCCTCTTGTTACCTACAAGAATAGCTATATTACATCTAAGACAGATTGAGACGGTCATCACCCAAACAACACACTTTTGTAGAACCTCCTTAGCTAGGTCACAACAGTTTAGAGGGCACAGTACCCCAGATTCCTTTAATAAACCTTGTTAAATGGTCAGGTCAGCTCAAACAAAACTGAGGCAGAGCCAGAGAACTGTCCACTTCATGGCCTCTGCTCCAACCTTGTCATCAGATTCTGTCCTTTTTAACTGTATCACGCTTAACACACGCACTTACTTTGCTGTGCCTTCTCTCTACCCGGGTGATAAACACTGAAAAAATAAAATGGGGGACAGACTGCCAGTTGGGGTGGGCAGGCTAGTTGGTGAGACCAGCAATGGTGGTGGGTGCTGGCCAGGTGAGGGGTGCTGACACAGTTGTAGGGAAGTGGGTGGAGAGACTGGAGCGGGAGGGAAATAGCCTATTGCATACCCGAGACTCAAGCTCTGGAACTCCAAGCAAACCACAGGCCTCAACCCCTAAGTGAGCCTCAGGTTATGCCATTACTCCTCTGACCAAGCCTTTGGCCTAAACCCCCAAGTGAGTTTAGGGCTATGTCCTCACTCCCCGAGCAAATCTTGGGCCTGAACAAATCATTGAGCTTAGGGATATTTATGAAGTTTCCTCCTCCCATTAGCTGTTTAATTGCCCACCATCATTCATGAATGGATTTGGCAGGATTATAGAGAATTGATCTGATCCATTAACTGTCAGATTACTTTACTCTTCAGTTAGCATGCTGCTTCTGCACATTCATCTGTGTGACTGGGTGCTCATGTCTTAGCGCACCTAATTACATTTTATGTGGTGCTCCAGTCAGGCCTTTGGAACAATGTCATTGAATTTTTGTGAGTGACAACTTGCTGCCAAGTGTCTTGCCCACCAACTGTTTGCAGAGACCAAGATCCCCTTCTTCAACAACAGAAAAGAAAAATACACTGTTGTGATTAAAGTAAATTGACACCCACGTTTGAGCATGCTGATTTCCCATTTCAGCCAAAAAGCTGCAATTCTATTTTAAGTTACTTTTAAGACCTGCTGCAGCATCTTGTTTTTATTCGTTCACGGGATATGGTTGTCTCTGGCAAGGCCAGAATTTGTCGTCCATCCTTATCTCCCCTTGAGAAGACTCCCCTTAGGCCTGACCCTAATTTTTGAGGTGAAATACCAAGCTTGCAACGCATGTGTAGTTTACTCACAAAACGTTAAACTGGAACTCAGGAATTTGGAAGAGTTAAACACTCCAGCGTTTGAGTAGCTGGTGTTGCAGCTGTGCTTGCTTTCTGCCAAACCTTGTCGCAAACACCAAAATCAGTCCAGACCTATGTGCAGAATAAAATGTTAAGAAAATTTTTATTTAAAGGAAGAATGAAGTTCCCCCGAAATGTATTCATCCACTTATAGGTGGGTTAGCACCATGCTACTGGCCCCTCTTTAAGCAAACAACACAGTCGGTACATGCTGTGAGCTTCTTCTTGCCTTGCGACCACCATTAACACTTTCTCAAGACTAGCAAACAGATGGTATTCTTATAAACAGAGTGAGATAGACAGTGTTAGATTTTCCTTCCCTGTGAAAGGCACTCCTACTGGGAAGCTGGCTGTGAAGTAACACAATTTATCCCACTTGACAGATTGAAATGACAGGCAATCTTGGGATTTGAACTCCCAGCCATCTGCTTAAGACATAAATATTGTTTGCAATGCCCACGTTAAGGTATGCTACTGAGGCCTGATATTATATATGGCATGCTGATGTCTATTGCATTGCCTGATACTTTTTAAATATGGTTTCACTTTTCTGTTCTTGAGTGCCATAGATTTGCAGATACATTTAAGTGTTGAAATTCCAGTAAATGAAAGTTAGCTAAAAATATTGCTCCATAAAAGCATACACTCTGTAGTTAAATTTTTGCCTAATAGCATTCTTAAATTCCGTTTTGATGAAGATGGGACAGATATTATTTCCATTAAGTTCTCAGTATGATACAGGGAGAAGCCCTTTCAAGATAGGTCTTTTTCCCCTTTACTATTTATAATGTTTTTGCCAAGTGAGAATTAGTAGGTCATCTCCTGCAAGGATGCCATCAAGTCAATGTACTTCGGAATTAATCAATTTTAATCATGGAGAAGACTCCAGATGGCACGAATTTCATCTCTCCTGGCATCCTCCCCTAATGTGGTGCACCTCCATGAAAAGAGTATCCACACAAGCATCCCTGTGTGTGCAGAAGTCTCAGAAAGAGCACTGGTATGATGCCAGACTGCCTAATTTGGGCCATGCGATGCATTTGTGCATTATTTTACAAAAGGCAAGCACTCAACTGCAGTACCCTGTACTGTTATTATTTAAAGGTCCAGGTACTCAACTTGTAGCTAAGGTAATATTTAAGAAGTTCTGCTGTAGCAAAGTGTCTGGAAGTATTCTGGAGTATTTTAGGGGTGTTGTGGTAAGTTCCTCAACATTGTTCCACAGGAGCAGGCTGAGGGTAAGAGAGTTTGTTTCTAGGCTTCATTTATTTATTTATTTTTCCGTGATTTTTGGGTTTAAAATTGGAGGTTTTTCCCGAAACCGGAAGTAGGCCCAGGAGAGGCCTGGGAAGGTTTTTGGTGTGTTTAAAAGCAGGCTGCACTTTTGAGCGGCCAGCATTGTAGCGGGCAGTGGAGTAAGCAGGAAGCAGAGTGAGAGCTATAAGGGCTTTGGCTCACAGGGCTTCGGTGAAAACAGGCGGAGGCAAGGAAGGTTGTTGTTTTTTTTTCTCTAAAACTATAAAGGAAATAGCAGGTATGAGTGAGAGACCAGTTTGCTGCACTCGGTGTGGGATGTGGGAGTTCCTGGAGACGACTTGCCTCCCGGAGGTCCATATCTGTGCCAGATGCATGGAACTGCAACTCCTGAGGGACCGTGTAAGGGAGCTGGAACTGCGGCTCGATGACCTCAGTTTAGTCACACCGGGGCCTCAGAAGGAAGACAAGTGGGTCACAGTTAGGAAGGGTAAAAGTCATAAGGGTGATGTACCAGAAAGTACCCCAGTGGCAGTCTCCCATAATAGTAAGGGCTGGGCAACAGATGGGAGAGGGGAAGGGAGTGAGCAGTCAGTGGAGGGATCCCCTGTGGTTACCCTCCAAAATAGGTATATTGTTTTGGATTCTGTGGAGGGGGCTGACCCTCCAGGGGTAAGCCACGAAGACCAGATCGCCTGCACAGAGACCGGCTCAGAGGCCCAGAAGGGAAAGAAGGGGATTAGGAGAGAAATAGTGGTGGGAGATGCGATGGTGAGAGGCACGGACAGGCGGTTCTGAGGGCGCGAACGAGACTCCAGGATAGTAGTCTGCCTCCCTGGTGCCGGGGTACTGGATGCCTCCGAGAGGGTAGGAAGCATATTAAAAAGGGAAGCTAATCAAGCAGATGTAATTGTACACAGTGGTGAAAATGACGTAGGTAGAAAGAGCAGGGGGGGGGGGGGGGGGTCATACGAGAGCAATTCAGGGAGATGGGTGCTAGGCTAAAAAATAAGACCTCTAGGGTAGCAATCTCTGGACTGCTCCCAGTGCCCAGTGCTAGTGAGGCCAGGACAGGGAGATTCTACAATTGAACACGTGGCTAAAGGACTGGTGCAAGAGGGAGGGTTTCAAATTCGTAGATCATTGGGAAGTCTTCATGAGAGGATGGCACTTGTATGGAAAGGATGGGTTACACCTTAACTGGAAGGGCACAAATATCCTGGCTGGGAGTTTTGCTAGAGTGTTTTGGCAGGGTTTAAACTAGTGTGGCAGGGGGATGGGGATCAAAACAGTAGGTCAGTAAGTACTGAGGCTGGGGTCGAGCTGGGGGCCAAGGCAAGTCTAGCTAAGAAGAAGAGCATTCTGGAGCAGGGTGACCTGAGTGGGCCTGGAAGTCTGGAGTGCATCTGCTTCAATGCGAGGAGTGTAACGGGTAAGACAGACGAACTTAAGGCCTTAATGCTTACGCGGAATTTGGATGTGGTTGCGGTGACGGAGACATGGTTAAAAGAAGGACAGGACTGGCAGCTGAATATTCCAGGGTATAAGTGTTTTAGGCGAGACAGAGGAGGGGCTAAAAAAGGTGGGGAAGTAGCGGTATTAGTTAGGGAACATATTACAGCGGTGCAGAGGGTGGACAATTTAGAGGGGTCATGTAATGAGTCGCTGTGGGTGGAGCTCAGAAACACGAAAGGTGCAATCACTATGCTGGGGATATACTACAGGCCACCCAACAGCCCACGGGAAGTAAAGGAACGGATATGTCAGGAGATTCTGGATATGTGCAGAAAAAATAGGGTTGTTGTAGTGGGAGACTTCAATTTCCCTGGTATGGACTGGAAAGTGCTTAGGGCTGGGGGTCTGGACGGGGAGGAATTTGTAAAATGCGTACCGGGAGGTTCTTTGGAACAGTATGTAGATAGCCCAACTAGAGAGGGGGCTGTACTGGATCTAGTTCTGGGAAATGAGCCCGGTCAGGTCGTCAAAGTTTCGGTAGGGGAACATGTGGCAAATAGTGACCACAACTCTGTTAACTTTAGGATAGTAATGGACAAGGCCAAGTGTTGTCCTAAGGGTAGGGTGCTTAATTGGGGGAAGGCTAACTATAGCCGGATTAGGCAGGAGTTGGTGGCCGTTGATTAGGAGAGGCTGTTCGGAGGTAAGTCCACGTCTGGCATGTGGGAGTCTTTTAAGGAACAGTTGATAAGGCTGCAGGACAGGCATGTGCCTGTTAAAAGGAAGGATAGGAAAGGTAGGATTCGAGAGCCGTGGATAACCAGGGAAATTGAGGATCTGATCAAAAAGAAAAGAGAGGCGTACGTTAGGTCCAGGCAACTGAAAGCAGATGGAGCTCTGGAGGAATACAGAGAGAGTAGGAAAGAACTCAAACGGGGAGTTAGAAGGGCAAAAAGAGGTCACTAAATGTTCTTGGCAGATAGGATTAAGGAGAATCCTAAGGCATTTTATTCATATGTTAGGAACAAAAGAGTTGTCAGGGAAAAAGTCGGACCTCTCAGGGACAAAGGAGGGGAATTATGCTTAGAACGCAAGGGAATAGGGGAGATCCTACATGAATACTTTGCATCGGTATTCACAAAGGAGAGGGACTTGTTGACTGGGAGTGTCTCAGAGGGAGGTGTTGACCCGTTAGAGAGAATCTCCATTACAAGGGAGGAAGTGTTAGGTTTTTTAGGTAACATTAAAACTGACAAATCCCCAGGGCCTGATAGCATCTATCCTAGACTGCTCAGGGAGACAAGAGATGTAATTGCTGGGCCTCTGATGGAAATCTTTGTCTCTTCATTGGACACAGGTGAGGTCCCTGAGGATTGGAGGATAGCGAATGTGGTACTGTTATTGACGAAGGGTAGCATGGATAACCTGGGTAATTATAGGCCAGTGGTAGGGAAGTTGTTGGAGAGGATTCTTAGAGACAGGATGTATGCGCATTTAGAACGGAACAATCTCATTAGTGACAGACAGCATGGTTTTGTAAGAGGGAGGTCGTGCCTTACAAATATGGTGGAGTTTTTTGAGGAAGTGACAAAAACGGTTGACGAAGGAAGGGCAGTGGATGTCGTCTATATGGATTTCAGTAAGGCATTTGACAAAGTCCCTCATGGCAGATTGGTTAAGAAGGTTCAGGCTCATGGAATACAAGGAGAGGTGGCTAGATGGGTAGAAAACTGGCTTGGCCACAGGAGACAGAGGGTAACAGTCAAAGGGTCTTTTTCCGGCTGGAGGTCTGTGACCAGTGGTGTTCCGCAGGGCTCTAGTACTGGGACCTCTGCTATTTGTGATATGTATAAATGATTTGGAAGAAGGTGTAACTGGTGTTATCAGCAAGTTTGCGGATGACACGAAGATGGCTGGACTTGCGGATAGCAATGAACATTGTCGGACAATACAGCAGGATATAGATAGGCTGGAAAATTGGGCGGAGAAATGGCAGATGGAATTTAATCCAGATAAATGCGAAGTGATGCATTTTGGAAGAACTAATGTAGGGGGGATTTTTGACTGATAAGGGAGTCAAAAGATGTAGAGGGTAGACAGGAGAGTGGAGGCCACAATTAAATCAGCCATGATGTTATCAAATGGCTAGCCGGCTTGCGAGACCAAATAACTACTCCTGCTCCTAATTCAATAAAAAGAATTCCTCTCATCTCAGCTTTGCATAAAATGAAGCTCAGAAATTAAGTCACTCTTGAATTGTGGCAAAATCCAATCCAGCCTAATGAACTTGTTGACACCAAATTACATAGAACCATAGAAAATTACAGCTCAGAAACAGGCCTTTTGGCCCTTCTTGTCTGTGCCGAACCATTTTATGCCTAGTCCCACTGACCTGCACTTGGACCATATCCCTCCACACCCCTCTCATCCATGAACCCGTCAAGTTTTTCTTAAATGTTAAAAGTGACCCCGCATTTACCACTTTATCCGGCAGCTCATTCCACACTCCCACCACTCTCTGCGTGAAGAAGCCCCCCCTAATATTCCCTTTAAACTTTTCTCTTTTCACCCTTAACCCATGCCCTCTGGTTTTTTTCTCCCCTAGCCTCAGCGGAAAAAGCCTGCTTGCATTCACTCTATCTATACCCATCAAAATCTTATACACCTCTATCAAATCTCCCCCCAATCTTCGACGCTCCAGGGAATAAAGTCCCAACCTATTCAATCTCTCTCTGTAACTCAGCTTCTCAAGTCCCGGCAACATCCTTGTGAACCTTCTCTGCACTCTTTCAATCTTATTTACATCCTTCCTGTAACGAGGTGACCAAAACTGTACACAATACTCCAAATTTGGCCTCACCAATGCCTTATATAACCTTACCATAACACTCCAACTTTTATACTCGATACTTCGATTTATAAAGGCCAATGTACCAAAGGCACTCTTTACGACCCTATTCACCTGTGACGTCACTTTTAGGGAATTCTGTACCTGTATTCCCAGATCCCTCTGTTCAACTGCACTCTTCAGAGTCCTACCATTTACCCTGTACGTTCTTCTTTGGTTTGTCCTTCCAAAGTGCAATATCTCACACTTGTCTGCGTTAAATTCCATTTGCCATTTTTCAGCCCATTTTTCTAGTTGGTCCAAATCCCTCTGCAAGCTTCGAAAACCTTCCTCACTGTCCACTACACCTCCAATCTTTGTATCATCAGCAAACTTGCTGATCCAATTTACCACATTATCATCCAGATCATTGATATAGATGACAAACAACAATGGACCCAACACCGATCCCTGCGGCTCACCACTAGTCACAGGCCTCCACTCAGAGAAGCAATCCTCCACAACCACTCTCTGGCTTCTTCCATTGAGCCAGTGTCTTAGAACATAGAAACATAGAAACATAGAAACCCTACAGTGCAGAAGGAGGCCATTCGGCCCATCGAGTCTGCACCGACCACAATCCCACCCAGGCCCTACCCCCACATATTTTACCCGCTAATCCCTCTAACCTACGCATCCCAGGACTCTAAGGGACAATTTTTAACCTGGCCAATCAACCTAACCTGCACATCTTTGGACTGTGGGAGGAAACCGGAGCACCCGGAGGAAACCCACGCAGACACGAGGAGAATGTGCAAACTCCACACAGACAGTGACCCGAGCCGGGAATCAAACCTGGGACCCTGGAGCTGTGAAGCAGCAGTGCTAACCACTGTGCTACCGTGCCGCCCAATATCCAATTTACTACCTCCCCATGTATACCAAGCGACTGAACCTTCCTAACTAACCTCCCATGAGGGACCTTATCGAAGGCCTTGCTGAAATCCAGGTAGACAACATCCACCGCCTTCCCTTCCTGGTAACCTCCTCGAAAAACTCTAATAGATTGGTCAAAGCCATGTTGACTCTCCCTAATAAGTCCCTGTCTATCCAAATATTTGTAGATCCTATCCCTTATCACACCTTCCAATAACTTGCCCACCACCGACGTCAAACGTACTGGCCGATAATTTCCCGGATTTATTTTGGAACCTTTTTTAAACAACGGAACAACATGAGCCACCCTCCAATCATCTGGCACCTCCCCCGTGAATACTGACATTTTAAATATGTCTGCCAGGGCCCCTGCAAGTTCAACACTAGCTTCCCTCAAGGTCCGTGGGAATACCCTGTCCGGTCCTGAGGATTTCTCCACTCTGATTTGCCTCAAGACAGCGAGCACCTCCTCCCCTTTAATCTGTAAAGGTTCCATGGCCTCCCTACCAGTTTGCCCTATTTCCGTAGACTCCATGCCCGTTTCCTCAGTAAATACGGATGCAAAAAAAACCCATTTAGTATCCCCCCCATCTCTTTTGGTTCCGTACACAGTCTACCACTCTGGTCTTCAAGAGGACCAATTTTATCCCTCACTATCCTTTTGCTCCTAACATACCTATAGAAGCTCTTTGGATTTTCCTTCACTCTGTCTGCCAAAGCAACCTCATGTCTTCTTTTAGCCCTCCTGATTTCCCTCTTAAGTAGCTTCTTGCACTTTTTATACTCCTCGAGCATCTGATCTGTTCCTTGCTGCCTGTACATTTCATACAACTCTCTCTTCCTCTTAATCAGTGTTACAATCTCCCTCGAGATGAAATTCTTTGACCTCATTAGGATATAATTGCAGGAGTCATTTGCAGTCCAAGAGACTGCTCACCTATCATCCGAATCGCAAGCTTGACCAACCTACTGTAAGCCTGGGTCCTCAGGACAGTCTTTTGATGGGATGGCTGGTGATTGGTTGCTGGCAACTTGATAAAACAAAGCCATGTTGCCCAAAGTGTCTGTATTAGCTTTTTGAAAGAGTCGGACAATTAATTGCGCTTCCTTGCTCTGGAGTAGATGAGCAATGCCTTGGAAGCCCCAATTCAGGTACCCTATCCACCTTTGACACCCCACTCTCCGCTTTCCCAATCTCCAAATTCCCTCACTCACACCTCTGCCCCCCAAATTTTCACCTCCTCTACAATCACTGAGTGCTGAACTCTGTCTCTGACTCCCCCCATGCTCTCTGAGTCAAGCCACCCCCAAGATCCAACTCACCAAGTCCCTATGATCTCCAACTCCCCAATCCCGCTCATCTCTGACTCACCCCACCTCAGCACTCCCCAACTCCCCCATTGCCTCCATCTCCAACTTACCCCCACCCTGCAATCTCCAACTGAAGATTGGAAGTAGCGCCCTTTACCTGACCCCACAATCACTTCCCCACTATCACAGGGCTTGGTACGTGTGTGTGTGTGTATATATATATATATAATATATATATATGTTGGACAGTTCCTGAACACTTTGATAATTCCTTGACAACTAGATAGCTCCTTGACAACTTGACAGTTGCCATGAGTTCGTTCATAAAAAGTACATGATCATCTTTAATTTTCACAATTCCAAAGAGTGCTTACCTCTCCCTAAGGTGCCCCAGGACTCTACCCGAAGGGTTGCCTTACCACTCCAAAGGGGTACTCTGGCAATCCAAATGAATCCACCATGTTCAGAACTCATCTTACCTGTTTTAACCTGCACACTCCGGGGCTTTCTGCAGTCTCTCTTCAGTGAAGGCTGCTGGTGATTTAATTGGCCAATTGCGTCCATGAATCATGCATGCACACACCCTGGCCTGACTCCAATCCCTGTCCCCGCAAAGATGCGAAACACTGGGTTTGGGGCAGGGTTTAGAATTTTGAGGCACTTTGAGGCCTTTTGCCATGATGGAGAGCCTTTCTGCCATGGTGTAAATCTGGGCCTTTGAATGGTGGGTGGCATCTTTGCTAATTGTTTGGTATTAAGTAGGGTAAGTAATTACTTATGACCAGTCTGTATAGTGAGATTGACTCCCAGGATGTAATCCAAAACTTTTCACAAGCCCATGTGACTGCCAGGGCCTCCTTTTTGGTGGCAACATACTGCTGCTCTGTTTCTGTTAGTGCCTTGGAGGCATACTGCACCAGCTACCAGAGCTGTCTCAGTGAATTTGGAGCAATCCAGTCCCTCGACCAATGGACAATACATCATAACTATGGTGGGTAGGTCTGGGTCACAATGAGCCAGTGTTTCCAAGGATATGTCCTTGATTGTGTCAATTGATTTGTGTTTATCATAATAGTGGGTCTACCTCTGTTTCAGGAGTTGTCATATGGGTTCATTAATGTGTGCAAAGATGGGCAGAAACTTACCCAGCTGATTAAGTATGCCCAGAGAACATTGAAGCTCTGTCACATTAAGGGATGGTGACAAACACTTGGTGGCTGCAGTTTTCCGTGGATTTGACTGGACAACAAATGTGTGAATAATACGGCCTAAGAAATTGATAGTGGGTTTAAAGAACTCACATTTATGATAGCTTGTAAGCATTGTAATACTCTTCACACCCTGGCATTGTGCTCCAGAGTGGTGGATAAATGAACAAGAATATTATTCATATGGCAGATAACTCCATCCAGTCCTTCCAAAATGCCAGAAAATCGACTCATGGTACATTGATTGATAGTTGGTAATTTTAAATTGTCGGTAATTAAATGAGTACCAGTCAAAGGCCGTGCTAAATGTCATTAGCAATTTGGACTCTTTGTCTAATGGGAACTTCCAGAAGCCACTATTGGCATTTGGTTTAGTAAAAGCTGAGGTCCTTGCGAACTTCCCTCAGCTTTTGTCAACAGATGCCATGGGGGAACTTCTCTTATATGGCATTGTTGAAACATGTGTTGTACACACAAATAGGAAGTGAGAACAAAGAACAATACAGCACAGGAACAGGCCCTTCGGCCCTCCAAGCCCTGCAAGCCCGTGCCGCTCCCTGGTCCAACTAGACCATTCTTTTGTATCCCTCCATTCCCACTCCGTTCATATGGCTATCTAGATAAGTCTTAAACGTTCCCAGTGTGTCCGCCTCCACCACCTTGCCTGGCAGCGCATTCCAGGCCCCCACCACCCTCTGTGTAAAATATGTCCGTCTGATATCTGTGTTAAACCTCCCCCCCTTCACCTTGAACCTATGACCCCTCGTGAACGTCGCCACCGACCTGGGGAAAAGCTTCCCAGCGTTCACCCTATCTCTGCCTTTCATAATTTTATACACCTCTATTAAGTCTCCCCTCATCCTCCGTCTTTCCAGGGAGAACAACCCCAGTTTACCCAATGTCTCCTCATAACTAAGCCCCTCCATACCAGGCAACATCCTGGTAAACCTCCTCTGTACTCTCTCCAAAGCCTCCACGTCCTTCTGGTCATGTGGCGACCAGAACTGGATGCAGTATTCCAAATGTGGCCGAACCAACGTTCTATACATCTGTAACATCAGACCCCAACTTTTACACTCTATGCCCCGTCCTATAAAGGCAAGCATGCCATATGCCTTCTTCACCACCTCCTCCACCTGTGACGTCACCTTCAAGGATCTGTGGACTTGCACACCCAGGTCCCTCTGCGTATCTACACCCTTTATGGTTCTGCCATTTATCGTATAGCTCCTCCCTACATTATTTCTACCAAAATGCATCACTTCGCATTCATCAGGATTGAACTCCATCTGCCATTTCTTTGCCCAAATTTCCAGCCTATCTATATTCTTCTGTAGCTTCTGACAATGCTCCTCACTATCTGCAAGTCCTGCCAATTTTGTGTCATCCCCAAAATTACTGATCACCCCAGTTACACCTTCTTCCAGATCGTTTATATAAATCACAAACAGTAGAGGTCCCAATACAGAGCCGTGCGGAACACCACTAGTCACAGGCCTCCAGCCGGAAAAAGACCCTTCCACTACCACCCTCTGTCTTCTGTGACCAAGCCAGTTCTCCATCCATCTAGCCACCTCCCCCTTTATCCCATGAGATCCAACCTTTTTCACCAGCCTACCATGAGGGAGTTTGTCAAACGCTTTACTAAAGTCCATATAGACAACATCCACGGCCCTTCCCTCGTCAACCATTCTGGTCACTTCTTCAAAAAACTCCACCAGGTTAGTGAGGCATGACCTCCCTCTCACAAAACCATGCTGACTATTGTAAATGAGTTTATTCCTTTCTAAATGCGCATACATCCTATCTCTAAGAATCTTCTCCAACAACTTCCCCACCACGGACATCAAGCTCACCGGCCTATAATTACCCGGGTTATCCTTCCTATCCCTCTTAAATAACGGGACCACATTAGCTATCCTCCAATCCTCTGGGACCTCACCTGCGTCCAGTGACGAGACAAAGATTTGCGTCAGAGGCCCAGCGATTTCATCTCTCGTCTCCCTGAGCAGCCTTGGATAGATTCCATCAGGCCCTGGGGATTTGTCAGTCTTTATATTCTCTAACAAACCTAACACTTCCTCCCTTGTAATGGAGATTTTCTCCAATGGTTCAACACTCCCCTCCGAGACACTCCCAGTCAACACATCCCTCTCCTTTGTGAATACCGACGCAAAGTATTCATTTAGGATCTCCGCTACTTCTTTGGGCTCTAAGCATAATTCCCCACTTTTGTCCCTGAGAGGTCCGATTTTTTCCCTGACAACCCTTTTGTTCCTAACATATGAATAAAATGCCTTGGGATTCTCCTTAATCCTGTCTGCCAAGGACATTTAGTGACCCCTTTTTGCCCTTCTAATTCCCCGTTTGAGTTCTTTCCTACTTTCTTTGTACTCCTCCAGAGCTCCCTCCGTTTTTAGCTGCCTGGACCTAACATACGCCTCTCTTTTCTTTTTGACCAGTCCCTCAATTTCCCTGGTTATCCACGGTTCTCGAATCCTACCCTTCCTATCCTTCTTTTTTACAGGCACATGCCTGTCCTGTAGCCCTAACAACTGTTCCTTAAAAGACTCCCACATGCCAGATGTGAATTTACCCTCAAACAGCCTCTCCCAATCAAGAGCTGCCAATTTCTGCCTTATCCCACTAAAGTTAGCCTTCCCTCAATCCAACACTTTACCCTTGGGACACCACTCATCCTTTTCCATCACTATCCTAAAGCAAACAGAATTGTGGTCACTATTTGCTACATGTTCCCCTACCGAAACCTTGAAGACCTGACCGGGCTCATTCCCCAGTACTAGGTCCAGTAAAGCCCCCACTCTAGTCGGGCTATCTACATATTGTTCCAAAGAACCCTCCTGTACGCATTTTACAAATTCCTCCCCATTCAGAGTCCCAGCTCTCAGCGATTTCCAGTCTGTACCAGGGAAATTGAAGTCTCCCACAACAACAACCCTATTTTTCCTGCACCTATCCAGTATCTCCTGACATATCCGTTCTTCCACTTCCCTTGGGCTGTTGGGGGGCCTGTAGTATACCCCCAACATAGTGACTGCGCCCTTCCTGTTTCTAAGCTCCACCCAGAGTGACTCGTTACACGACCCCTCTGAATTGTCCTCCCTCTGCACCGCTGTAATATGCTCTCCAACTAATACTGCTACTCCCCCACCTCTTTTGGCCCCTCCTCTGTCTCGCCTAAAACACTTGTACCCCGGAATATTCAGCTGCCAGTCCTGTCCCTCTTTCAACCAAGTCTCTGTCACCGCAACCACATCCGAATTCCTCGTGAGCATTAAGGCCCTAAGTTCATCTGTCTTACCTGCTACGCTCCTTGCATTGAAGTATAAGCACTCCAGATCTCCAGGCCCAGTGAGGTCATCCTCCCCCAGAGTGTTCTTCTTCTTTGCCAGCCTTGTCCCAGCCCCAAGCTCGTCCCCAGCCTCTACACTTGGAGACCTAATATTTTGATCCCCACCCCCCCTGCCATACTAGTTTAAACCCCTCTGAACTGCACTAGCAAAACTCCCAGCCAGGATATTCGTGCCCTTCCAACTTAGTTGTGACCCATCCTTCTTGTACAGGTGCCATCCTCTCCTGAAAACTTCCCATTGATCTCAGAAAATGAAGCCCTCCCTCCTGGACCAGTCCTTTAGCCAAGCATTCAATTGTACTAACTCCCTATTCTTAGCCTCACTGGCACGAGGCACTGGGAGCAGCCCAGAGATGGCCACCCTGGAGGCCCTACTTTTTAGTCTATTTCCCAACTCCCTGAATTGCCCTCGTAGGATCCCCCTGCTCTTCCTATCTACATCATTTGCACCAATGTGTACAATACATCCGTTTCTTTATCTTCCCCTTTTAAGATGCCTCCTATCCGCTCGGTGACATCCATTACCCAGCACCAGATAGGCAGACTACCATCCTGGAGTCCCGTTCGCACCCACAGAATTGCCTGTCCGTGCCTCTAACCGACGCATCCCCCACCACTATTGCTCTCCTAACCCCTCTCTTTCCTTTCCGGGCCACAGAGCCTGACTCTGTGCCAGTGACCTGGTCACTGTGGCTTACCCCTGGAGAGTCATCCTCCTCCACACTATCCAAAACAATATACTTGTTTTGGAGTGGGACAACCACAGGTGACCCCTCCACTAATTGCTCACTCCCCTCCCCTCTCTCACCTGTCGCCGAGCCCTTCCTATTATGAAAGACAGCCACTGGAGTACTCTCTGGTACATTACCCTTCTGACCTTTACTCCTCCTAACTGTGACTCACGTGTCTCCCTCCCGATGCCCCGGTGTAACTAGTTCCCTATAACTCATGTCAATTATTCTCTCATTCTCCCTGACTAGACCAAGGTCAGCAATCTGCCGCTCCAGTTCCGTGACGCGGTCCCTCAGGAGCTGCAGTTCCACGCACCTGGCACAAATGTGGTCCTCCGGGAGGCTAGGTGTTTCCAGGAACTCCCACATCCCACACCGGAAGCACCGAACTGGTCCATCACTCATAGTTACCCTTATCCTTTATAGGTTTGGATAAAAATAACTTACCTTGCCTCGCCCTTTCTGCCTAAGCCCTGTGAGCCAAAGCCCTTATAGCTCCCACTCTGTTTCCCACACACTCCTCTGCCTGCTGCCGACGCTGCCCGCTGTATACTGCAGCCTACCTTTTATACTTCGCGCGCTTAAAAAACCCTTCCCAGACTCCTTAGCAGCCCACTTCCGGTTTTCACTTTAAACTTAAGAAAAATACTACTACAAATGTAAAGTAATGAGGTGTTAGGCTTCCCCACAGGTACCATAAGTGAGCATTTGTAAGTTGCTTGTGTTGCCAGCAATATCACTTTCTGATATACCATGAAGTCATCCTCTTGTCTCACGTTTTTTTAAAGAATTCAGCTTTAAGAAACTGTGGTAAGCTGTTTGGAGCTTCCCCAAAAATGTGCAGGACTTTGGCAATTCACTCTTGAATTTATCCGGTTCACCTGGTCGTTCAGCTCTTCTATCTTGTAAATAAGTTGCAAATTTGTAAAAGGTTTGGCAGTCCAGTAATGACCACTCCTGATTCTGATTATCATGAAGAATTTCTGTAATTTATTTTCCATCATAACAAAGTGTGGCAGTCATCTGCTCTTGCACCTTCAGAGGAATGCCACTTCGGTGGTGAAGGTGAGTGATAGATGATCGGAGAAACTCAGGCTTCGGCCATTGTACAATAGCAGAAAGAATAGACACTCCCTATCAACTTTGTCCAGCCCGCTCATGACTTTGAACATCTCTATCAAATCTTCTCTTAGCCTCCTCCTCTCCAAAGAGAATAGTCCTGACCTCGCCAATCTATCCTCATAACTGAAGTGTTGGTGGTGGTAATTGCCCTCTCTTTGTTCTGGGTCTGCTTTATAGTGGGTGCACTGGTACCTCTATTGCTCACAAACTGGACAGGGCCAATAGTTTGATTAGATAAAGGCTCTTTGGCACTCCAGTTTAAAAATTGGTTCTCCTTCTGTTGCTGAGCCTGTCTTGCAAATTGTATCACCTTGTATAATGCTAACTCTTTTCTGGGCTGCAGAAAACCTGACAGGCCATCAGCAAGCACACCACTATAATGTGGTCTCAGATGAGTTCATCCTTTAGAGCCCTATTCATGCAATTATCAGCCAAATGATATCGGTCATCAATGAAACAAATCAGTATCTTTTCTGGATTAGTGATTATTGCCTGTTAAACCTTGCCAGCTCGATAATGATGTTACTCTGAAACTTGAAATAGGAATTTAAGGCCTTAATAACATCTTAATAGATTGCTGTGCCCTCATTAACATCCTGTCCTACTAAAATGTCATCTGCACTTCCACCAATGGAATAGAGAAATGCGCTGACCTTTTTATCAGTTTTCAATGCTAACCCTGAAGCAGACTTTTACCTGTAGAATCAATGATGCCAGTTTTTCTAGTGTGCTGCTTCATCTGAGCTTTCCATGTGGTCAGAGAAGTTGGGCAGAGATAGGACTTCTTCATGATTATTTGTAACTTTAATTGATTGGCTTGGGACCCCACTGGTGCTTGTCCTATTGATTCCTTTTTGCAGTCATTCCCTCACTGCTTTATTTTCAATGGTTTTTATTTTCCTCCCGTTGGCAGGTTCATCGTGGATCCTTTTGTTCTATATGTTTTCTGCTTCACCATGAGGTATCACCCAGGGTGTATTTAACAGCATGCATTGGAAACAAGGCCTTCAGGAACTTCCTAACATTTATTAACTACACATAGGGAAAGATGAGCATGAAGCTCCTTCCAGAAACATCTCTCTCTGAGTTCTAGTGTCACATGATCTGACATCACTGATGCTCCATATTAGCTATTAGCACAATAGCTATTAATCCTTGATATTACAGCTAGAGCCGCATTGACGATGCAGGAACTGTTCGTACCTGTGTAAGCTCAGACATTTCATCACTCCTTTGAAGGGCCTGCTGAAATGTGGGATGTGAGCTCCTTCTTGGGTTCTTTGCCTGCCACATTCTCAATGCTGGCCATCGCAAATGGTTGATCAGTGTTCAGCATGAATGCAATTCGTGGTGGATTCCAATATGGGTAAAGGCCACCATTGCGGCTCTTTCTGAACAATCATTTTTGAAATGTCAAATCCAGCAATGAAGACACTCCAAAAAAACACTGCAGCTTCCACTTCTGCAGAAGATCTGTAAATTCAGTGGATTATGGGGTGACACCAGTATTCAGACCTTCTCCATGGTCCAGTGTGAACTCGGGTTCCCAATATTTAGCCTTCGATGATTTTGTTTTCTATCTTCTTAAGGCTATTCATGTTGTGTTCAAAGATTAGAAGTTAATAAGCTATGGAAGCAACAGTTAGCTGAAGTTTTATAAGTTATTTTTCTGTTTTCCTGAGTCAAAACACTTTAGGAAACAATAACATTGATAAGAGAATCATAAAGCACAAAAGATTGTACAAAATATGGTTCCATTTTCTTTCACTGCGCTTCAGTGATACTGTCTATATACACACAGAAAAATAAACAGGACAGAAACAGGCCAGTTGTCTCAGCTGATAAATGTCAGTGTTTATATTTTACATAAAATCTTCTTCCCATCCTAATTACCTCTTTCTACTCTGGCTCTGGAGCAAAGCTTTCTGGGTGGGTAGTGATGGTGTGGGAATGATGGGAAGAAGAATGCCATTGTTAATGAAAAGGGAGAAGAGTGACACATTGAATTGACAAGGGAAAGAAAATCAGGATCGGTCTGAAATAGGAAGGCCCGAGGACAACAAAATACCTGTGAAAGGTTGGGAAGTTTATTGGAATGTAGAGTCTCTTTGAATTTGGGTCTGGAACAAATGGGCTGCCTTTATAAATTGAGGTGTGGACAGGGGGGAAGTCATTGTGAAGGAAAAAGCATTATTTTACTTGCTGTGCCAAATGTATTTTGTCTTAATAAAGCTAATGTGCAGTTATATATCTTTCTAAACTTGATGAACATTGTGGAAGTGAATGTTCTATATGTCAATGCTTTTTGTATTAACAATGATATATGGCTTGCACCTCTCTCAAAAATATTATATAACATATTGTTCATACGATTATTATATATATTTTCTCATTCAGCAATTACAATTTGATGATGTGAAAAGCAGTAGTCAATCCTGAGCCATGACTGGTGGAAGAATGCAATGATAGTGACATAGAAATCAGATGGGTTCAGTTCTGGGTGGATGATCTATTACTAAGTAGGTATTGAGAACAGAAGTATGGTCCTGACTGTTGGATTGTGGTTTCATCTCATTGTGCGGGGGCATCTCATTCAAGTGGCTATTATTATTCACGTGTGAGATTATACAGTGAATGTTAGCAGGCTTTTCAACTGTGGACACTTTATGACTACCGGAATCCTATTCTCACAAATGGTTACACACACATAGAGCATGGGCTCCTGGTTAGCAATCAGGACAGAGATGCTGAAATAATTTTCCTCCCCTATTTCAGGAATGTTGAGCAAATTACATTGCCTCTATCATAATCTTGACCAAAATCAGCACAGATTGAGGAGTGAGCTTGCAAAGTGTCACTCAGCTATTCACTGGATTAACCAATTGAGCCAGTGGAAAGTCCTGATTATATATTTTTATGGACATTTTTAATGCTGTGCTCCAATAATCCTGTAATTCCTCCTTAGCTGTTCTTTCTGTCAGTGATGAAGACAAGCAGTTAATCATGTTAAAAATTAAAATGCAGTTTGGTTTTCACTCAAATGCATTATGTTAATTTTGCTGACAAACAGCTGAATAGTGTGACAGTGCAAGTCATAGGACCTCTAGGTTACCATTAGGAGGAGGAATGCTAGCATTAGCCAATGGAAAATCCAACCCAATATTGGATGATTATGGTTCTTCACATTAAAAGTCAATCTCTATGTACTGCTGTCAGACAGGCAGACACTTTAGCTGTTTTGTGCTGACTTAACATTAATTAGACAAACTATAAAGATGTAAAATGGGTATCAAGGCAAACAAAATAAGATTTTGTGCATAAAGCATTGAACATGTTGGAATTTTTCCACAATTGCTTACTTGCTTCCAGAAAAACGTATTTGTAGAAAGAGCCAAAGTTATTAATGATTACATTGTTATTTACTGATAAGAACAAAGAGCATTTAGTGTGAATTTAGAATGTGCTGCTAGACTGGAAGGGCCCCAAATCTATTTTTTTGTCTGTCTGTGATCCAAGCCTTTAAAATGCTGACAAACATGGATTATGAAGATGTAAGTAGGTTATTCCACTTAAACTGATTGAAGAACAAGAAGTGGGAACAACATTAAGAAGCCTTAAGCAAGGCTAAAGATTCAAATTGTTTTTTCCTTGCACTCAGAGCAGCAGATATCCAGAATAGTCTCTATTCAAAAATGGTTAATGTGGTGCTAATGGACTCCTTGAAGAAAATAACTGGATGAATATTTGAGAGATTGTGGAGCCAATGGCTATGGGAATAAAATGATCAAATATTCTCTGGACAATGTTTTAATAGTATTTGGAACATGGAAAATCCATCTGTGGAACGTACCCAGTCACCATAGAATTATACAAATTTTGAGGATAGGATAACATGGTGTTTTGCTAGATGACTTTTGTAAGATTGCCTTACTTTTTTCTTGCGGTTATGAAATTCTCACAGGAGACGCATAATTTGATTAGAGTCCAAAATGGAGTAAACTATCTATGGATTTTAGGAAAAAAAAGATTGTTGTATTTAACAGCCATATCTTGTTTCATAATTCCTTCCATTTGTGTATCATTTATTTCTCATCTCTTATGATCTTCAGCAATGCTGCAAAACATGTATCAGTGGTTATGTGGTATGGATGAGGCTATCAAAGAAATCATCAGTCATTGTGATAAATAATGCCTATAAAGCTTTGGTAATCGAAACTCGAGATGGAAGCTATTTGCAATGTAACTAGAAAACAACCAAACAGCAAAGTTAATATATGAACAAAAAGTGTCATCTAGCAATTGCTTTCTTTTGCCTGTATGTCATTAAGTTTTCATGCTTTAATCTGTAAACATTCAAGCTGCAATGTGATTATTTGGTGCTTTGACACTGATGTAACTTTAGAGTTGCTGGATGCCAAACCAGGAGACATGGCATCAGAATTAGGCAGTTAAAAGATGTTGACTTTTATGTAAGAAACATCATGTAAATTGCAATTTCTGTCCATAATGTACACGACAGTGAAAGCAAACTTGGATTTTTTTTTAAAAAGATATCCAGTATTCACAAATCTCTCTTTTCTTCATTGATGGCTGCTCAGCATTGTACTTGGAATTGTTAGCTGCTTTGTTACTGACTGCACATTTGTATTTGTTGGATAGCTCAAAATCTTGTAGCAATGTGTATTCTTGTGGGTTTATGCATCTCTATTTGCTGGGGAAGGCAGTCAGGAATCACAAGAGACACACCAAGCAGTCGAGGCTGCACCTTGATTTGTGAGAATTCTTACAGTGATACTTGTGTATATAAGGCTTATTGTACAATCTTCAGAAATATGCCAGCACAGACTTTGACTATTCCAAATAAAGTTAGGCACACTCTTGCAGTTAGAGTAGGAGACAAATTCAGGAACAGTGCTAAAACTACCAGCAGCTATCAAGGTCGCAGCTGCTTTGAATGTTTACTCTATGTCTTTCAAGCAAGTTGAAAAATTTCATCTCTCAAAATTTAGTTCACATTTACTTTAAGCAGAGCACTGATGCTTTATTTGCCAGGCTCGGGCTTTCATCACATTTCTGTTGGAAATCCAGAAGCAGAATCGCTGCATTCATGTTACCATTCAGGGTCATAGCCCAAGTGCTCCATGTATCAAAAGAAAAGGCTCCTGTTCTGTCAAAGTGCATTAGATTTGTGACCATGAAAGTTCAATTATGCATGCAAATTCACTATTCGTAGGCAATTCTAATGATTTGATGACTCTGAGATAATCATCGGTGCCAAGAAAACTCCAAGAAAATTTATGTTTGAGGAACCAGGAATATGTCTTGCACCAAAACAAAACAGAAAATGCTGGAAATAATCAGCAATTCTGGCAGCAGCTGTGGATATCATTCTTTGTATTGTCTGCTTTTATGTCAGATTTCTAGCATCCACAGTATTTTTCGTTGTCCTGCAGTCAACACACATGACACCCTGTCAATACATGAAGACATAGACGAGACATAGAATCCTACAGTGCAGAAAGTGGCCATTCGGCCCATCGAGTCTGCACCGATCACAATCCCACCTATGCCCTATCCCCATAACTCCATGCATTTTACCCCAGCTAGCCCCCCTGACATGAAGGGGAAATTTAGCATGACCAATCCACCTAACCTGCACATCTTTGGACAAGAATCAAGACAGGACTAGAATCAAGGAGTAATTTATTGGATTATTCAGGAGAATTCCACAGTATAGCTTCATCAAGGCTGGTATGATTATTATTATCCACTGTGCTCACCACAGCTTTGCCCTTCAAAGAGCCTATTGATGGTGCAACTGGTGGATAAAATACAGCAATAAAACAAAGAGGAAGGCAGAGCTGAGCATGAAGGAGCAAAATTGCTAATTGAACACGCTGATTAGACTGCTGTAGTTATCACATAATATCTAACTGCCCAAAGCATTCATCAATAGCCATTTTCTGTCATTGCATAACATGTGCCACATCAAACTTTCTCTCCTCTTGACTCAGCTGTAGATTTCAGAATGTAACCCCAATTTCCCCCAACAACCTGATCAGTCTTATACAGAAAGAACTGCCAGGTATATTATCGTATTAATTGGTCCGACTTATATTGACTATTACATGTATAGTGCAAGTACGTTCACTGTATTCTCCCCCAGCCCCTCCCCCCAATCCAACTCCTCTTCAAATCGCCTTATTCAAAGAGTTTCTTCTACTTTGTGACCTGGTGTTCCTTCCCCAATATCAGAATACAAGTGAGTATTCAACTTTAGGGATGGAGATGACCTCGTTCAATTTCCTTCATGCTTCAAGGGGAAGCTTCATGGCCTCTAATGAAATGACTATTTGACTTCCTGAATGTTAAAATTATTTGATTATGAGGAGAGGAACGGTGCAATGTGACATTACCCTCAGAGACTTCTCCATCATCAATGACAAGGTTTCCAAATTCCGAGCTGCGGAACCCCGAGTGACCTCCAAGAACATCAAGGAACCCCAAACATTTTCATAATGTTAAAGCCCCTTCTTTTGCCACAAAATAGGTGTGAACACAGAAACCAACTGTACACAAGTCTTTTCTATTTCTATCAAGGTTCGGATGGCTCGATTGAGGGTTACAAGTTAGCAAGGAATGAGCTGAAAAAGGGGCTGAGGAGAGCTAGGAGGGGACATGAGAAGTCCTTGGCAGGTCGGATCAAGGAAAACCCCAAGGCTTTTTACTCTTATGTGAGGAATAAAAGAATGACCAGGGTGAGGTTAGGGCCGGTCAAGGACAGTGGTGGGAACTTGTGTATGGAATCAGTAGAGATAGGCGAGGTGATGAATGAATACTTTTCTTCAGTGTTCACCAAGGAGAGGGGCCATGTTTTTGAGGAAGAGAAGGTGTTACAGGCTAATAGGCTGGAGGAAATAGATGTTCGGAGGGAGGATGTATTGGCAGTTTTGAATAAACTGAAGGTCGATAAGTCCCCTGGGCCTGATGAAATGTATCCTAGGATTCTTTGGGAGGCAAGGGATGAGATTGCAGAGCCTTTGGCTTTGAGCTTTGGGTCCTCACTGTCCATGGGGATGGTGCCAGAGGACTGGAGAGTGGCAAATGTTGTTCCTCTGTTTAAGAAAGGGAATAGAAATGACCCTGGTAATTATAGACCGGTTAGTCTGACTTCGGTGGTTGGTAAATTGATGGAAAAGGTCCTTAGGGATGGGATTTACGACCATTTAGAAAGATGCGGATTAATCCGGGATAGTCAGCACGGATTTGTGAAGGGCAAATCGTGCCTCACAAATTTGATAGAATTTTTTGAGGAGGTAACTAGGTGTGTTGATGAAGGTAGGGCGGTTGATGTCATATACATGGATTTTAGTAAGGCGTTTGATAAGGTCCCCCATGGTCGGCTTATGATGAAAGTAAGGAGGTGTGGGATAGAGGGAAAGTTGGCCGATTGGATAGGTAACTGGCTATCTGATCGAAGACAGAGGGTGGTGGTGGATGGAAAATTTTCGGACTGGAGGCAGGTTGCTAGCGGAGTGCCGCAGGGATCGGTGCTTGGTCCTCTGCTCTTTGTGATTTTTATTAATGACTTAGAGGAGGGGGCTGAAGGGTGGATCAGTAAATTTGCTGATGACACCAAGATTGGTGGAGTAGTGGATGAGGTGGAGGGGTGTTGTAGGCTGCAAAGAGACATAGATAGGATGCAAAGCTGGGCTGAAAAATGGCAAATGGAGTTTAACCCTGATAAATGTGAGGTGATTCATTTTGGTAGGACTAATTTAAATGTGGATTACAGGGTCAAAGGTAGGGTTCTGAAGACTGTGGAGGAACAGAGAGATCTTGGGGTCCATATCCACAGATCTCTAAAGGTTGCCACTCAAGTAGATAGAGCTGTGAAGAAGGCATATAGTGTGTTAGCTTTTATTAACAGGGGGTTGGAGTTTAAGAGCCGTGGGGTTATGCTGCAACTGTACAGGACCTTGGTGAGACCGCATTTGGAATATTGCGTGCAGTTCTGGTCACCTCACTATAAGAAGGATGTGGAAGCGCTGGAAAGAGTGCAGAGGAGATTTACCAGGATGCTGCCTGGTTTGGAGTGTCGGTCTTATGAGGAAAGGTTGAGGGAGCTGGGGCTGTTCTCTCTGGAGCGGAGGAGATTGAGGGGAGACTTAATAGAGGTTTATAAAATGATGAAGGGGATAGATCGAGTGAACGTTCAAAGACTATTTCCTCGGGTGGATGGAGCTATTACAAGGGGGCATAACTATAGGGTTCATGGTGGGAGATATAGGAAGGATATCAGAGGTAGGTTCTTCACGCAGAGAGTGGTTGGGGTGTGGAATGGACTGCCTGCAGTGATAGTGGAGTCAGACACTTTAGGAACATTTAAGCGGTTATTGGATAGGCACATGGAGCACACCAGGATGGTAGGGAGTGGGATAGCTTGATCTTGGTTTCAGATGAAGGTCGGCACAACATCGTGGGCCGAAGGGCCTGTTCTGTGCTGTACTGTTCTATGTTCTATGTTCTATGCTTATCTTCGGAATTATGGAAAGGCACAGCCACAAATACATTCGCCAACAACATGGCCCCCTCACATTAACCCCTGGCCAAGCTACCCTCCCATGGCCCATTAACATTAACCCCTGGAATTAGTCCCCCCTTTAGGAGTGGGTGATCTGGTAATAATTAAAACGTTCTCTTTTTAAAAAGTACTTAAGTCTTACCTTTTGTCATTTTTAATGGGAGGAGTGATCTGGAAAGTTGATTTTCATATTGGACACACATGTATCTCTCTCCCTCACGCACACACACTCCTCTCACAAACACTCACCCCTCATACACACACTCGCCCCTCTCTCACATTCACCTCTGAAAAACTTGCTCTGAGGCCCACGTAATCTGAGGGCTGCCTGCTCGCTCACTCCAAGGACCACCCAACTACTTTGAGGACTCCCCACACGCTTTCTCCAAGAATCACCCACCCATTCCAAAGACCACCTGCTCACTCTAAGGACCACTTGCTCACTCCAAGATCTATCTGGCCACTCTAAGGACCATCCACCCACTCCAAGGACCACCCACTCGCTCTGAGGACTAACTGCTCATTCCAAGGACCATTCGCCCACTCTGAGGACCGCCTGCTCACTTGCTCCAAAGACCCCTGCCAACTTTGAGGATCGCCTATTTGCTCCAAGGACCACCTTCTTGTATGCTTCAAGGACTGTTCGCTCACACTGAGGACTACCCGCCCACTCTCAGGATCTACTCACTCCAAAGACCGCCTGTGTGCTGTGAGTCCAGCCTGCTCACTCCAATGGCCGCCCACCCATTCTGAAGACCACATGCTCGCTTGCACCGAGAACTGCCCACTTGCTCATTCACTTTGAGGCTGGCCCGCTCGCTCTGAAGATTGCCCGTTCGCTCCAAAGACCACCAACTCACTGCAAGGCTGGCCCTCTTACAGTGAGGCCTGCTCACTCATTCCAAGGACTGCCTGCTCGTTGTGCGACCGGCCCACTCACTCCTAAGAACCCCACTCGCTCCAAGGACTGCCCGCTCATCGCTAGGACCACCCATTCATTTGGAGAACATAGAACATAGAACAGAACAGCACAGAACAGGCCCTTCGGCCCACGATGTTGTGCCGAGCTTTATCTGAAACCAAGATCAAGCTATCCCACTCCCTATCATCCTGGTGTGCTCCATGTGCCTATCCAATAACCGCTGAAGAAGCATACTTCAGAAAAAGAAAGACAGAAAGAATTGCATTTATATAGTGTTTTCCAGCACCACGGGACATCTCAAACTGCTTTACAAAAATTAAGTACTTTTTTAAATTGTAGTCATTGTGGGAATGTAGGAAACACAGCATCCAATTTGCACACAACCAACTCCCATAAGCAGCAATTTGATCATGACCAGATAATCCACTTTTGTACTGTTGTTTGAGAGATAAATTTTGGCCAGGACATTGAGAGTAACTCCATTGCTCTTCAAAATAACACCATGTGCTCTTTTACACACATCCAGTCAGGACGATTGGACGTCAGTTTCACATCATCTGAAAGACAGCAGGCGGGATTTTCCAGCCTCACTCGCCCCAAAACCGGAAAATCCTATAATGCAGCAACCTCACTATTGCAGTGTTGGCCTTGATTTTTATGCTCGAAACCTAAGCAATACAAACATTGTAGCCTATGATAAGAATTCAGCAATGCTTGTCTGATGCAATGAATGAATTAATGAGCATGTAAGGGTTGAAGCAATACAAAGAAAGAGATAGTAACCATATCGAGAGCAATGCCTTTAAATTTGCCCTCATCCATTGCTGTGTTGTCTCACTGTTGTGCTCCTTGCAGGAAGTCAGAGGTAATAGCTTTGCAATGCGCCTCCAGTCCACAAGTAGTGTCTCCAGTTATGTACATGTCTCTCCTGCAAGCAGCTGTAAAAGGGACAGATTTAAGAAAAACCCTTTATGAAAGAAATTGAGTTACAACTACATGAACAGTGACAGAGAAGTAAAGACCCTCTGGTCTATCTAGCCTATTCAGGCCCTCGCAAATGTGATATGAATCATTTATCTGACTGTATGAGAATCAGGGATGAAGATCATAGTGGAGAATTTTGAATGCATTTTCTTGGTGCAGGGAAGTGCACTGGTTTTTCAGCTTCTTACTCTAATTGCTTTTGAGGACCATTGTATGCTGTATTTATGTGCCTCGTTATATTCTTGTCACAAAGAAACCAAGACCACTTAAACCCATTGCAGTTAATATATTAATATATAATATCTCCTACTCTTTCAAAACCAATAAGATTATTCTCAGGTTCACACCATAATAATCTACTTTTGGATTTGTGTCGCCCAGAGCCGTATAATTTCAATACTTTTGAAAAGGGCCAAAACATAACAGGACCTGTTGTTTGACTTTTAACATCTTGGATACATTATGAAAAGAGATTGGTTGAATGTTGAATGAGTAGATTTTAAAAAAAAATCCCATTCAAAAATCAGCTCCAAAGATGTGTACAAATGATATCCATAGTGGCAGGACAGCACCTTCCCATCTCCACCTCAATTAAATCCAGGGCGGAAAGGCCCCTGGTATTAACCCAGCTGGAGGGAGAAGGGTGGGAGACCGTCAGCATGCTATGTGCACGATGAGTGAAAGTGTGTGACTTGCTTGTAGTCTCCTGAGGGTGGGCAATGGTGGTGGCCCCTTGTTGAAAGACACAGGGTGCTTAATTAAGGGACCTGGCAATGGGAATGTTTGGGGGGGTGGGTAGGAAGAGTATAGCTGTGAGATAGCTCCTGCTGACCCTTCTTCCCCATGACCTCCACCCTGTGAAACCCCTCACCTCTTAACTTGCCTCTGGCCTGTGTTGCTCCTCAGTTCTGGGTTCTGGTGGCTCTTGTTCCAGCAGCAGCCACTGCTACCATCCTTGCCAATAGCCATTTCATTTGATACCAGTGAACTTTCCCATAGGGCCAACATAGGTTTCTCACCAGCCCTCAAGGCAGTGGCCAAGATCCTAATGCCTCCATAAAATACCCCCTGCCCCACCCCCTCATCCTCAGTTAATTCTCTCCCCAGTTGTTTCTCTCTGCCTGACCTGCTGATAACTGCCATTTTTTTTTGTTTACGACGAACACCAATGTTGTGCTCATGTATTACGTAACTCTAGGGGCTAACAGCACACTTAGACCCCTTTTCCATATTTCATTGTAACTGACCACAGCAAATGCCATGATTGCTCTGGTCAGTTTGTCATGTTGAAAGCTCGAGGATTTTGCTACGACGATGAAATATATAGCTATAAGGATCTGTATGCTACTTATCAGTATGTTCTTCCAGTTGGGGTGATTGATGATCCTCTATCTGAAATCATTCCTCTCTTGAGAGTGAAAAAATCCAAGCAGAGGATCAGTAAATTGAGGCCATAATTCAGAACACTCTTTCAAATTACACCAGGAGTTGAGAACAGGGGGCATACATGTAAAGTATTAAAGCACAAGTTCATAAAGACCTTCAATCGAAAGAAACACAGAGCTTTCATTTACCTAATGCCATTCATGCCCTTACAACCTTTTCCAATTCGTTCTTTGCTGTTGTTTTATGGAAACACACCCAGCAGCTAATTTTCCTCCGACAGTAGTAAAATGGCTGATGGTTACATTTTTAATCTTGGAGAAAATATTGGCCGGGTCTCTGGGGAACATCCTGTTTTCTTTGAATAGTGTAGAAGAAGCTTCAATTTAAAATTTCATCTGATAGTTGTACACATGTACTGTGGCAGTAATGTGTAGGAATGTATCCATCAGTTGTGAAGCATGCTGTTTCACTTGACATAGAAATATAAAAACATATAAGATAGGAGCAGCAAGAGGCCATTTGGCCCTTCGAGCCTCCTCCGCCATTCTTTACGATCATGGCTGATCGTCCAACTCACTTAAATTTCAGGTTAATCTAAAATCACCAACCAAAACAAACTTATAATTAAAACCATAATTAAGAAGAAGCATTTAAAAATAGAGTCATAGAGGTTTACAGCTTGGAACAGGCCCTTTGGCCCAACTTGTCCATGCTGCCCTTTTTTTTTTAAAACCCCTAAGCTAATCCCAATTGCCCACATTTGGCCCATATCCCTCTATACCCATCGTTCCCATATAACTATCTAAATGCTTTTTAAAAGATAAAATTGTACCCGCCACTACTACTACTACTGGCAGCTTGTTTCAGACACTCACCATCCTCTGTGTGAAAAAATTGCCCCTCTGGACACTTTTGTATCTCTCCCCTCTCACCTTAAACCTATGCCCTCTAGTTTTAGACTCCCCTACCTTTGGGAAAAGATATTGACTATCTAGCTGACCTATGCCCCTCATTATTCTATAGACCTCTATAAGTTCACCCCTCAGCCTCCTACGCTCCAGAGAAAAAAGTCCCAGTCTATTCAGCCTCCTTATAACTCAATCCATCAAGTCCCGGTAGCATCGTAGTAAATCTTTTCTGCACTCTTTCTAGTTTAATAATATCCTTTCTATAATAGGGTGACCAGAATTGCACACAATGTTCCAAGTGTGGCCTTACCAATGTCTTGTGCAACTTCAACAAGATGACCCAACTCCTGTATTCAATGTTCTGACCGATGAAACCTCGCATGCCGAATGCCTTCTTAACCACTCTGTCCACCTATGACTCCACTTTCAAGGAGCTATGAACATGTACCCCTAGATCTCTTTGTTCTGTAACTCTCCCCAATGCCCTACCATTAACTGAGTGAGTCCTGCCCTGGTTCAATCTACCAAATGCATCACCTCGCCTAAATTAAACTCCATCTGCCATTCATCAGCCCGCTGGCCCAATTGATCAAGATCCTGTTGCAATTGGAGATAACTTTCTTCACTGTCCACTATGCCACCAATCTTGGTGTCATCTGCAAACTTACTAACCATGCCCCCTATATTCTCATCCAAATCATTAATATAAATGACAAATAACAGTGGGCCCAGCACTGATCCATGAGGCACACCGCTGGTCACAGGCCTCCAGTTTGAAAAAACAATTCTCTACCACCACCCTCTGGCTTCAGTCAAGAAGCCAATTTTGTATCCATTTAGATACCTCACCCTGGATCCTGTGAGATTTAACTTTATGCAACAACCGACCATGCGGTACCTTGTCAAAGACCTTGCTAAAGTCCATGCAGACAACATCAACTGCACTGCCCTCATCTACCTTCTTGGTTACCCCTTCAAAAAACTCAATCAAATTTGTGATACATGATTTTCCACTCACAAAGCCATGCTGACAGTCCCTAATCAGTCCTTGCATATCTAAATGCATGAAGCAAATGCCACAAATTTTCCCAATTGAGAGCTGACATGGTTTATTAACACTTAGCCTTGGCTCATGGCACAGGCTATTCACCTGTTCCTCACTTCCCTCCTTGGAGTGTGTGTTTCGGATCCAAAGAACAGTGCAAGAAATTATACCACTGTTCCTAAGGACAATGACACATACTACCCTCCTTCACAATGTTTATAAAGTCATGAGTATATGCGTATAATGGACTAGAAATACTCTAGACCTGGTAGGTAGCTATAGAGCAAGACTGAGCCATAGGCACAGAACACACAGAATAAGCAATTATACACCGCTCACTGTTGAAGCTTTGTCATTCTGTTAGATTCCCAAGTACCAACAAGCAAGATCCTCGAGACCATTCTTGGCTACTCCTAGGCCCACATCCCACCTACCTCTCCGTGGGGAGTTCTCAAAGACTCAGACCTGAGATCACAGGTTCGGCTTTCCTTCTCCCCAAACACATAGGGTGGAAGTCTCCTATTTTGAGACTTGGTGTTATTGTGGGTGGCTCTGACGGTGCCTGTTCTGTTAACCAGAACTGAGGGATCCTGTGCCAGATTGGGGCGGCACGGTGGCACAGTGGTTAGCAGTGCTGCCTCACAGAGTCAGGGACCCGGGTTCGATTCCCTGCTTGGGTCACTGTCTGTGTGGAGTTTGCACGTTCTCCCCGTGTCTATGTGGGTTTCTTCTGGGTGCTCCAGTTTCCTCCCACATTCTGAAAGACATGCTGGTTAGGTGTATTGAACCGAACAGGCACCGAACTGTGGTGACTAGGGGAATTTCACAGTAACTTCATTGCAGTGCTCATGTAAGCCTTACTTGTGACTAATAAATGAACTTTTAGGGCGGCACGGTAGCACAGTGGTTAGCACTGCTGCTTCACAGCTCCAGGGACCTGGGTTCGATTCCCGGCTTGGGTCAGTGTCTGTGTGGAGTTTGCACATTCTCCTCGTGTCTGCATGGGTTTCCTCCGGATGCTCCGGTTTCCTCCCACAGTCCAAAGATGTGTGGGTTAGGTTGATTGGCCATGCTAAAAATTGCCCTTAGTGTCCTGAGATGTGTAGGTTAGAGGGATTAGTGGGTAAATATATAGGGATATGGGGGTAGGGCCTGGGTGGGATTGTGGTCGGTGCAGACTCGATGGGCCGAATGACCTCTTTCTGTACTGTAGGGTTTCTATGATTTCTATGATTCAGTGCCTGGAAGCTCATTAATTATGCACAAGTGAATTCCATTCCAATTCTCCTGGCAGACTGGCAGCTGATTCATCCACACACCCTCATCTGATGGGTTTGAAGATCCCGGCGCCATTTGTAAATACGAGTCCAGAACACTCATATCACTTTCCCCAGCCCACCTGACTTCACCAGACCATGCAGGTTGTCAGCAGCTCAGTGGGAAAAGGCCATCAGCCTCAAGAAACCTGTTCCTCAATTCAACTACCCTGCTCAGTGCTCATCACCTGTGGGGCATCTTTGCCCAATTGGACTTCTACACATTGCATCTGGAGTCTTCATTCAGTCTCTTCTGGTAAACAATGTAGTATCCCATTGAAGCTCTTACTTGTGAGCTTCCCAGGCAGTTATGCCAGGATCCAGTTTTCCTTCCTTCAGCCTTCCCTCTGCCGTCCATTCTTCATCTACTTCATCCACTTTCTTGCCCCTCTTGTAGCGGGATCCCTCCTTTAAACTCCACTGGGCTTATTTTAGGTTTGGTTCTCCGTTACCCGAACCCCACCAATGCCCGAGTGATTCTCTCTCTCGCCGATGGAACAACGGCCACCTTGCGTCTACTTCACTAGAGTAGCGCTCCCAAGAGAGAGAAAAGGAAACTGCTGCCTATCCACTACCTGGCAGCCTTTCCTGAGTGGGTGGTTTCGAAGCGCCCAGGGTACCCTCAGTTCTAGACTGCGGAATTATGGTAAGGGATATTTAATATTGTGACTTGGTCAGAGATCATTGGTGAGAAATTGAAAAGATCAAAACGGACTCCAATGGAAGTCAAAGATATATATATATATATTTATTAAAACATCAAGGTCAAGATCACCAAACACCAGGAAAACAACACACAATGCCTTATGCTCTATAAGACTATAGCAATGGAAGGAATACTAAAACGGGCACAACGGGAATGCTTACTTTACACAAGTTTACCAGTGTCTTAAACTATGAAAGGTGCATGCAAAAGCCCGTCCCTCTTTCCCCAAAGCCTCATCCACTATGATGATCTCGGGAACTTCGCGAATTACCGGAGGATACTCACAATCCTAGTTTAAATTGTTCAGTGGGCTTCGGGCTGCGTGCTGGAGACGAACGAGAGGCAGGCCGGAACAGGAGAGGAGAGTGGGGAGAGACCAGAGCTTGCTTGTCCCTTTTTAAAACCTGAACCAGTGATTCTCTCACACAAAACAGTTTCTGATCATTGGTAGTTTTGATTGACTGGAACAAAAAGGGCTGGAACTGTCGGGACCGCCCTTAATTGATATTTTAATGTCTTTTAAATGTTCTCTGAGTCATCCTGATTGGAATCCCATCAGCGAGCTGAGTCATTGATGTTGTCCGTGGATGGAATGATCTCTGTTCTCATTGTCTTGCTGCTGGGCTATTTACTCCTCGTCTGCTGGCCATGGTTTCTCCTTTGTTTCCTGTTGATTAGATCATCCCTGTCTTGACCTTCTCATTATTCCCACCCTCTTGCATATTCATGTGGCCTGACAGCCAGCCGGCCATTTTCCTTATCCCTGGGTTCTTTAGTCATGGAGGATTTGCCCTAAAACTTACACTCTGGGTGCCATTGTGAGCAGGCTGCCCACCCCACCCCAATGGCCAACTCCGACCTTTGGCTTCCCACCCTCCACCACCAATCCTGACTGCAGAGTGGCAGTGGGACCCCCCCCAGCCCCACCGATGGCCCCCCAGGAGTCTTGCCCCATCTATTGTCTATTTCCATCTGTCAATTTCCAATATCAACTGTTTCTACCTCTAACTCCATTGGTACTAAACTCATTCTTGCTCAACAAAGAGCTGAGATTGAGTGCCTAGTTAGACAGTATAATGGTGGTAGCAGTCAAGGCTTGTTGCCAGCATGCACCTGCCATACGTCTGAATGATATTGCAAAGTTTTTTGAAATGCCTTTATGGCATGTGGGCATCACTGTCAAGGCTGACATTTTGGATGTCAAATCAGCTTGGGTCAGTTGGGGAGCCATGAAGCCAAGGTGGAAGAAAGGGTGGTGGGGTGGTGGGGTGGTGGGGGGTTGTCAAAAGTGTCGATTGCGATTCAGGTGGGATCATTGTGAGCGATTGGTACTGACAGTTGCACAATTCGACTAAGTTTTAATCTGTCTAACATTTCCTGGGTAACTATCCAGTTAAGTAAGACAAAACCATCTGAAGTCTCTGTCTCAAACTCAGAATTAGTAACCTCCTTCTGCACTGCAGGGATTCTATGATTCTGTTAATTGGTGATCTTATCAGAGGGTTCCAGAGTGCAGGGTAATTTCCCATCGGAAGCTCAAACTTCCTGGGCAGTTCACACACAGTCAGTGCATTGGGACTTCCGATTGTGTCTTTGACGAACTGGAGACTGGAAGATCTGGGCCAGTATGTTCAATATTTAGTCATTCTCAGTGATTTTAAATCAGGTTACTGACAGGTGGAGGGCGGGACATCCTTATTAAAAGTGCCTATTTTTGGTGTCGATCCCATTTTCAGCTCTATTATTAGAACTGACAAGGTTAGCACTCCTAAATATATTGAGGAATACTTTTTAATGGAAAGAGCCAATTACATTCTATAATGCTGCCTGATTGCACTGATTTATGGAAAATTTTATGTTTGTGATTATGCAAATTGATTTTATCAGAAACTTGTGGTGGAATTTAGTCAAGCTGTATGAAATCAGGTGGGCAGGGGCACTCAATTAGATGGTGGGGCAGGGTGAAATATCAGCATCCCAGTGGCAGCAAACTAAAGGTGGATCGTGATTCCCAAAGGCATGCAGTGCAAACGCTTTTAATGCATTTGCGTGTTATGCATACTGATTAAAACACATGGTAACACATGGTCACCAGATTAAATTGTACCTTTGCAATTAAGTTGGCAGCAAACAAGGAACATGTGGTCTTTGATTCAAAACCAGTTAAAGGTGACATGCAGGAAGCAAGGGAGTTTAACCTGGTGGATTTGGAGTTAGTAGGAGCTGCTTTTCTTGTGTGTGCCACTTGGCCCATTATTTTTGCACTGACTCTCCAACAGAGCATCTGACCCAGGCCCAGCCCCTGCCCTAACTCTATAACCCCACACATTTATCCTGCTAATTCCCCCTAACCTACATGTCTTGGGACATTAAAGGACAATTGATCATGGCCAACCCACCAAACTTGTACATTTTTGGGCTATCGGAAGAAACCAAGCACCTGGAGGAAATCCCGCAGACACTAGGAGAATGTGCACACTCCTTACAGACAAGGACCCAAGGCTGAATTGAACCCAGGTCCCTGGCACTGTGGTGCAGCAATGCTAACTTTGCTGGACCAGGGGGGAGGAAGCTGAGCTGTTGCATGGAGCTGGGGTGGAGACTATCCACAGAGGTCAGGGCATGGCTAGATCTGGGGAGGGTTGAGGATGATGGAGGATAGGTGCACGGTGATGGCTTGCAGCTCTCGGAATTCAAGTCTGTAGATGGTGGGGGTGACAGCAGTTGAAACTAAATTTTTTCTCTCAATGATTGGCTTGCAGGGAGTAGAAGTTAATTCAAGTGTTGTTTAAATATGGCACCCTGACCTTGCACCACCTTGATGTAATGACAGGGTCAGCAACTTCATGCCCACCCTTGCTGCAGAATTGGCCAGGTCGTTCAACTGTGCATAGTTAATATAATGACTTCAATCAGGCCATTGAGGTTGGCCTATTGGAATGTGAACTCTCTGATTAAGGATTCAATTGATGGGCCAATCAGGGAGTCCTTGCCTTGTACTTAACCGAGAGTGTCAGTTCCTCTGACACCCCCCGGAGGTAGACTGCTAACTGGATTTTGGTGAAGGGACTTCTGTCTCTGCAGACTTAGTACAGTTAATTGGCTGGCTGCCATATGAGGCCAACTATCCTGCTTCCCAGTGGAATTCTCACTCACTTTTGGTCAAAGGAAACTTGCCAATTCCGTGGAATTCTACCCTCGGAATGTAATTTCACCAGCCTGATTTTAAGCTGAAAAAGCAGAAGCAGAAACAATATCCTCATATAATTTTTGAGGTGCCAGCTCTTGGATTTTGGTGGAAAAAAAGACAGATTCAGTTGGGTTGGCAACTTATCCAAAAATATAACCTTTAAAATTAAATGCTACATGTAAAACATGTTCTCAAGGACAAGTGAAGGCACATAAAAATGACATTTTAGCTCACTCAGTAACCTTATTCCCTGCAGGAATATTTTGTGACAAATAGCAGGCTCACTTTTATACTGCTAATAAACTACTCTGCAATCCATAAAGCGCAAAGCACATAGTGAATTACCTGCGTACTGTGTCATTGCTAAATTAAACATTGATTTCCTTGTCCCTGTTTTCCCCAACATTCACTATTTGTCACTCCTGATTTATGCAAACCAAATTATATTTATCTGAAAGTAACAAACGTAATGAAAATAGATTTTTAAACATGGCTTCGAAAGATCATTTAGTATTAACAAGATTTTTCTCTGATTACTTGCTTGACCTCATCAAATTGATTTTTTTGGGGGTTTTTTCAGTTTTACCTATTTATTTCTTCTAAAAAAACTACTATTACTAGAGTAAACTGCTAATCCCAATTTAATGCTGTCATAGAAATCATAGAAACCCTACAGTGCAGGAAGAGGCCATTCGGCCCATCGAGTCTGCACCGACCACAATCCCACCCAGGCCCTACCCCCATATCCCTACATATTTGACCCACTAATCCCTCTAACCTACACATCTAAGGGGCAATTTTAGCATGGCCAATCAACCTAACCCGCACATCTTTGGACTGTGGGAGGAAACCGGAGCACCCGGAGGAAACCCACGCAGATACGAGGAGAATGTGCACACAGACAGTGACCCAAGCCGGGAATCGAACCCAAGTCCCTGGAGCTGTGAAGCAGCAGTGCTAACCACTGTGCTACCGTGCCGCCGTGTCAACTCATTTGAATAAATAATCATAGGCTGCAGGAAATCTGGACAACAGGCCAGATATGGAGAGATGTTCGTTCTTGATAGCATTAATACTGATAATTTAAAAGTAATGAGAACAAATCTATTTTCAACATCTACAAAGCTTCACTATTAATTTGAAGTATTTGCCAGCCTTTGCCAAAGCTGAAGAGAGGAGATGGAGAAAGCAAAAGTAGGCAAAAACAAACTGAAAGGAGATAAATTATGGAAGAATGAAGTCTATTTTGTGAGCAAGTGATCAGCAATATCACTTTCAACAGACAGGTAGTTGCAAAAACAAAGTTGAATTGCACAAAAGATTTGCAAGGAATGTTTCCCTATTTAGCACATCAGGGACAGGATTCTCTCATTTTTTTGCAGAGTGTAGCAGCTGGCAGGGAAAACAGCATGGAAGCTATTGGCCCCCCACTGTGGCTTCCTTCACCGTATTGTTAGGGACATTGAAAAAAAATCTCAAAGCGCAGGTCCCACAACATTATGATGGCCAGAACCCGCCCCGCCACGCCAAAATTTATGTTTTAAAAGGTTGGGGTGCCCTTTTTAAGGGCTGCCCTGATACAAAAAATTAAAAGTAGAACCCCACAGTCCCTAGAATATGCCCCAAACACCTCTCCCTCCTCACCACGACTCCCCCAACAAGCCTCAACCACCCCCTGTAACAAAACTGCGGAACAGCTCCAACACCTCCCTCTCCCACAGAACCCCCTCCTCCACAGAGCACCCCCCTACTTGGCACTGCACTCTGGTGCTGTCCTCCAGTACTATAGTGTCATGGGGCAGTCATGGAGATATGCACTCACCTGACCACCTCTCGGGTTCTGCTTACCAGGGACACAGAGATCTGTCATGAGCAGTCATAAATGGATAATCTATTTGGGGTGGGAATTATCAGGCATAAAGGCCTGATAATTGCATTTAAATATATTCAATAAGGGATCCCAAATTTAGATGTTGGAATCACCATTATGTCATTGGTGAGGGCGGGAGGACACTTGCTGCAGGAAATCTCGGCAGCTTGAACCACCACTTGGGACTCCCACGGAACTTTGCATTCCCATATCCAATTATGCTTCTTCCTAAGCAAAAACAGCACATATGCCAACCTGTTAGACCACGTTGAGGTCTTGCACAGATATCCATCTCTTTGATTGTATCTGATGAATATCTCAGTAAGGAACATCTTTAAGTTGCAATACATAACTAAAACCCTTACCATATATACTTTCCAAAACATCACCAGATATTGTAAAACATTCTAGCTATAGTCATTTTGTGATATCTAGATTGGAGAATGTCTTTCCCTATGCACGAGCCTCCTTAACTTCCAGATGTCAAAATTTCTGTTTCTAAAATAAATGGTGTATCAGACATTTAATGAAGTGTTTAATTTTGTCCAGAGAAAGCTGTTCCTAGTGAAGTGTAAAGAGCAAGATGTCTCTTTTATGACATGCCTATGTCGATCTGATGGGCGGTCTGCACAGAATTTGATTTGGGTGCAGACAAACTTTCATTTAACCATATCCCTGTAATTCATCCTTATTATGGGCACCTTACAAATCAGTGCTGTTGCAATAAATGAAGAAACTGCCTTGAATGATAGATGGAGAAAAATAAAGATTAAAAACAAAAATAAAGCCACTAAAATGCAAGATTATAATAATCTACCCAACTGAGCACAAAAATAGCAAAAGAAATATGCAATCACCTGTGGTAAACCATTGTTGGTTCCCACTAGATAGTACTGAGCCAGGGTCTGGCCAGTCCTACAAGTATGTATATATGTTGCTGTTGGGGTTAGGGATGGGTTGTTCTACTTGTTGCTGTTGGGGTTACGGTTGGGCTGTTACACCTTGTATTATAGTTATTATGGTACATCCCAGTCGGGCTCCGCCTCCTGGGAGAGGTATAAAGGTCACTGCTCTGTCTGGGACCCCTCAGTCTGGGATCGTGTATATACTTAGTAGCTTCGTTGTAACAGCAAATAAAAGCCTTTATTTCCTGAGCACCTCAAGCCTCGTGTGTGATAACGCGCATCAATTTTATTTGCTGTTAAGTAAACTCTCGTCGTAAAAAAAAAACGATACAGAGAGTATGGAGCAGATGTTGAAACCTGAACGTCTTACACTGGATCCACGTGCGGCTCTAACACCTTAGACCACTGGTTGAAATGTTTTGAGGACTACCTGGCAGCCTCCGCAGCGGTCACCACAGACGATGACAAACTCCGGGTCCTCCATGCGAGGGTAAGCGACACCGTATACCTCGCGATCCGTGCGGCCACCGACTACACAAAGGCCCTCGAGCTTCTTAAGAAGCGTTACATTAAACCGCCAAACGAAATGCATGCTCGATACCTCTTAGCCACTCGACGACGGCAGCCCGGCGAAACGACGGAAGAATACGCGAATGAGCTCCTACAGCTAGCCAGGGGCTGTAACTGCAAAGCAGTGTCGGCAGATCAGAATATGAACGACCTCGCTCGAGATGCGTTTGTGGCGGGAATCGGATCATCTTATATCTGACTCAGACTACTGGAGCAAGGTAATCTTGACCTCATTAAGTCGATAGAACTAGCGGATACGTTGGAGACGGCCTCCTAAAGCCTAGTATTGTATCCTGAAGACCACGTGGAGACAACGTGGCAGGAGCAGTCGCTGATCCCTCCTCGTCCCTCGGGTTCGAAAAGCTGCGTGATGGCGTGCCCACACTCGGGCCTGACGACGGCAGCAGCTCCGGGTGGCCCGCGGTGTTACTTCTGTGGGGGAGCGAAGCATACTCGGCAACGGTGTCCCGCTAAAGCTGTGTTGTGCTCCGCCTGCGGTAAGAAGGGGCACTATTCGAAAGTATGCCGATCTAAACCTACTTCTAGGAACAGCAGTGCGGCCTGCGACTCCCCGGAGCCCGGTTCTTCGTCGTCGGCATCGTCGAGGGTTTCGTCCACGTGCGAGGCCAGGACGACGCCATTACAGTCGACGGAGTCGGAGATGCGTGACCACCAGGGGTCGCTGATTTTGGCGCCATCACCCACGTGCGACCTATGGGAGTGGCCATGTTGGTCGGCACCGACCGCGAACGACCAGCAGGGGTCATCTTCGTCAATCTCAGCTGCCTGCAGTGGCGCTCACGAACCAACGGTGGCGTCGATCATCCTGGACCAGGCCAAGCCTCATAGACTCGACAAGTCTATGATGGATATTCAGGTAAGCAAACACTTGATTTATTGTCTGTTTGACAGCGGGAGCACTGAGAGTTTTATTCACCCAGATGCTGTGAAGCGGTGTGGTCTCCAGATCCAACCTGTCAAACAGACAATTTCTATGGCATCAAGGTCCCGGTCTGTCACCGTGCTAGGGAGTTGCGTGGTAACTTTAACGGTGCAAGGCAAGGTTTACGAGCGCTTCAAGCTCCTGGTGTGGCCGCACCTTTGCGCGCCAATACTCCTAGGTCTAAATTTCATGGTCCACTTGAGGAGTGTAACCCTACAGTACGGTGGGCCACTCCCTCCGCTTTCAGTGGGAGAACAGCAGCTTCCAAATTGCCCAACGCCTGTAGCCTCTCGACGCTGAAAATTACCACACCCTCCCTGTTCCAGAATCTTGTCATGATGTGGAGATGCCGGCGTTGGACTGGGGTAAACACAGTAAGAAGTTTAACAACACCAGGTTAAAGTCCAACAGGTTTATTTGGTAGCAAAAGCCACACAAGCTTTCGGAGCTCTTAGCCCCTTCTTCAACCTGAAGAAGGGGCTAAGAGCTCCGAAAGCTTGTGTGGCTTTTGCTACCAAATAAACCTGTTGGACTTTAACCCAGAATCTTGTGCCAGGCTGCAAGCCCATTGCGACTAAGAGTAGGTGTTACAGCGCTGAGGATCGGATCTTCATTCGATCTGAAGTTCAGCGGCTCCTCAAGGAAAGGATCATACAACCTAGCGCTAGTCCATGGAGAGCGCAGGTCGTGGTGGTCAAGAGTGGGAACAAACCCCGGATGGTCTTTGACTATAGTCAGACCATTAATAGATACACGCAGCTGGATGCGTATCCCCTCCCGCGCATATCTGACATGGTCAATCAGATTGCGCAGTACCGGGTGTTCTCCACCATAGACCTCAAGTCTGCCTACCACCAACTCCCCATTCGCCCAGAGGACCGACAATACACGGCTTTTGAGGCGGATGGTCACTTGTATCACTTTCTCAGGGTTCCCTTTGGTGTCACCAATGGGGTCTCGGTCTTCCAGCGTGCTATGGACCGAATGGTGGACCAGAACGGGCTGCGGGCTACCTTCCCGTACCTGGATAACGTCACCATCTGCGGCCATGACCAGCAGGACCACGACACAAATCTCCTGAATTTCCTACGCACTGCATCTCGCCTGAATCTGACCTACAACAGGGAGAAGTGTGTATTTCGTACGTGCCGTTTAGCCATCCTCGGATACGTGGTGGAAAACGGGGTCATTGGCCCTGATCCAGACTGTATGCGTCCCCTCTTTGAACTTCCCCTGCCCACTAGTGCGAAAGCACTGAGAAGATGCTTAGGCTTCTCTTATTATGCACAGTGGGTTCCCAATTACGCGGACAAAGCCCGTCCGCTCATCAAGTCCACTTCTTTTCCCCTAACACCAGAGGCTCGATTGGCCTTTGATAAACTAAAAGCCGACATCGCGAAAGCCACGATGCACGCTGTTGATGAGTCCATCCCCTTTCAGGTGGAGAGCGATGCATCTGATTTCGCCCTGGCCGCCACACTTAACCAGGCGGGCAGGCCCGTCGCCTTTTTTTCCCACACCCTCCAAGGCCCCGAAATTCGGCATTCAGCGGTGGAAAAGGAGGCCCACGCCATTGTGGAGGCCGTCAGGCATTGGCGCCATTACTTGGCGGGAAAACGGTTCACCCTGATCACGGACCAGCGGTCCGTGGCGTTCATGTTCAATAACACGCTGAGGGGCAAGATCAAGAATAACAAGATCTTGAGGTGGAGAATTGAACTCTCCACCTATAATTACGACATCATGTATCGTCCAGGGAAACTCAATAAGCCCTCGGATGCCCTCTCGCGTGGAACATGCGCCAGTATACAGGAGGACCGTTTGCAGGCTCTCCATAATGACCTATGCCATCCTGGGGTCACTCGGCTCTACCACTTTGTAAAAGCCCGCAATCTACCCTACTCGGTGGAGGATGTCAGGTCCATAACGAGAAGCTGTCGGGTATGCGCGGAATGCAAACCGCACTTTTACCGACCTGACCGGGCACAATTAGTCAAGGCCACTCGTCCCTTCGAAAGACTGAGTGTCGACTTTAAGGGCTCCCTTCCCTCAACAGATCGGAATGTGTACTTCCTCAACATCATTGATGAGTACTCGAGATTCCCTTTTGTTATTCCCTGCTCTGATACATCCGCTGCCACGGTTATCAAGGCATTCCGTGATCTTTTCACCCTGTTCGGGTACCCCTGCTACATTCACAGCGACAGGGGCTCGTCGTTCATGAGCGATGACTTGAGGCAATACCTGCTCTCATACGGGATGGCCTCTAGTAGAACCACGAGCTACAACCCTCGGGGTAACGGACAGGTGGAATGTGAGAATGCTACAGTCTGGAAGGCTGTCTTACTGGCGTTAAAGTCAAAAAGCCTTCCAGTCTCCCGTTGGCAAGAGGTGCTCCCTGATGCGCTCCATTCCATACGCTCACTCCTGTGTACGGCAACCAACGCTACTCCCCATGAGAGGCTGTTTTCATTCCCTCGGAAGTCTTCCTCTGGGACCTCATTACCGTCTTGGTTGACGTACTCAGGACCTGTCCTCCTGCGGCGACATGTAAGGGCCCGCAAGTCCGACCCGTTGGTCGAACAGGTCCATCTCCTCCATGCCAACCCTCAGTATGCCTATGTGGCATACCCTGATGGGCGAGAGGACACGGTCTCGATCCGAGACCTGGCAGCAGCAGGGGACGTAGAAACCCCTGTCGCTCCCATACCTCCCAACTATTGTTTCCCCTCCGGACACGGCGCGGGCAGCATCGGGACCATTACTTAACCCTTTTACTCCCGTGTACAGCTTTCCTGAGTCCAGAGGATGGTCGCCACTTCAGGGCGTGTCGGACGTCAACGGATTATCATCACCTCGGGGCCAACCGGCCCGTGAGACTGTGGAGGAACCGTTGGACATCGCCTTGGGGAGAACGCCACCGCGAGTGCCTACTCCGGTGTCATCGCTGGTGTTGAGGAGGTCACAACGACGGTGCGGACCCCCTGACCATCTGAACTTATAGACTGATGACAAATTATTCTGGTTTTTTTGTACCCCGCCGGCCTTTGTCTTCAAAGGAGGGGTGAATGTGGTGAACCATCGTTGGTTCCCACTAGATAGTACTGAGCCAGGGTCTGGCCAGTACTACAAGTATGTATATATGTTGCTGTTGGGGTTAGGGATGGGTTGTTCTACTTGTTGCTGTTGGGGTTACGGTTGGGCTGTTACACCTTGTATTATAGTTATTATGGTACATCCCAGTTGGGCTCCGCCTCCTGGGAGAGGTATGAAGGTCACTGCTCTGTCTGGGACCCCTCAGTCTGGGATCGTGTATATACTTAGTAGCTTCGTTGTAACAGCAAATAAAAGCCTTTATTTCCTGAGCATCTCAAGCCTCGTGTGTGATAACGCGCATCATCACCTAAGGAAACAACATTTCATTGCCGAGTGTTAAAGAGCAGGGAATTGTTTCACAAATGAACCAGGCTCATACTGGGAGTGATTGGTGCTGACTTTCAAACTTGGACTAAACTACATTCGTTATTTTCAAAACCATTATTGTTTGTGATTTTTTAAAAGAACAGTGATAACAAATTTAGCAGGGCAGTGGTTCATGCCAATCTTCACAGATGTTTCGGCCAGTTCAAAACAGGTAGAGCCATTTTTAGGTGGCCCTGGAGCCATTAGAAATAGACCTCATTTTTAATATTGGAATACATTTCCTGCACTAATTTCTGACCCAGAGTGGTGGAATTCCTTACACTGTTCAACACTTGCTATGTACATCTGAAGGAAGGTCAGCAGTGGTCATTGAAGGGACAGCTGGAAACCACTCAAACATGGCCCAAAGACTGATAGTTTGTATTTGTAGAGTCATGGCCAGAATTTTACCGCCTCATCCGCCCAAGGCTTGTAAGATCCTGCCCGAGGCCAACGAGGCCCCCGATTCTGGGGCGGGCGAGGCTTGCAGAACGGCATTCTCCGTTGGCCTCGAGCAGGATCTTACAAGCCTCGGGCGGGCGAGGCGGTAAAATTCCGGCAATGTTAACTTAGACTTTTGCTCCAGTTAATTAATAGACACAAAAACTATCTTTCAATCAAATCATGCCTTTATTTAGGAAATGTAACAAAAATTATTATAACTGCTGCAAGACTGACTTTCTAGCATTCTATCACAAACCAATGCTTCTATTCCCTTATAAATCTGCTATAATAAGTTTCCAAACGTAGATTTTAACTACCTATACTTATCTAATCGACTTGTTGGGGTGTGTCTATCCATTCATGCTGGGCAGGTATGGAGAGGGATCCAACTTTATCAAGCTTTTACTTGAGGTTCCTTTCTTCTTGCTTTTGTTCTTCTCTTCTCTGATTCTGTTCTTCAAAACTGCAATATTTATTCTTTTGAGACTGACTGAAATACCTGCATTTCTGCATGTAGGCATTGACGTGGAGATGCTGGCGTTGGACTGGGGTAAACACAGTAAGAGTTTTAACAACACCAGGTTAAAGTCCAACAGGTTTATTTGGTAGCAAATACCATTAGCTTTTGGAGTGCTGCTCCTTCGTCAGATGATCTGACGAAGGAGCAGTGCTCTGAAAACTAATGGTATTTGCTACCAAATAAACCTGTTGGACTTTAACCTGGTGTTGTTAAAACTCTTACTAGGCATTGACCACAGGCATATCATCAAATTGGTTTACTGCAGTCTGCCAAACCTTAGGGGCAGTTGTTCTAATTTATCTTAGCACTCAAAATCAGATTTCTGGCCCCATTTGTATCTGTTTCCTGGCCATGTGATTAATTAGAATGACTTTATTACTCATCATAAAACCAAAGACATTTGTGACAAGCGTTCAGAGCAGTCCACATACTCAGCCTGGAGTTAAAACCTTCGGTCCTGAAGTTAGCCACATTTCCTATCAAGTTATAGTTGTGGCTTTTCTTTGCTTGGCCATTTTGAATTAGACTATAGCCTACTTTCTACAGTCACAAAAAACTTGGATTCTGCTCCTGGCTTCAACTATGGACCATTGCAAGTCTGCTCTCACGCTTCTCCTGGCTTGGTAAAGGGTGACATTGATAAAGCCCTGTTAGTGAAGTTGTATGCGGGTGGTTGATAGCTGGATTTCATATCTTCAATTCTAATGAGGCATGAGGATGAATTCATTTTGGTCTTGAAGCCTCACCGCTCTGACTGCCAAAACTGGGTCCCATCAAAATCTTGCATCATTTAAGGATCGAGAAACTGATACTCTAGGGTCTCTGCACTATAGCTCTGAAGAACCCCTCTATCAAATCCAATTTCTCTGTTTGTTCCCCACAACCTTTTACTCAATTTTCAAATGTTGCTCCAATTTCCTTTTTCAAATATTTATCAGTTCTGCTTGATAACCACCTGCATGTAAAAATCCTGCAACCTGTCTTTCCATTATTTTGGTCTTGAATTTATATTTATGCCCTATAGTTTATTGACTTGCCAACTAGTGAAAATAGTTATTTTCCTGTTTACTGAATCAAAACCTGAATAAGCAAAGGGTAGCAGTGAATGCTTGTTTTTCATCCTGGAGGTATGTAGACAGCTTGGTTCCCTGGGAGTTGGTACTTGGAGAAGGGCTTTTCTTGATGTATACTAATGACATAGTGTGCAGAGCACAATTTCCAAATTTGCAAAATGACACGATGTGGAGCAATTGTAAACTGTGACTTCAAGTGCTGGAATTCAAGAGGACATAAACAGGCTGGTGGAATGGGAGGATGTGTAAAATTAAATTCAATACTATGAAATGTGCATTTTGGTAGGAAGAATGAGAAGAAGCAATATAAATCAAAGGGTTCAATTCTTACGGTGTGCAGGAGGAGAAAGACTTGGATGGATACACTTTTAATAAAACAATAAGTAATGAACAAAAGAGGGTGACGTCCCCTGGTGGGACATTGTAACTAAAATAAAAGTTCAAAGGGAAACTTAATTCATTTAATTAAAATGTCACTTGGGGGTGGGGGTGGGGGGGGCAGGTGATGATGCACCCAAGAGCCCGTGGGGTCCACTGGTTGCAGAAGGTGAGAAGCGTGCCATGAACACAGTGTGTTTCCTCTTCCAGGCCACCCAGCCATGAATGTAGTCCTGGTATAGGGCAGTCAGGCCAGGCAACCTCGATCGCCCGCTGCCTGGAATAAACCAAAAACAGCCCACTGGCCCTCACACACTCACTTCCCATGTCCCATCCATGCCAATTCAAGTAGTCTAATGTCCCCCACCCACCCACCCCCATGTCCCCTCATATCCTTATTGACAAATTATTCCCCACCACACACCTCCTTGGCCCTTTATAACACTGATACCAACATTGTGCCAACTCAGATCAACCTATGCCCCCACCACCGTTTTCCCTTGCACCCTCCATGCCAACTCACCAAGTATCCACCCTGGGCAGACATCAGGAGCCATTCTGAGCTGAAATGAAACTAAGACACAAAGTGCTAAGTATCTATTGCAGATTTTATTTAAAAAAACACATCAGAAATACATTCAGTACATTTAAATTCCTTCAAGTACATAATCTCTTATGAAAACACATATATGTATTCATAGCCCTGCATCAAAGACTTGGGACCATCATTCAAACTGTGAATTGAGAATCCTTCCCCCATTGTGATAATAATAGGTTATGGAACTAGTCAAGCAGCACCAATCCTACAATGATAGCTCTCAGGTTTATGTCAACAGACAGCTAGTGAAATTGCAAGCACTTTTTCTTTCCAACTGCAAAGTGTTTCATTTTCAAAAAGTTAAAGAGTTTGAGAATTTAAATGCCATGACAGTTTGCCAGTTCCACTGAGTCCATTTTTACACACATCCATATCTAATTTTAAAAATATGAAAGGACATTTGATTTCTCCAAAAGTGATACCTGGACCTCTCCAAAAGGACCCTCTGAATATGTTTGAAGGTGACTGCACTTTTATATGTGCAGCTGCCTCCATGAACGATAGATGTGCAAAATACAAGCTACCCTTGTTCCCCCAGTGAAAATGTTGGGTGCTGAGTTCAGAGCTGCATCTTCTGGAATTGGGGGCTCTGGCATCATTTTGGCTAAGATGCAGAGCCCTTCTGACCCCCCTGAATATTTGGACTCTACAGTACAAAATCAAACAAGTTATGATGAACCTTATTAAAACTCTGGTTCAGTCTCAGCTGGAGTATTGTGTCCAATTCTGAGCAGCATATGTGAGGAAGCACGTGAAAGCTTTAGAGAGTACAGAAAAGATTTTTGATAATGGTTCCATGAATGAGAGTCTTCAATTGCATTCAGTGCAGGGAAGCTAGGGTTGTTCTTCTTAGTGGTGGATGGAAGAGAGTTCCAAGGTTTTGGCCCAGTGACACGAAAGGAACAGCAATGTAGTTCCAAGTCAGGATGGTGTTTGACTTGGAGGGAAACTTTGCAGGTGGTGATTCTCCTATGCATCTACTGCCCTTGTCCTACTCGGTGGTAGAAATCATGGTGAAGGTCTTTGGCCAAGTAGAAAGAAATTATTCCAATTGGCAGCAAGTTCGAGAACCCTTAAGGTATTGGGCAAAGGAACCAAAGGCAACATGAGGAAAAGTTTTTTTTATGCAACGAGTGGTTGTGATCTGGAATGCACTACCTGAGTGTATTGTGTTGATAGACGCTGAAGAGAAGAGATTGCAGGGCTTCAGGGTAAGGGCAGAAGGAGTGGAACTAGCTGAGTTGTTCTTGCAGAAAGCTGTCACAGAAATAACGGGACAAATAGCCTCCTTCTGTGCTGTAATCATTCTATGATTCAAATCCTTTGATAATACACCAGTTACTCCTTGCTAATGTCACAAATCTGCTTGATGTGTCAAAACATCGGTTGTCCAGATTTGGTGCAATCAGGAAGCGTTTTTAAATATTCTGGTTAAAATATCTGCTATTATCATGTATTTAAAAGTTGGAATATTTCATAGGTGAAAATGCTGAACTCCTGGAGGGTGCAAAGTTAACTCACCGGGCCCAATTTTACCACCGCGTTGCCGGGTACGAAAACTTGGTAATGTCGGTAGTTAGGCGAGTAGCGTGATCCGCGCCCGCCTTCGCGCCGGTTCCCTCTTTTACTCATGCATGCATTTAAATTGATTTAATAGGCTGCACGCCCAACTTTACTGCATTTCCCCCTTTAATACTGCGTTCGCCCATCCGGAATCGGGGCGAAACAGACATGCTCCATATAAGTCCGATTCAGGCAGTGAGGGTTAGTGAGGAGGTAAGGGCTGAGCGTCCGAAGGCTCTTTGCTTGAGATTGGTGGTGGGGTGGGGAGGGGGGGGGGGGCAGTGGGTCTGATGGCTCTCTGCTTGAGATCGGTGGGGGGGGAGGTGGGTCTGACGGCTCTCTGCTTGAGATCGGTGGGGGAGTGGGGGGGGGGGGGGGGAGGTGGGTCCGACGGCTCTCTGCTTCAGATTGGTGGGGAGGGGTGAAAGGGGCACCTGCTACCTCTCTGCCTATGATCAGTGGGGGTGAAAGGGGATCTACTGCCACTCTGCCTGTGATTAATTGGGGGAGGGGTTCGCTGCCACTCTGCCTGAAATCAGTGGGGGGGAAGGGGGGAGGAGCCCACGATCGGTCTGGATGGCGGGTGTGTGGTGGGGATAAGGGAGTCAGTAATGTCGTGGGGGTGGGGAGGCATTATCCGGCCCAGGAGGGATGTGGCAGGGGAGCAGCATTCTATAATTATTTTTCTGTGCATGCGCAGTTGGAGGTGCCGATCGGAGCTGCAGAGTTTCGGGCGCGTTAAGCCCTGCCCTTAGGCTTCTGCAGCGCGATTCGGAATCGCTAATATTTCTTCAGGCAGAGTGCATATGGGGGTGCCTTAGAACAGGTCTAAAAGTCGGATCTGAAACACTCCCAGTTTCAAGTCCGTCCAGCACTTAGTAAATGGTAAAATAGGACCTGGTATCAGGAGAGTCATTCCTAATGGAAAATTTTGAAGTTATCAAATAAATTATGTTTAATTTTTCAGAAGAAAATGTGCTTCATATTGATGTGGTTTGAGAATACCCCAGGAGCCTATTCATTATCTTTTTTTCAGAAATGTATTCATCAAACCTGTCACTCCACACTTCCTGTCTAAGCTGGAAGGATGAGTCCCTCAATGGTGCAGAAGACAGGAGCCAGGACTGCAGTCAATGTTGATCTGTGATAAGCCAATATGAAATGCATTTCTTTCAGAAATCACTTGGTGTGACTTGTTTGTTCTCTTCTTTGTGGAAACCTGCTGTTTATGTTGCAATCCACTATCAAACAGACCACGTCACTCTTAAACTGAGACAGTGTCAAATCACAATCGAGACTAAGTTTTGAAAAATTCCAGCCATGAGCCAAATGCTTCACGAATAATAGACCACATATATACATCAAACTTGATCTTTGGCACATATATTTCATGGAAAATTCTTAAGTTCTTGCTGTATCCATTACTCCTACACATATCACTATGATAGATATTTTCAATGATGAAGTTTTACAAAGGAACAAGAGCAGGATTATTGATTTTCAATAAGCTCATGTCTCATCCTTCCAAACCCCAATGGGTATAGGCCCAACCTGTTCAACCTTTCTTCATAAAATAAACTCATCATCTCAGGAATGAGTCAGGTGAACCTTCTCCAATTCAGATCCGACTTGGAAATCTGCTTTTAGGCGCCCCCTTACGCACTTAGCCTGAAAAAAAACTCGCGAGTCCCAATCGTCCTGTGGGCAGGGCTTAGCGCGCCTGCAACGATCGGAGTTCTAAACTGTGCATGCACGGTTAGAAAAAATTTTGAAAAACGCGCTGCTGTCACATCGCTCCCGGGTCACAAAAAGCGGATAAAGCAGCCCGGGAGCGATGGTCCCACAGACATCACCCCCACCCCTACAACATAACTTTCCCTCTTATCCACCCTCCCATCCCCGCTACCCAGACCGATCACGACCCCCTGCCCCCTTCCCCCCCCCACCGATTGCCCGCAGAGTGGCAGCAGACCCCCCTGCCCACCGCCCCCCACCAGGGATCCATCTGGCCATCCCTCCCCCCCACCAGAGATCCATCTGGCCCTCACCCCCCCCACCAGAGATCCATCTGGCCCGCCACCCCCCCCTCCCCAGAGATCCATCTGGCCCTCCCCCTCCCCCCACAGATCCATCTGGCCTTCTCTCCCCTCACCCAGAGATCCATCTGCCCACCCCCCCCCCCACTACCAGAGATCCATCTGGCCCTTCCCCCCCAGCAGACATCCATCTGGCCCTCCGCCCCCTCCCCACCCCACCACAGATCCATCTGGCCTTCGCCCCCCAACCAGACAATGATCTGGCCTCCCTTCTCCCTCACCCCCATCCACCAGAGATACATCTGACCCGCCTTCCCCCCCCCCACCAGAAAATGATTGGGCCTCCCTTCTCCCCCCCCCCCTCCCTCACCAGAGAATGATCGAGCCCGCCTCCCCCCCACTCCACCAGACGACAATCTGGCCTCCCTCTGCCGTCCCCACCCCCCCCAAACCCCCACCAGAGAGCGATCTTTCCTCCCTCCGTCCGCCCACACCAGAGAATGATCTGGCCTCCCTTCTCCCTGCCCCCTCACCAGAGAATGATCTAGCCTCCCTTCTCCCTGCCCCCTCACCAGAGAATGATCTGGCCCACCTCCCTCCATCACTGATCTGTGTCAGAGAGCCGTTGGAAGCTCTGAACTTACCTCTTCAGAAGCTGGAGCACCCGAAACAGACCTTTTGCCGAGCATGTCTGTTTCGCACCGAATCTGAACGCGCGAACGTGATGGTAAAGGGGGAAATGCTGATAATATGGGCGGGCAGTTCATTAATTCAATTTAAATACATGCAAATGCATTTAAATCTCCATTACGCCCATTTTGGGTGCGAATCGGATCGCGGCCATTCCCAGGCCTCGGTAAAGTGGGCATCTGCACGGACGCGGGCGCGGATCCCGTTAATGGCCTCACGCCCGACTTTACCACATTTTGGGCGTGACGCAATGGTAAAATCGGGCCCAAAGAGACTGAAACTCTACACAGTACTCTAGATATGATTTCAGCAAGGTCCTGTATCGCTGCAGAAAAACATACCTGCTGTTATATTCGATTCCCCTTGCAATAAACACCAATGTTTCACTGCTTTCCTAATCATTTGCTGTACTTATACAGTAGCCTTTTGTGATTCATGTAACAGGACATCTAGATCTCTCTCTCCCCTGAGTTTTGCAGTCTCTCTCTATTTAACTAGTATTTTGCTTCTCTATTTTTCCTAGCAAAAGTGGACAAGTTCACATTTTCCCACATTATACTCCATCTGACAAATTATTGTCCATGCTCTTAACATCTGTATCCCATTGTAGACTTCTTACCTCCTCTTGACAACTTACTTTCCTACTTACCTTGGTGCCATTTTCAAATTTAGTTACCATATATCTGCTCCCTTCATTGAAGTCATTGACATAGAATGTAAAATGTTGAGGCCACAGCACTGATCCCCATGGCACTCCACTAGTTACAGTTTGCCAACCTGAAAATGATTTATTCTTAATCTCTTTTTATAAGCAATCCAATCCCTTCAACATGCTAATATGTTAACCCTACACCGTGAGCTATTAATTTGTGGAGTAACCTTTGATGTGTTATTTGTTACTTCTTCATATAGTTCCAATAAATAAGTTAAACACAATTTTCCTTTCACAAAACCCGGTTGACTTTGTCTGATCATATTATGATTTTTGAATGAACCTGTTTTTAACTTCTTCATAATCGATTTGAGCAATTTTCCTATGACAGATGTCAGACTAGCTGGCCTATAATTTCCTTCTTTTTGTCTCCCTCTTTCCTTGAGTAAAGGTGTTACATTTGCTATTTTCCAATCTGTTGGGACCCTTCTAGAATGTCAGGAATTTTTAAAGATTATAACCAATGCACCTACTATCTCTGCATTCACTTCTTTTAAGATCTGAGGATGCAGACCAGGTCTTGGTAACTGGTTAGCCTTTATTCTGATGGTTTTCTCAGAACCTTTTTCTCTGGTGATGGCGATTGTTTAAACCTCCTCCCTCACTTTAATCTCTTGATTTTCAAGCATTTTTGGGAAGTTTTCTAAGTCATCGACAATGAAGGCATACAAAATACCTGTTCAACGTTTCCTCTATTTCCTTGTTTCCCATTATTAGTTCCCAAGGTTCATGGTCTAGAGAAGCAATGTACATTTTAGTTACTCTTTTCCTTCTTAAATATTTGTATAAATTTTACTATCTGTTTTATGTTATAACTAGCTTTCTTCCAAAATCAAGTTTATCCCTCTTTGTTACTTACTTTAGTTACCATTTTTTTGTTTTTCCAATCTCTCCAATTTTCTGACTGTGATAACCCCCATGAGTCCCTATGGGGCTCGTTGAATATGAGTTCCCTTGGTAACAGTTAAAGATTTTTAAAGTTTAAGTTTATTTATTAGTGTCACAAGTCAGCTTACATTAACACTGCAATGAAGTTGCTCTGAAAATCCCTTAGTCACTACCCTCCAACAACTGTTCGGGAACACTGAGGGAGAATTTAGCATCGCCAATGCACCTAACCAGCATGTCTTTCTCACTGTGGGAGGAAACTGGAGTACCCAGAAGAAACCCATGTAGACACAGGGAGAACGTGCAGACTCCACACAGACAGTGACTCAAGCCAGGAATCGAACCTGGGTCCCTGGCGCTAACCACTGTGATGTGGAGATGCCGGCGTTGGACTGGGGTAAACACAGTAAGAAGTTTAACAACACCAGGTTAAAGTCCAACAGGTTTATTTGGTAGCAAAAGCCACACAAGCTTTCGGAGCTCTAAGCCCCTTCTTCAGGTGAGTGGGAATTCTGTTCACAAACAGAGCTTATAAAGACACAGGCTTATAAAGACACTGTGTCTTTATAAGCTCTGTTTGTGAACAGAATTCCCACTCACCTGAAGAAGGGGCTTAGAGCTCCGAAAGCTTGTGTGGCTTTTGCTACCAAATAAACCTGTTGGACTTTAACCTGGTGTTGTTAAACTTCTTACTGTGCTAACCACTGTACCATCGTGTTGCCCTGGCACGGACCTGCAACAGCAAGGGCCTGCCCAGTGGAACTCATCACCTGAGCCCTTTATAAGACATATATCCTGCCAGAGGTCAGCTTTTCTGTTTACATCCTACTGAAGGATATCCTGATTTTTTTTCCTAGACACTTGGGAGAAATAGTTGTGCATAAGACGCCATTTACCAGCTTAGGAATGTCAGCATAGCAGCCTGAGCTAAGACGGTTCAGAGGTTAAAATGTTTAGAAATCCTCTTTGAAGAAAGGCAATCAATGCTACATGGAAAGCTTGCTTATTAAACCACAATTTCTTACAGCTCCCCCACTTTGAGAAGGAAATATCCTTCTTGACTTTTCACAACTAATTTTTGGATATAGTTATTTCTAAAATACACATTTTTCCCCCTAATTTATTGATTACACATTGTAGGTAAGATACTAAAGCTACAAAAATTATCTGATTACTTGGTCTGGCTCTCCCTGCTGCAGATCTTAAAGTAACTCCTTTGTGAGGAAAATATCCTGAGAGCAGGATATTCCTGGCCCTTAGCATATAAGTACATGTAATTAAAGCAATAGATTATGCATGGACTTAAAAGATTCTCCAGCTCTGTCTTCACTTATATCTATCTTGTGGATAATTCCGATTAAATGGTATTTCTCCCTCGCCTTCCTTTGTCCCAATTCAAATTTCCTTTGACTTTAATTTTACTCTAAGCTGGTAATGGTAAGAGGGAGTAAAATTAAAGTCAGTTTCTCTGTGGAGTATGTGTCAGTGCCTTGACTATTTAAAAAATGTTTTCCTACTCTTTGGGCCATATTAATCATTTCATATCATCCTGTTTAAAAGTATCTGAGCAAGTCCTGTTCTTCACTGCAGCTGCACCATGTATTTTTTCATGTTAGTTAGTTCACAAATTACAAATCACTTCTGCACCCTCACACCAGTGTTCCAATTCTTTTTTTAATCGTTTGCTGGAATCTCATATTTGTAAGTGATGTTCACACGTTTCCTTATCTGTTGTATGTGGTTTCTAATCCTTTTTAAACAAGATTTTCTATTTGGGTAGTGTTTTTTCATGGCGAGTGGTAATCTCTCTGCCCTCTCCCACAAATCATTGTTTTGTATTTGTGGAAGGTTTATCAGGTCCATAGTTAGGTGTATTTTACCAATCAACTTCATCATCTGACATCTCACTGTCTTTAAAAAAAGCACCTTTTAAGAATTCTTCCTGATTTTACAGGATCTCCCCAAAAGATCAAAGAGGATCTCCATCTCAAGGATCTTTGCTTATTTCCCCTAGTTTTGTCCCACGTTTCAGGTGGCGGCCAGATTTCTTTTTATTCATTCATGGGACATGGGCATCACTGGCTGGCCAGCATTTATTGCCCATCCCTAGGCCATTTCAGAGGGCAGTTGGGAGTCAACCACATTGCTGTGGATCTGGAGTCACATGTAGGCCAGACCAGGTAAGGATAGCAGATTTCCTGATTAGTGAACCAGGAGTGTTTTTTTCCGACAGTCAACAATGGCTTCATGGTCAGCAGTGAATTCTTAATTCCAGATTTTTTTAAAAATTCAAATCTGTGTGGTGAGATTCGAACCCGGGTCCTCGGAACATTCGCTGAATTTCTGGATTAATAGCCTAGCGATTATACCACTGGGCCAGTTCTCTTAAAATGTTCATAGGCAAAGACATAAATGTATTCAAGAGAAAGCTGTCATCTCATTCATCTCATCTATGCTTTCCTTTCATTAGAATTTATATCAACACCCAAAGTTATTTTAATTCCCTTTTCCGCTAATTCCAATTGAAAGTGGGGCTTCCCATTGTATCTTCCAATAGCATGTTTTCATAATATCTTTAAAATAGAAATTAAATTTTCTGACTTGATTCTGGGGATTAATTTTTAAATTTTGCTTGTTAGTTCCTTCCCTTAAACAATATTTTATTTTCTCAAAAGAGGCCTACTAGATCAGGTTTATCCAAGGGCCAGTCCACGACACAGATGTGGCAGGGCTCATGCATTGAAATATGGGTCTGGGATTCACCACGGGGCTGCCAAGTACATGGGTGTGCATTGATATTTTGTGGCAGGCAAAAATAGGGCAGATGTCTCACGGAATCAGTGCTCAATGGTGGGGTGTTGGGGGGGTGGTGGTGCAAGTAAGGCAATAAATTAGCCTTCAGTTCTGCAGCTTGTCACGACAATACAGATTTGTGTTGTTTTGAGTTACAATGAAATACATTTCCATTCCTTAGAGCATATCCCCTTTTCATCCCAAAAAATTGAAATGTGCCCTATCCGCCCCAACCCCAAATAATAAAGGTTGGACAAGTCGGCAATGTATTGCGTCTGACTTACATTTTTTTTAAATAACCAAAATTCAAACAGCAGTATTGGCTGAATGTTTTTCAAGTGCTCAGTTTATTTCTTCCAGAAAGAAACTTTTTCTGGCACTGAGAAACCACCTCGACTGCTTTTCCATCAGTTTTTTGGGGAAAATTAGTATTTGTTTATGCCTTGATCATCAAGTAAATGTTTGAAATAGCAACTTATGTTCAGTTATTTTTACCAAATTGGATTGCTATCAACCCCCAGGCTCATCTTTATATTTTGGGAACAAACTGTATTCCTTTACAATTATATTCCAGCATGGTTTGGTTTTCTTTAAACAGAAACTCACAGCTGTTTAAATTAAATTCCTTCCAAAACTAATTCTATGAATCTTAATCTTTGCAACAAGCACCCTACTTTAACAATCACTTGACTCCACTATATGCTATACGCTCAACTGGGCAAAAGTACTTTATAGTGTCAGAGTAAGGATCATAAATGATGAAAAGCCAGGCATCAAATCTCTCTGTGAATACACTTGGGCATTTGATGGGGAGCTGTTTAATACCAAATAGGCCCTTGTGAATATCCATCTCCTGCTTTAACTCAAGGAAGCCTGCAGATGGAAGGATATGTTTAAAATCATAGCTTCCTAACTTTGGAACCTCCTCAGTCCCAGTTTAACTCTGAAAAGAAAGATTCACATGGCTTCTCTGGAGTTACTACAGCCCTCGTGGCTTCCTGCATTTGATCTAATTTTTCATCTTGTATAATGTACTTTGTCGCATGTTTCCTGTTCGCAGCAGAACTGATCAAATGGGTCAGTCCCTTTTGGAAATTACTGACCTGTTGTTCCCTTAACTCCTCATACCTTTTATTAGAAAATCCTATTAAATGCATAAAATACCAGCTTTGTAATTTCTTACAATACTGCTCGAAGAATTTGTCCTGAATACACACTGTGAACTCGTTTTCTGGGTTACCTTTTGCAATTTCATTCCCCTGATCTGTATAGATTAAAATCACCATTGATTGTTACAGTGTCTTTGTACATGGCCCATTTATTTCTTCTTGTATACTCTTTTCCACAGTGTACAACTGTTAGTGGACCTGTAAACTACACCTGCAAGTGACCTCTTACCTTTTCTATTCCTCACCTTTACCCAAACTAAATGTACATCTTGATTTTTCAAATAAAAGTATTCACTACTGTTCTATTGTCATCTTAATAGACATGATTCTTCTCACTTCCTGTCTTTCTGAAATATCAAATATCACTGACAGTTCAGGTCCCAGCCACTCTCTGGTTATCATTACCCTGTCTGTACTCTGCTCTTTCACCTTGTTGTTTCCCTTTACCACATCTTCCCTCAAAGTGTACTGCCTTAGGTATATGACTCACCATGCTACTCATGGGTTCATTAAAATCAAATTCTATGGAAGGATCATTTAGATTTGATACATCAATTCTGTTTCTCTCCACGGATGCTGCCACACCTGCTGAATTTATCCAGTCTTTTCTGTTTTATTTCATGTTTCGAGTTATGTACTCATTTTGCATTTGATTTTGAAGGATAATCAGCTGTGCTTTCAACAGTTTATTTTCTTGTTGACCCCTTGCAATTTCATGTTGTGTTTTAGTGCATCACTTTGTCGCTACAGATAGTACCAATGCAGTATTTTCTGAAGTAGTATTCAACATCCTTTTTTAACTTCTCATAATTTTCCAGGGCTACTTTTTGATTCTTTGAAAAGTCATTTAGAGCAGCAACTTATTTAAGCACCTTTACTGTCTGCTATTGTGCTTGGCTATACTTTTTGTTGATTCTGCCAACTCAACTTTGATATGAACATTTTCCTGTGGAATAACTTCATTTTAATTTTGCAGGTTTTCTTTCTTTTGGGATAGTTTTCTTACATTCATAGACACCTGCTCTTTCCACACTGGCACCTGCTGGTGCAATTAGGGTACTGTGTCAGCATTTTCAGAAAGCTCTATTTTTAAGCCTTTTGGCTCCTGCTCAACTTCTTCTTTCTTCTGCACTAAACTCTTTGTCTCATGCACTTCATTGCACTGACATGCTCTGTGATCATTTTGCGTTTTTCTTCAATCTTGTCTCACTTGACTTGGAGTAATTTGTCTCCCTCGCCCTGGGGTCTTCTGTCTGCTTTGCTTTATTGGGGGTGTTCCCGACTTTTTGAGTCTGCCCTCTTTACAACTTGGAGTTTGAAATATTTGTCAAAGGTTTTTCAAGATCACCAAATATGGTTGATGATGCACTTATATCTTATTTTAGGATTACTTCATCCTCAAATACATCAAACAAACATTAGAATTTATTAACTCGTACTTTTTCTGAATTCTCAAATTGTTTATTCTCTTAGACTCTGAAATTTCAGTCTGTTTGATCCTTGCTTTCTGTAAACTGGTCTGGTAGTTTAGTTTACTGTCCATGGCCATTTTTTATAACAGGCGAGTACCTCCTTTATTTTCTTCTTCAAGATGTGCAGGTTAGGTAGATTGGCCATTCTAAATTGGCTCTTAGTGTGTCCAAAAGATGTGTAGCCATGGTAAATGCATGGGGTTAGAGGGGTAAAGTAGAAGGGAGTGCCTGGGTCATATGCTGTTTTGGAGGGTTAGTGCAGACTCAATGCACCAAACTACCTCTTTCTGTACTGTACGGATTCTGCGGTTCTATGGTTCTAAGATTGCGTTGTTTTTTCCTGTGACTGTTCTTCCCATGCTTCTTCCAGTTTCAGTCGGTTCCCGCTATGCCGACAGATTTTTTTTAAACAAATCAATTTTCCAGGAAACATCAAAACAAGTTGTTTGGGCCAGCTATCAAGTCTGGGAATAAAATAGAAGATGATTTCCTTTAAACCCTGCCTGTCACTTTTAAAAACGTTTTTTTCTAGTCACGCTCAGCTGCTACATGTCATGGTGCCAGCTGTGAAATTATTGCTGCAGCTTTCTTACAGCCGTGGTATAGATCTGCTAATCTTGATTGCCTCCTATTTGAAAAGGTGATTTCAGCTTTTTCCTGTATTTTTCTCACCCTTCTCATGATTTGGTGAGGTTTCTTGACTCTGCATTCACTCAGGTTCTTCTTTTCATCTGCTCAGTAGATTCTTCTGCTTTTCAACCTTTTCTGAATTCTACTCAACATCTTTTTACTTAGCGAGGTCCCTTGACTTGGTGTTCGATCAGGCCTACTAACAATGGGCATTTGCATGATCTGGTGGAGTCTGTCAGTCTCCGTGTCTACAATGGAGCTTATTTTTGAAGGTGATCGCCAACTGTGTCATAAATCTAGATGCATTTCTCTCAGATCTGGCTTCAGTTTCTTTAGTATTTTATGCTTTGGGAATCTGGGCTCTTTCTCCAGTTTCCTTGGGATTTTAGGGTCCATCCTTCACTGCCACCATATTGTAAGATTGTTTGGTATCTCATTAAATGTTCTGGAGGCTGGTATGATTAAACATAAACTGTTATTGATAACTAATAACTATATTCATACTCAAGGTGCTGACATACATCGGTGCTGGCTCCTTCTAGATGCAATTACACATGCAGTCTACCATCATGTGACTCTTTATATCATACTTTTATCAAGTCCCACATTAAACCTTGCACTAACTGAACATTTGTGTATTACATTGCTCATGCTGTCATGGATTGGGCGTCTTCTGCGCTCTCCTTTTTTTACACTTTTCCAGCATGTAGTAGCTGCCATTTTATCGTCAGAGTATATTACCAAGATTGTACAATCTGGCTGCGTGGCTCCTATAAAAGATTCAGAATTACATGTGCATTTTTTCACATGTATTTTTGTTTCTCAGGAACAGAAATTTCCAATGTTCAAAATGAAGGTTTGATTAAAAGGAAAATCATATTTAACAACCTTATTCAATCTATCTGATGAATTATTTTGTGGTTTTAGTATCTTTATTAAAGTTTTTAATTAAAGTCCTGGGTTTAGGATTGCTTTTTCTCCCCTGACCCCTGTTTCTTAATTTGGATTGTGCAGCCTGTGCGTGTGGAATATATTTAATTTCCCATGATGATTTGGCAACAGTCAGCTGTTAATACCAAGAAGCTGTTCTTCCAATATTGAAAAAAGTTACATTTTTAAAACTTTTACTGAGTTACAATTTATATATTTTTTCAAGAATTTGGTTTTGTGTGAGAAAGAGAAAAACAAAGAGTGCCATAAAAAATGTGTATTAAGCTCAGGGAGCAAAGGAAAAGTAGACAGGGGAGAGAAAATAAGTGAGGAAATGGTGAAGTTGCCAAACACGCTGCTCCCCTATCCCCTCCCAATGTTTGACCTCGAGTTTCCAGGATTTAACGATTAATCTCTTGAACACTGCCACGAGTAACCTAGGAGGGGAAAGAAATCCTGGGAACAATAAAAATTATCTTTTTTCTCAGTTTCTTAAAACACTTTATTAATTGTAAAAAATATTATATATGGAACAAAAAGACTGTTTGGGCATGGTAATGCAAACAAGTGACAAATGCTGAGATCTCCCAGGATATATCCAACAAGAACTAGCAAGCCCAGGAAGAAGGAATGATAGATGGCGACTGAGGCTAGGAGGAAAGCGAGTGCTTTCTTCCTTTAAAGTTACTTCATTTATTAAAAAAGAAATCCCACTTGAATTTTAACACGAACTCTTTATACAACTTGGCACAAGACAAGAGAGAAGAAGACGAGCAGTTACTTTCTCTGTTTAACGTGTCTTTCTAACAACAAAAGTTGAACTCTTCAAAAAATACACCCTCGTTGAGGAAAGCAGATAGGTAGCAAAGATAGGAGGGAAACTAACAACTATTTTGGTTACATCGCACCTTTAACATGACAAAACTTCCCAATGAGATTCACAGGAGCATTATAAAACAAAATTAGGCAGCAGATAACCTGGGGCAATATTAGGGCAGATGGCCAAAAGGCATTTGATAAGGTGCCATATTGCTGAAAATCAAAGCTCATGGTGTTGGGCGTAACATAGTAGCATGGATAGAAGATTGGTTGGCTGGCAGCGAACAGAGAATGCATAAATGGGTCTTTTTCTGATTGGCAGGATGTAATGAGTGAAGTCCTGCAGGGGTCTGTGCTGGGCCTCAACTTTTTACAACTTAGATAGCTTAGATGAGGAAAGTGGAGGCACGGTAGCTAAATTTGCAGATGACACAAAGATAGATGGGAAAGTATGTCATGAAATGGACATGAGGAGGTTGCAAATGGATGCAGATAGGTTGAGTGAGGGTCAACAATTTGGCAGATGAAGTATAATGTGGGCAAATGTGAAGTTTTTCACTTTGGCAGCAAGAACAAAAAAAAAGAGTGCGGGCAATTTTCTGGCCTCACCGTGCCTGACACAGATCACGTCAATTCCATAAAGTTGCATGTGGGTCTAAAAATGGATTTTGCACCTAGTGCACAGGTGAGAGATGAAGAGGGACATGATGGAGGTCATGAAGGGGGACTCATTTCTGAGGGCCCCAATGCTGCCTATCCATTTCGGGGAGGGTGTGGAAAAACATGCCGTTGTTTATGGGGAGGGGGGGCTCATGATGTCCATGGAGGGAGGGTGGGGGTCTTCCAGTGCACTGTGAGATTGTGATGAATCACTGTGAGGTGATTCATCACCTTTTGAAAATGTTGCCGATCGTTTTGCAGCCAGCTCAATGGCATGTTTAGGCCCCACCCCTCCCAGAACTGGCGAGCAACTCAGTACTTTCCCAAAAAATGACTTAAGTGCAGGATGATTGCAGTCCAGTCTGCGCTGGACAGACTTGCGTAGATTGCTCTAGTTTTCTCGCCATTATGACACCGAGGGTGAAATATTCTGGCTCTTCACGCCAGCAGGATCTTTTGGTTCCACTGATGGTGCACCCCCACCACATGTTCCTGGTGGCAAGGGGTGGAATCAATGGGAAATCCCATTGATAGTGGTGGGACCAGAAGACCTGGTGACCAGCCAACAGCAAGCTGCCTCAGGCTGAGAAACACGCTGCATGGAGGCCAAAGAATCTCGCCCTCAGTCATTTTTTGGGAAAATTCTGCCAGTATTATTTAAGTGTAGAAAGACTGCAGAATTACTTGATGCAGAGGGATCTAGGTGTTCTAGCGCATGAATCACAAAAAATTAGCATGCAGATACACCGAATAATTAAGAAGGCAAATGGAATACTATCTAAACTTTTGGTCTCCTTATTTAATGGTGGTTTAAAAGAACTGGAGGCAGTTCAGAGAAGGTTTACTGGACTGATAGCTGGAATGAATGAGTTGTCTCATGAGGATAGGTTCATCTTGTTTCTTCTGGAGTTTAGAGAAGTGAGGGGAGACTTGATTGGGATATATAAGATTCTGAATGCTCTTGGATATGGAAAGTATGTTTCCTCTTGTGGGAAACTCCAGAACTAGAAAGGCACTGTTTTAAAATTTGGGGTTGCCCTTAAAGAACAGATATGAGATTTTTTTTCTTTCTCAGAGGGTTGGGCGATTATGGAACTCTGCTTCAGAAGGTGGTAGAGGCAGGGGTCACTGAACATTTTAAAGGCAGAGGTAGATAAATTCTTGTTCGGCAAGGGAATCAAAGGTTATCAGGGGTAGATGGAATGTGGGGAATTAGAGACACAAGCAGATCATTCATGCCCATAATGAATGGTGGGGCAGACTCGAGTGGCAGAATGGCGAATTTCAGCTCCTATTTTGTATGTTTGTCATGGCCAAGGAGGTCAGTTTTAAGGAGGGTCTGAAAGCAGGAAAGAGATTTAGAGGTATTTAGGAATGTTGTTCCAGAACATAGGACGAAGGAACTGAAGGCACGGCCATCAATGGTGGAACAATTAAAAAGGAGTCTGAATTAGATGAGTACAGATATCTTGGAAGGATTTGCATCTTGTGGAGGAGACAGGGATAGGGAGGGATGAGCCAATGGAGCAACTTGAAAGCAAGTATGAGAATTTTATAATCAGTACAACAGTCCTCATTTGTCTTTTATTGAAAACATCCTCCAGCATTAAGTGTGTGGAGCATATGAGCTCTCTTAGGCCGGTATCTTACCACTGTTCACGCCAGCAGGATTTTCCCAGCCCGCTGCAGTGAACAGAGATTTGGCTGGCCGCCAAATTCTCCAACTTCACTACAGCAGGAGCGTGGCATGAACGGCAGGTAAGTTTGTGCCCTTAGTCTTTGCTGACAATAATAGTGCCTGCAGGCAAAAATAAAAACAGACCCAAAGCAGAATAAGGGCTCCAGAGGGCTGAATTCAATTCTATAATCTCTTAGAGTTCAAATGATAATTGTGCACATGATATCTATGGGGAGAATCTTACCAAAAAATGGCAGAGTGTTGCGCTCTGGTGAAAAAAACGGCATGTTTCTGTCCAGAGAAGAAGGCAGGATTCCTTTCAAAATCATATTGTACTCTGTGAAAAAAAACAGGTGGGCATGTTTCACACTGTTATATAAACGCTCCAGCGAAGCCCAGCTGTTCTGAGATTTGGGCGCCATGTTTAAAAGGCGCCACAATCAGAGGGAAAAATAACCTCCCCACCACAGAGATCTCAGGGGCCCCACATCCCCACAAGTTGGTGTAGGGAGGTGGTGCCCCTGGTGTTTGCCGGCTCCCCACTTGCAGAATCTCACTGGCTGTCCTGTCTGGAGACAATACACATCTCTTTAACCTGTGCTTAATGCACCTCAGAGCCGGCAAACACCAACCGACTCCCTTGTAGCATTCATCACCCCCCCCCGCCCCCTCCCATGATGAGAGCCAGCATCTGTCCCTGCCTCCTGCAATCAGAACCAGCACCTTCCCCACAAGCAATCAATGCCAGCGACCCCCACCCAAAAGCCATCACTGGCATCCCCAGCTCCCATATCCATTCCCCTCCACCACCACAAACAAATGAATCTCTCCTCCCCAGTGCGGCTACGACTAGGGTCCTCCCCTGGCATTGCCATCTGTCATGATGTGGAGATGCCAGCGTTGGACTGGGGTAAACACAGTAAGAGTTTTAACAACACCAGGTTAAAGTCCAACAGGTTTATTTGGTAGCAAATGCCATTGGCTTTTGGAGCGCTGCTCCTTCGTCAGATGGAGTGGATATCTGCTCTCAAACAGGGCATACAGAGACCCAAAATCAAGTTACAGAATACTGATTAGAATGCGAATCTCTACAGCCAACCAGGTCTTAAAGATACAGACAATGTGAGTGGAGGGAGCATTAAGCACAGGTTAAAGAGATGTGTATTGTCTCCAGACAGGACAGCCAGTGAGATTCTGCAAGTCCAGGAGGCAAGCTGTGGGGGTTACTGATAGTGTGACATAAACCCAACATCCCGGTTTAGGCCGTCCTCATTTGTGCGGAACTTGGCTAACAGTTTCTGCTCAGCGACTCTGCGCAGTCGTGTGTCGTGAAGGCTGCCTTGGAGAATGCTTACCCGAAGATCAGAGGCTGAATGCCCGTGACTGCTGAAGTGCTCCCCCATAGGAAGAGAACAGTCTTACCTGATGATTGTCGAGCAGTGTTCATTCATCCGTTGTCGTAGCGTCTGCATGGTTTCCCCAATGTACCATGCCTCGGGACATCCTTTCCTGCAGCGTATCAGGTGGACAACGTTGGCCGAGTTGCAAGAGTAGGTACTGTGTACCTGGTAGATGGTGTTCTCACGTGAGATGATGGCATTTGTGTCGATGATCCGGCACGTCTTGCAGAGGTTGCTGTGGCAGAGAGTAGTCTACTCTCCGGAATCGGTTGCATTCTTGGACACACACATCTCCATTAAGGACGGTCACCTCAGCACCTCACTATACGGTAAGCCCACGGATAACCTCACGATGCTCCACTTCTCCAGCTTCCATCCTAAACACATTAAAGAAGCCATCCCCTACAGACAAGCCCTCCGTATACACAGGATCTGCTCGGATGAGGAGGATCGCAACAGACACCTCCAGACGCTAAAAGATGCCCTCATAAGAACAGGATATGGCGCTCGACTCATCGATCGACAGTTTCGACGCGCCACAGTGAAAAACCGCACCGACCTCAGAAGACAAACACGGGACACGGTGGACAGAGTACCCTTCGTCGTCCAGTACTTCCCCGGAGCGGAGAAGCTACGGCATCTCCTCTGGAGCCTTCAACATGTCATTGATGAAGACGAACATCTCGCCAAGGCCATCCCCACACCCCCACTTCTTGCCTTCAAACAACCACACAACCTCAAACAGACCATTGTCCGCAGCAAACTACCCAGCCTTCAGGAGAACAGTGACCATGACACCACACAACTCTGCCACAGCAACCTCTGCAAGACGTGCCGGATCATCGACACAAATGCCATCATCTCACGTGAGAACACCATCTACCAGGTACATGGTACCTACTCTTGCAACTCGGCCAACGTTGTCTACCTGATACGCTGCAGGAAAGGATGTCCCGAGGCATGGTACATTGGGGAAACCATGCAGACACTACGACACGGATGAATGAACACCGCTCGACAATCACCAGGCAAGACTGTTCTCTTCCTGTGGGGGAGCACTTCAGCGGTCACGGGCATTCAGCCTCTGATCTTCGGGTAAGTGTTCTCCAAGGCGGCCTTCACGACACACGACTGCGCAGAGTCGCTGAGCAGAAACTGATAGCCAAGTTCCGCACACATGAGGACGGCCTAAACCGGGATGTTGGGTTTATGTCACACTATCAATAACCCGCACAGCTTGCCTCCTGGACTTGCAGAATCTCACTGACTGTCCTGTCTGGAGACAATACACATCTCTTTAACCTGTGCTTAATGCTCCCTCCACTCACATTGTCTGTATCTTTAAGACCTGGTTGGCTGTAGAGATTCGCATTCTAATCAGTATTCTGTAACTTGATTTTGGGTCTCTGTATGCCCTGTTTGAGAGCAGGTATCCACTCCATCTGACGAAGGAGCAGGGCTCCGCAAGCTAATGGCATTTGCTACCAAATAAACCTGTTGGACTTTAACCTGGTGTTGTTAAAACTCTTACTGTGATTGCCACCTTTACACCCCGGGGAGGGTCCCCACGACAGGTTCACGTCTCGGTGAACCTATTCGTTGGCAATGTTTGAAAATACGCCTCGCGCTCAATATATGGTGAGGGGCGTTGGTTAATATGTTAATACACTTAACTGTATTAAAATCAGGTTCACACCCATTGTGGGCATGAAACTGATTACATCACTGGCGAGGGGTGGCAAAAATCAGAAATCACTGGCTATATTCAAAAAGTCAGGGTTTTGCCAGATCTTGATGTGGAGGGAAAAATAGAGTGTGTTTTATTTCAGGGATGCAACGTGTGTCCGTGCATGTGTATTTTGGTATTTGATGTATTTTAGTACATTTTAGATCTACTGGACAATCTTCTCAATTAAACAAGAGTCAGCAGCTTTCTGGTAGAAGGATCCTGAACCACAGTGGTAATCATTTTGGCAACCCTTGATAATTAAAGCTTTCATGTTTGTTTTTCGAGAGGAGAGAGTAGAAATCTGATAGCAATTCCCATCATTTGGAAACATTGACACTGGAACTGAGGGCTATTAGTAGTAAATTAGACTTTCCCAGGCTCTTGGTTGTAACAATGTAATTAAGTCAGGTTATCTTATCTTTCAATGCAAAAAGCTCAATTTACAATTTCTGGACAAGTGAAAAGTTAATTTAAGCATTTTCTTTGTGGGGGTTGGGGGGGGGGGGGCGTAGTGTGGGGTGTGGTGGGAAAGCCTCTTCTGCAAACAACAATTAACTTTAAAACACAGAAGAGTGTTTTCAAGGCATCGGGGGTAAATGTTCTGAGGTTGAGACTTTCTATTTGAGCACAATTTGAATTTGCTCATGTGCACTCTCATTTTTGGATTGGTATTGCAAAAATGTGTGAATACTGGTGTCGCTAATAACCTTATTTATCAAGTATCACAGAGATATTTTAATATGGCCTTAAACCATATAAATCAATTTGTTTAAAGTTGATGTTCAAGTAACACTCTCCAGAAGCTCTCATAATAGTTTCATTCTGATCTGTCTCATCATAGCCAGAGGATCATCTGAACTAGCTTATTTTCCTACTCCCATATTGGCGTACTCCAAGGACCTTGGTCCTTTATAAGAGCATAAGAACTAGGAGCAGGAGTAGGCCATCTGGCCCGTCGAGCCTGCTCCGCCATTCAGTAAGATCATGGCTGATCTTTTTGTGGACTCAGCTCCACTTACCCGCCCACTCACCATAACCCTTAATTCCTTTACTGTTCAAAAATGTATCTCTCTATCCTTGCCTTAAAAACATTCAATGAGGTGGCCTCAACTGCTTCAATGGGCATGGAATTCCACAGATTCACAACTCTTTGTGTGTAGAAGTTCCTCCTCAACTCAGTCCTAAATCTGCTTCCCCTTATTTTGAGGCTATATCCCCTAGTTCTAATTTCACACGCCAGTGGAAACAACTTCCCTGCTTCTATCTTATCTATTCCCTTCATAATCTTACATGTTTCTATAAGATCTCCCCGCATTCTTCTGAATTCCAATGAGTATAGCCTCAGTCTACTCAGTCTCTCCTCATAAGCCAACCCTCTCAAGTCCGGAATCAACCTAGTGAATCTCCTCTGCACCCCCTCCAGTGCCATTATATCCTTTCTCAAGTAAGGAGACCAAAACTGTACACAGTACTCCAGGTGTGGCCTCACCAGCACCTTATACAGCTGCAACATCACCTCGCTATTTTTAAACTCCATCCCTCTCGCAATAAAGCACAAAATTCCTTTTGCCTTCTTAATTACCTGCTGCACCTGCAAACCAACCAAGTCTGGAACTTGCTGCCCGAACGAATATTGGAGGCAGAAGCCCTTAAAACATTTATTAAAAATAGTTCACGGATGTGCATAATCTACAGGGCCAAAGTTGGAATGTGGGATTAGGCTAAATAGCTCTTTTCTGGCAGACACAGACACAAGGAGTTGAATGTCCCCCTTCACTGCTGAACATTTTCTGTGTTTCTAAATATTTAACTTGTCAATCAAATAAGCCACATACTTCCCTGAGATTGCAGAATTCCCCCGTGTCTACTGTGGCATTGACTGCACCCATCTGGTCATGAAGGCACTGGCAGGTGATCTGGGTCCCTTTGTAAATAGGAAGGGCTTGCACTCCATGAATATGCAGAAAGCTTGTGACCACGATACACAGATTCTGCAAATCTGTGCAAGGTACCCTCGTGGTTTTCATGATGCAAACATTCTCTGACACTTGCAGGTGCCAAGGCTGTTTGCCAGCTGGACGGATGTCTGCTAGGTGACAAGGGCTATCCATTAGAAAGGTGGCTTATGACACCTCTCTGACACGCAGGTATAATAGGAGTCCCACTTCCACAAGGGCAATGATCGGGAACATCTTTAGTCTGAGGATGAGATTCAGATGCCTGGACTCTTCACGGGGAGCACTGCATTATCCTCCACAGTGTGTGTTTCTTATAAGCTGTTGCATGCTATGTTCCCCACAATCTGGCTCTGGCAAGGAGGGACTCACTAGATGAGGAGGTCGAAGCAGCTCCAAAGACTGCAGATGATGACTCCAGTGGTGGATCATAAGAACATAAGAAATCGGAGCAGGAGTAGGTCATCTAGCCCCTCGAGCCTGCCCCGCCATTCAATAAGATCATGGCTGATCTGAAGTGGATCAGTTCCACTTACCCGCCTGATCCCCATAACCCCTAATTCCCTTACCGATCAGGAATCCATCTATCCGTGATTTAAACATATTCAACGAGGTAGCCTCCACCACTTCAGTGGGCAGAGAATTCCAGAGATTCACCACCCTCTGAGAGAAGAAGTTCCTCCTCAACTCTGTCCTAAACTGACCCCCCTTTATTTTGAGGCTGTGCCCTTTAGTTCTAGCTTCCTTTCTAAGTGGAAAGAATCTCTCCACCTCTACCCTATTCAGCCCCTTCATTATCTTATAGGTTTCTATAAGATCCCCCCTCAGCCTTCTAAATTCCAACGAATACAAACCCAATCTGCTCAGTCTCTCCTCATAGTCAACACCCCTCATCTCTGGTATCAACCTGGTGAACCTTCCCTGCACTCCCTCCAAGGCCAATATATCCTTCCGCAAATAAGGGGACCAATACTGCACACAGTATTCCAGCTGTGACCTCACCAATGCCCTGTACAGAAGCAGCAAGACATCTCTGCTTTTATATTCTATCCCCCTTGCGATATAGGCCAACATCCCATTTGCCTTCTTGATCACCTGTTGCACCTGCAGACTGGGTTTTTGCGTCTCATGCACAAGGACCCCCAGGTCCCTTTGCACAGTAGCATGTTGTAATTTATTTCCATTGAGATAATAATCCAATTTGCTATTATTTCCTCCAAAGTGAATAACCTCGCATTTGTCAACGTTATACTCTATCTGCCAGATCCTCGCCCACTCACTCAGCCTGTCCAAATCTCTCTGCAGACCTTCTACACCCTCCACACGATTCACTTTTCCACTTATCTTTGTGTCGTCTGCAAACTTTGTTACCCTACACTCAGTCCCCTCCTCTAGATCGTATATAAATGGTGAATAGTTGAGGCCCCAGTACCGATCCCTGCGGCACGCCACTAGTTACCATCTGCCAACCAGAAAAGCACCCATTTATTCCGACTCTCTGCTTCCTGTCAGATAACCAGTCCCCAATCCACGCTAACACCCTACCCCCAACTCCGTGTGACCCAATCTTCTTCAGCAACCTTTTGTGAGGCACCTTATCAAACACCTTTTGGAAATCCAAAAACACCGCATCCACCGGTTCCCCTCCATCAACCGCACTCGTCACATCTTCATAAAAATCCAACAAGTTCGTCAAGCACGACTTTCCCCTCATGAATCCATGCTTAATCGAACCATTCTTATCCAGATGGCCTGCTATTTCTTCTTTAATGGTGGATTCCAGCATTTTCCCAACTACAGACGTTAAGCTAACCGGCCTTGTAGTTACCCGCCTTTTGTCTATTTCCTTTTTTAAACAGCGGCGTAACATTAGCCGTTTTCCAATCCGCTGGCACTACCACAGAATCCAACGAATTTTGATAAATAACCACAATGCATCCTCTATTACCTCTGACATTTCTTTCAGTACCCTGGGATGCATTCCATCCGGGCCCGGGGACTTGTCCACCTTCAGCCCCGTTAGTCTACCAAGCACTGCCTCCCTGGTAACGTTAATTGTATTGAGTACCTCTCCTCCTCCCAACCCTCTATCGTTAATATTCGGTAAACTACTTGTGTCACCCACCATGAAGACCGACACAAAAAACTTATTTAAAGTTTCAGACATTTCCTCATTTCCCACTATTAAATCCCCCCTCTCGTCCTCCAAGGGTCCAACATTCACTCTTGCCACTCTATTCCTTTTTATATATTTGTCAAAGCTTTTACTATCGTTTTTTATATTTAGAGCTAACCTAACTTCAGAACCTATCTTTCCTTTCTTTATCGCTTTCTTAGTCGTTCTTTGTTGTTTCTTAAAGTTTTCCCAATCTTCCGATTCTCCACTATTTTTGGCCACTCTGTACGCATCGGTCTTTAATTTAATACTCTCCTTAATTTCCTTCGTTATCCACGGCTGGTTATCCCTTTTCTTACAGTCCTTCTTTATCACCGGAATATATTGTTGCTGAGTACTGAAAAGGATCTTCTTAAAAATCCTCCACTGTTCCTCAGCTGTCCTACCTACCAGTCTGCTCTCCCAGTCCACCTTAGCCAAGATCAGAAGAGGAACCCAGGAAAGAACATGGTGAAGAGTGGAGGCAGACTTCTGGAACCTTCAGGGAGGCAAGAACACCAGGGAGATCATGATTCAATACACCTTCAGCCAAGTTGCCAAGGCACTGCTTCTACTTCATGCCAGGAGCATCCTTACCAGATATTGTATGGAACCCAAAGTCCACTCAGTATCTGTGCAATAATGTTTACAGCCCCTCACATCCTGCATGAGACACTGGCGTGCGCTACATCTATAAAACAAGTGAAGCATACTCAGGACATTCACACAAAATCAAATTTTTATGCTATTAGCACTTACAGACAATACTTTAATGTTATAAGATGTTAACAGTCACACCAGTAAACAACTTAACAAATAATTGCAGAACAAATCACCCATCAAAAGATCCTCTTGTTGTGCTCACAGTGATTTGAACTTATGTTTGTGAGTGTTGTGTCTTGGTGCTTCCCCCTTGCTGGCACCAGCATTGGAGTCATGGGTGCCAAACCTCATCATGGCTGCTGACCCGGACTGCCATCTCTGCCCAGACCTTTGTGGTCAGGTGTGGTGCCCACACTGACCTTCGCAACCAGTGCTCTGAGGAATTCATCTGAAAACCAGAGGACAGAGTGCCCACTGGACATGCCTTCCATCTGTCATGCCCACTGGGTGCTAAGCCATGACTACTGAGAAAGTTAAGGTCAGAAATTCTCTTCTGCACAGATTCCTGAAGCTGCCATCCTTCAGAGAGCTGCCAATGTTTTATTGGACCCAATGCCTCACCAGGTCCTGCCCATGCCCAGATTTTTTAACCACTTGATGAAACTTCGAATTGGGTCACTTCAGTGGCATGCCTTGATTTAGATATGTTTAAACAATCCCAACAGGAAATTGGTTGCAGATCATGGGGAGGTGTACCTCCCTTCCTGAAGGTTCCAGAAGTCTGCCTCCACTCTTCACCATGTTCTTTCCCGGGTTCCTCTTCTGATCCATCGCTGGAGTCACCACCTGCAGCCTTTGGAGCTGCTTCAACATCCTCATCTACTGAGTCTCTCCTTGCCAGAGCCAGACCTCATTTCATATTGCTCTCTATTCCACGCCCTGGGGGTGATTCGCCCAAAAGTGCTGAATTAGTGGGAAAACTCTTCTAGATTTGGGAGGCAAGTGGGAATTGGTGGGAAAACTGTTCTAGATTTGGGAGGCAAGGGATGAGATTGCAGAGCCTTTGGCTTTGATCTTTGGGTCCTCACTGTCCACGGGGATGGTGCCAGAGAACTGGAGAGTGGCGAATGTTGTTCCTTTGTTTAAGAAAGGGAATAGAAATGACCCTGGTAATTATAGACCTGTTAGTCTTACTTCGGTGGTTGGTAAATTGATGGAAAAGGTCCTTAGGGATGGGATTTACGACCATTTAGAAAGATGCGGATTAATCCAGGATAGTCAGCACGGATTCGTGAAGGGCAAGTCGTGCCTCACAAATTTGATCGAATTTTTTGAGGAGATAACTAAGTGTGTTGATGAAGGTAGGGCAGTTGATGTCATGTACATGGATTTTAGTAAGGCATTTGATAAGGTCCCCCATGGTCAGCTTATGATGAAAGTAAGGAGGTGTGGGATAGAGGGAAAGTTGGCAGATTGGATAGGTGTCTGGCTATCTGACTGTTTGAGAGCACATTTCCACTCCATCTGATGAAGGAGCAGTGCTGCGAAAGCTTATGGTATTTGCTACCAAATAAACCTGTTGGACTTTAACCTGGTGTTGTGAGACTTCTTACTGTGTTCACCCCAGTCCAACGCCGGCATCTCCACATCATATCTGATCGAAGACAGAGGGTGGTGGTGGATGGAAAATTTTCGGACTGGAGGCAGGTTGCTAGCGGAGTGCCACAGGGATCAGTGCTTGGTCCTCTGCTCTTTGTGATTTTTATGAATGACATAGAAGAGGGGGCTGAAGGGTGGATCAGTAAATTTGCTGATGACACCAAGATTGGTGGAGTAGTGGATGAGGTGGAGGGCTGTTGTAGGCTGCAAAGAGACATAGATAGGATGCAAAGCTGGGCTGAAAAATGGCAAATAGAGTTTAACCCTGATAAATGTGAGGTGATTCATTTTGGTAGGACTAATTTAAATGTGGATTACAGGGTCAAAGGTTGGGTTCTGAAGACTGTGGAGGAACAGAGAGATCTTGGGGTCCATATCCACAGATCTCTAAAGGTTGCCACTCAAGTGGATAGAGCGGTGAAGAAGGCCTATAGTGTGTTAGCTTTTATTAACAGGGGGTTGGAGTTTAAGAGCAGTGGGGTTATGCTGCAACTGTACAGGACCTTGGTGAGACTACATTTGGAATATTGTGTGCAGTTCTGGTCACCTCACTATAAGAAGGATGTGGAAGCACTGGAAAGAGTGCAGAGGAGATTTACCAGGATGCTGCCTGGTTTGGAGGGTAGGTCTTATGAGGAAAGGTTGAGGGAGCTAGGGCTGTTCTCTCTGGAGCAGAGGAGGCTGAGGGGAGACTTAATAGAGGTTTATAAAATGATGAAGGGGATAGATAGAGTGAAAGTTCAAAGACTATTTCCTCGGGTGGATGGAGCTATTACAAGGGGGCATAACTATAGGGTTCACGGTGGGAGATATAGGAAGGATATCAGAGGTAGGTTCTTTACGCAGAGAGTGGTTGGGGTGTGGAATAGACTGCCTGCAGTGATAGTGGAGTCAGACATTTTGGGAACATTTAAGCGGTTATTGGATAGGCACATGGAGCATACCAGGATGATAGGGAGTGGGATAGCTTGATCTTGGTTTCAGATAAAGCTCGGCACAACATCGTGGGCCGAAGGGCCTGTTCTGTGCTGTACTGTTCTATGTTCTAGATCATGACTGTTTTTTCAGTGCAGCTTTAGACCTGAATCTCCCCACGCTGCATTGCACAGATTGGGAATATCATTAAAACCCCGGGGGTGGGGGGGGGGGGGGGGGCGCTATTCACGCCGGACTCTGACAGCTCTGGAACTCTGCGCATGCGCAGTGGTCCTGATCTGGCAGTCTCCCCGTTTGCTGGCCAGCTCAATCGCTGACCAGCCCAGTACCCCCACAGTGCTGCCCTCCAGCAGCCCCCCCCTCCCCCACCACGGCCCAATCGCAGCCCCTACAGCCATTCCTGGGCCAGCCCTGACCCCCCCCACCCCAGAGTGCCCCGATGTCCAGCCCCCCCCAACCCCCCCCCAACAGTCCCCTCACCCCGGCAGATCATTCCAATCGCTGGTCTCCCTGCAGCCCAGACCGATCCCAACGCAGAGTGGCAGCGGGATCCCCCCACTGATTGCCCCTGGCCCCACCCACAATAGGCCCCACCCCTTTGACACTGCCCAATGCCCGGTGGGCAGTGCCAAGGTGCCCCCTGGGCATGGGCACTGGCACTTTGCCCCTTGGCAGTGCCAGGGGCACAGACTGGCACTGCCAGGGTGCCCATGCCCATGGGGCACCACCCCCTCGCCGCCTGACCCTCTGGGGGGGCCCCGATTGCCCACCCCTTCATTCCCCTTCTCCCGCTACTTCCCCAAGTGTGGGGAGCTACTCTAAACCCTGCTGAAATGAAGTACTCCTGACAGGGTGGAAGATGCTATCAGGCCCGGCAAGTTCCGTGCCGGGTCCAATAATCACATGCAAAATATATTTAAACTACATTAAAAAAAGATTCAAATGATTTACTTCTCTTCCCACTGGTTTCCAGCGCAGTCTCGACTGCAACTGTTCTCCGGCTCTGGGAGACACGCATGCGTTCCCGGCGCATGCGCGAATCCCGTGAAATGGCCGACACACGATTCTCCCAACCAGACCTGCCAGAAAAGTTGCAGGTCACAATGGGAAAATCAGGCTCCCTATTTCTTTCCTTCTCACTCAGTTTGTCTCCTTATTGCTCCAGCATCTATACCAATATTTATTTTCTGTCTTAGTGTATCATCTCACTATTCCTTTACCCAGCATTTTCCCGTTCTCTGGCATGTTCCTCTTCATGCTTCTCTCCGTTGAAATACATTCCTTCTCAGTATTTTCTTTTGAAATTGAGTAGCTCTCTCACTTAGTGACTTTTGCAAGCAAAAACAGTCAAGCCCTGGTTTATCAATCAATTCTTCCCCTCATATTTCTCCCAATCTGTTTTCCATTTCTTGCTGCCTCCTGACCTGACTTGCACATACACTGAAAAGACAATGGAAGCACATTGAGTGCTAGATAACCTTCATTCAAGGTTAATCCTGTTGCTGCATATATAACATCCATTGTTCAGTGCAATTTGCACAATTTGACACTAAAGGTCCTGCATTGTTCCATTGATGCAAGATACTTAACTCTGATGCAAATAATTTAATTCACAAACGTCTGCTGATTTACAGGAAGGAAGCTGTGATATTTGAGTACATTTATCTTTTTAGCTGCCTTTAATCATGAAGATTGGCTTCACTCACAGGTTAATCCTGCAACAAACTATCATTTTTTATCCAAGCCTCATTTCTGTAACATAACTTGTCCCAAAATTACACTTTTTTGTTATTTCTTGGGAGTTAGTACAGCATTCCTGCATTTTATGAGGTGTGGTCTGGGTCAGAATCCTTTTCCACCCTTGATCATCACTGAGACCTCCCCATGATCTGCAACCAATTTCCTGTTGGGATTGTTTAAATATATCTGAATCAAGACATGCCATTGAAGTGACCCATAAGACCACAAGACATAGGAGCAGAATTAGGCCACTCAGCCCATCGGGTCTGCTCCGCCATTCAATCATGGCTGATATTTTTCTCATCCCCATTCTCCTGCCTTTTCCCCATAACCCCTGATTCCCTTATTAATCAACAGCCTATCTATCTCTGTCTTAAAGACACTCAATGACCTGGCCTCCACAGCCTTCTGCGGCAAAGAGTTCCACAGATTCACTACTCTGGTTAAAGAAATTCCTCCTCATCTCTGTTTTAAAGGATCGTCCCTTTAGTCTGAGGTTGTGCCCTCTGGTTCTAATTTTTCCTACTCGTGGAAACATCCTCTCCACATCCACTCTATCCAGGCCTCATAGTATCCTGTAAGTTTCAATAAGATCCGCTCTCATCCTTTGAAACTCCAACGAGTACAGACCCAGAGTCCTCAACCATTCCTCATATGACAAGCTCTTCATTCCAGGGATCATTCTTGTGAACCTCCTCTGGACCCTTTCCAACGCCCGAACATCCTTTCTTAGATATGGGGCCCAAAATTGCTCACAATATTCCAAATGGGGTCTGACCAGAGCCTGATACAGTCTCAAAGTACACCCCTGCTCTTGTATTCTTGCCCTCTCGACATGAATGCTAACATTGCATTTGCCATTGCATTTGACCCAATTCTAAATGTTACCCTCATACAGCTCACAATGTTATACTCACAGTACCAGTTGTTAGAAAGTGATTTATTGTGGAACCAGAGACCAGAGAAATTGAAACACTGATTATTGGAACTATGAGTTATCCAGTAATCTTTTCTTTGTTTTCCATACAAGCAGAAGAATACTTGCCTCTAATAGATGAAAGACCACAGGAATTATTTATTTTCATCCATATCTTAGCACCGTGCATGGGTGGGATTTACTAGTGCTGCCAAAGTTAATGAACTTTTAATTGGCTTGCCACAACAGGAATAGAAAATATACTGCTCTAGTGTATAAAATTGTTGAACTTAGTGAATCCAGAAGGCTGTAAAATGCCCAGTTGAAAATAAGGTGCTCTTCTTTGAGCCTTGCATTGAGCATTTTTTGAAAACTGCAGGAGACCAAGGACAGAAAGTTCAGAGGGGCAGCAAGATGGAAAAACAAAATGACAAGCAACTAGGAGCTTAAGGTCACGCCAACTGACTGAGCAGAAGAGCTGTATTAGTTATTCTGACTGGTTGCAAAAATCAACTGCCTGCACAAACTAGCCTGTGGTTGTGTAATTATTTTTTGCTACTGGCCCATTTATGGAACCTGTGTTACATCAGTATGAAATATGGTACAATCCAGGCATGCGCTTTTCAGACAACTGACACAAATTTTAGGAAAGCTTGTGGCATGTATCCTCTTTGGTATGACAGCAAGGTCACCGCGTGATTGGACCAGAGGGCTGAATTTTTAGACCCTGATGGGGATGGGCATAGAGACAGGCAGGCATATAAATTCATGCCATCAGCCAATATGCTGATTCTCACATGTCTTCCCTTTCCTGGATGATTATTTGATCTTGTTGAAGACTTATTAAGGTTAATTTTTGGAGGTCCCCCAAGGCAATATGGAACAATATGGCTGCCTGAAGATGGTGCCCCAGCAGCAGACCAAAGAACCAGCATTGCAGGTAGGTTTGGCTCCATATAGGCTCAGCTGTAGCCACAAGCCACTCCTACCAGAGTGGTGGTCTGGCTTCTAGAAGAGGTTTTTATTTAAAGCTAAATAATTTCAAGTGAGGGCACCTCAAAATAGCAGCATAATCCTGCTAGTTTATCTGAAAAGGCCTCCTTTTTGTCCTTAAACTTTGTGAGCCATTAATTGGTCAATTCTAGGAAAATCTTTGGAATGTTCCCCACACAGTACGGACTTCTGACCCCACTTAACATTGACAGCAGATTCCATTCCAGTGGGGGAAATCTTGCCCATGATGTTGTATTGCATTGCAGACTCCTCCAGGATACAATACATTGCAGGGTACAACATATATCACTCAAATAGCATTACAAACTCCTTCAGGTAATCCTTATACTTCACCAACAGGACAATTATTCACTCCATATCCAGATTATTTGACATCATGCATCCAATCCTCCAAGTCAATCCAAGATTTGCTGCATATTGCCACAATGCTTTCATTCTAATGGTTTCTGCCATATTTCAGTTCTTCAAGGAAGATAAAGCAAAGGGATGACTTGTGGGTAACAAGGTCTAACCTTTGCCTCCATGAAAAGTGACCCCTCAAGAAACTGCAGGGTCAGCAGCTGAGGGTAACCAGAACAAAGTTATTTTTTCCAGAGTACTCACAGGAAGAACTATAAGAGACAAAATAGGCATTTTTGTTGCCTTGTTGAATGAGGGCTTTGTAACATGCTCCGGTACATCTGCCATGCACATTTGTAACTTGTTGTACGCTGAACAATTTTGCTATCTTGAACATGTAGATTCTTCAGACAGTAATCCTAGCTTCTTTGGCAGCAGGTGAGCGTTGCCAATGACACTGTTAAAATCTGGCTGCAATTATCCCAATTAACATTGAGCATGAAATAAGTACTCTTTCTCTTTTGTGACAAGGAATCCACAAGTGATCTCAAGCCATTCCATTATTTCCACCCTTGATCTATCCCCACAACTTTCATAATCTCCCACAGCTAGAGCAGTGTGCCTCTCCAATAGACAGAGATCTTTAATGTTGACAGTGCGTGCTCTGCCAAATTTTATCAGCAGCTTTCTCTCAACAAGATTAAATCATAAGGTTTTGGCTGACTATTAAGGGATATCTCAGGTAGCATCAGACAGTTGAAGTTGAAGATCTTGTGGTATTCCTGATAGAGTAAAAGTTTTTTGTGCAAGTAGTTGCTGCTCGGAGAGATGGCAACACAGATTATAAGAAAGAAACTTAGTGAACTCCTTTAGAGAATGCACTCTGAAAGTTTACTCCTGGTTGCATTAATTTTAGAGTTAGAATAGTCTGCTGCTGCTCATGGTATCCAAAGAAGAAAAGGAATGGTGAACTTGTCAGATCATTGAACTTCATCTGTGGCACTGGTTTGCATTCCTGTGGGTGAAGATGCTCGCATTCAGCAGTAATGCCGCTTCCATCTGCATGTCATGCAAGACCTTTTCATGAGGCTTCCTCCCATGGATACCAGCAGACAAGACAGACAAACAGAACAGATGAACAAAGATCAGGAGTTGTCCATCCAATCCCTCGTGCCTGCTCAGCCATTTAATAAGATCATGGTTGATCTGACAGTAACCTCAAATCTGCACTTCGCCTATGCCTGATAACCTATCATCTCCTTGCTTACCAAGAATCTGTCCACCTCTGCCTTAGTAATATTCAAAGACTGCTTTCACAACTTTTCAGGAAGACAATTCCAAAGACTCAAGATCCTCTGAGTTAATGTTTTCTCACCATGATGGAGCCAATTGCTTTTGATGTAGCGTCAAACCAGTATTGTCAGTGAGGCCCCAGTACTGTGGAATATGCTGAAGTAATTAGATCCTGGACTCCTGTTACACACAACTAAAAATTTAATTACAAGTTGTCTTCCGTCAAGGGAAACAGTTGCCAAATGAGACTGTAGCAGATTATATTCTTGTGCTAAGTTTTCTTGCCATTATGGGTATGCCGCAAATTTAGAAATCAACCTTAGAAACACTCTTACGGGAAGTTAAAAGACCATCAAAATTTAGGCCAAGCTATGAGCAAAGGAAATAAGCTCATGCAGGAGGAAGTCTGCGATGAAGCCACAGCCATTGAAATTGCAGAAATAGATAATTGAAAACTGCAAGGAACCTCTTTTCCTGTGCTGCCATGGGAGATCCATTGGCTTTCAGCAGAATGTTGGCCATAGTAGCCAAGTTCACAATCTCAGACCAGAAGTTCAAATGTTAGCATTGCCATACTCACCAATTTTCCAAGTCTAAGTGTCCCCATTTCCAATGCTTTACCTGTGGGAAAGTTGATCATATCTGGATGGTGTGCAGAGGTAGAAGAAAGAGCAATGTCCCATGTTTCAGTCATACACAGGTGTTGTGAAGTTGGGCAGAGTAATTGTAGATTGGTGGTTGTAAAATGCTAGGGAGAAAGCATTGCAAGGTCCCTTTAAAAGATAGTGCTTTTTCTGTGCTTCGTGAGTTAAAAAAATGCAAGGACATAAGGATCCAAACTGAAACATTTGTATCAAAAGGCCAAGCAGCAGTTCTACCAAGACAATAAACAGGTTTTTGAATTTAGCCAATCAGTTTGAATTAGACACTTAGATACCAATAACCTATTAAGTTTAAATCTGATGGTTTTGACAACCTGGGACCAATCCTATTGTGGGAAATATTGATTTGTCATTGTGGTGAACCATAGATGGTTACCACTATGGGTAATAGTACATATGTTACTCTTGTTACTGTTGGGCTTAGGGTTTGGGTGTTCCACCTGTTATTATTGTTTATGTGGTACACTCCGTTCGGCTCCGCCTTCTTACAGGAGTATAATGGTCACTGCTACTTCCGAGCAGTCTTTAGTCAGGGATAATATTGTTAAGTAGTGTGCTCCTATTTGTTGTGAATAAAAGCCTTTATTCCCGGGTACGTCCTAGCCTCCCGTGTGAATCAATCGCGCATCATCATCACAGGTATAAAAGAGGGCAGTGGGACAAAAAGAGAGAGCAACCACCAGCTGCCACAGCTCTTAGCTCAAAGCACCATCTAGATAGCAAAGGTACGAAAGAAGACAGAAGTTTCAGGCAGAAGAATCAACAGAGAACAACAAAGAACAAAACAGCACAGGAACAGGCCCTTCGGCCCTCCAAGCCCGTGCCGCTCCCTGGTCCAAACTAGAACATTCTTTTGTATCCCTCCATTCCCACTCCGTTCATATGGCTATCTAGATAAGTCTTAAACGTTCCCAGTGTGTCCGCCTCCACCACCTTGCCTGGCAGCGCATTCCAGGCCCCCACCACCCTCTCTGTAAAATATGTCCGTCTGATATCTGTGTTAAACCTCCCCCCCTTCACCTTGAACCTATGACCCCTCGTGAACGTCACCACCGACCTGGAGAAAAGCTTCCCACCGTTCACCCTATCTATGCCTTTCATAATTTTGTACACCTCTATTAAGTCTCCCCTCATCCTCCATCTTTCCAGGGAGAACAGCCCCAGTTTACCCAATGTCTCCTCATAACTAAGCCCCTCCATACCAGGCAACATCCTGGTAAACCTCCTCTGTACTCTCTCCAAAGCCTCCACGTCCTTCTGGTAGTGTGGCGACCAGAACTGGACGCAGTATTCCAAATGCGGCCGAACCAACATTCTATACATCTGCAACATCAGACCCCAACTTTTATATTCTATGCCCCGTCCTATAAAGGCAAGCATGCCATATGCCTTCTTCACCACCTTCTCCACCTATGACGTCACCTTCAAGGATCTGTGGACTTGCACACCCAGGTCCCTCTGCGTATCTACACCCTTTATGGTTCTGCCATTTATCGTATAGCTCCTCCCTACATTATTTCTACCAAAATGCATCACTTCGCATCCATCAGGATTGAACTCCATCTGCCATTTCTTTGCCCAAATTTCCAGCCTATCTATATCCTTCTGTAGCTTCTGACAATGCTCCTCACTATCTGCAAGTCCTGCCAATTTTGTGTCGTCCGCAAACTTACTGATCACCCCAGTTACACCTTCTTCCAGATCGTTTATATATATCACAAACAGCAGAGGTCCCAATTCAGAGCCCTGTGGGACACCACTAGTCACAGGCCTCCAGCCGGAAAAGACCCTTCCACTACCACCCTCTGTCTTCTGTGACCAAGCCAGTTCTCCACCCATCTAGCCACCTCCCCCTTTATCCCATGAGATCCAACCTTTTTCACCAGCCAACCATGAGGGACTTTGTCAAACGCTTTACTAAAGTCCATATAGACGACATCCACGGCCCTTCCCTCGTCAACCATTTTGGTCACTTCTTCAAAAAACTCCACCAGGTTAGTGAGGCATGATCTCACAAAACCATGCTGACTATCGTTAATGAGTTTATTCCTTTCTAAATGCGCATACATCCTATCTCTACGAATCTTCTCCAACAGCTTCCCCACCACAGACGTCAAGCTCACCGGCCTATAATTACCCGGGTTATCCTTCCTATCCTTCTTAAATAAAGGGACCACATTAGCTATCCTCCAATCCTCTGGGACCTCACCTGCGTCCAGTGACGAGACAAAGATTTGCGTCAGAGACCCAGCGATTTCATCTCTCGTCTCCCTGAGCAGCCTTGGATAGATTCCATCAGGCCCTGGGGATTTGTCAGTCTTTATATTCTCTAACAAACCTAACACTTCCTCCCTTGTAATGGAGATTTTCTCCAATGGTTCAACACTCCCCTCCGAGACACTCCCAGTCAACACATCCCTCTCCTTTGTGAATACCGACGCAAAGTATTCATTTAGGATCTCCCCTACTTCTTTGGGCTCCAAGCATAATTCCCCACTTTTGTCCCTGAGAGGTCCGATTTTTTCCCTGACAACCCTTTTGTTCCTAACGTATGAATAAAATGCCTTGGGATTCTCCTTAATCCTGTCTGCCAAGGATATTTTGTGACCCCTTTTTGCCCTTCTAATTCCCCTTTTGAGTTCTTTCCTACTTTCTTTGTACTCCTCCAGAGCTCCCTCCGTTTTTAGCTGCCTGGACCTAACATACGCCTCTCTTTTCTTTTTGACCAGTCCCTCAATTTCCCTGGTTATCCACGGTTCTCGAATCCTACCCTTCCTATCCTTCTTTTTTACAGGCACATGCCTGTCCTGTAGCCCTAACAACTGTTCCTTAAAAGACTCCCACATGCCAGATGTAGATTTACCCTCAAACAGCCTCTCCCAATCAGGAGCTGCCAATTTCTGCCTAATCCCACTAAAGTTAGCCTTCCCCCAATCCAACACCTTACCCTTGGGACACCATTCATCCTTTTCCATCACTATCCTAAAGCTAACAGAATTGTGGTCACTATTTGCCACATGTTCCCCTACCGAAACTTTGAAGACCTGACCAGGCTCATTCCCCAGTACTAGGTCCAGTATAGCCCCCTCTCTAGTCGGGCTATCTACATATTGTTCCAAAGAACCCTCCTGTACGCATTTTACAAATTCCTCCCCATTCAGAGTCCCAGCTCTCAGCGATTTCCAGTCTATACCAGGGAAATTGAAGTCTCCCACAACAACAACCCTATTTTTCCTGCACCTATCCAGTATCTCCTGACATATCCGTTCTTCCACTTCCCTTGGGCTGTTGGGGGGCCTGTAGTATACCCCCAACATAGTGACTGCGCCCTTCCTGTTTCTAAGCTCCACCCAGAGTGACTCGTTACACGACCCCTCTGAATTGTCCTCCCTCTGCACCGCTGTAATATGCTCTCCAACTAATACTGCTACTCCCCCACCTCTTTTGGCCCCTCCTCTGTCTCGCCTAAAACACTTGTACCCCAGAATATTCAGCTGCCAGTCCTGTCCCTCTTTCAACCAAGTGTCTGTCACCGCAACCACATCCAAATTCCTCGTGAGCATTAAGGCCCTAAGTTCGTCTGTCTTACCTGCTACGCTCCTTGCATTGAAGTATAAGCACTCCAGACCTCTAGGCCCAGTGAGGTCATCCTCCCCCAGAGTGCTCTTCTTCTTTGCCCGCCTTGTCCCAGCCCCAAGCTCGTCCCCAGCCTCTACACTTGGAGACCTAATATTTTGATCCCCACCCCCCTGCCATACTAGTTTAAACCCCCCCGAACTGCACTAGCAAAACTCCCAGCCAGTATAGAACAAGAACAAAGAAAATTACAGCACAGGAACAGGCCTTTTGGCCCTCCAAGCCTGCACCGACTATGCTGCCCGACTGAACTAAAACCCCCTACCCTTCCGGGGACCATATCCCTCTATTCCCATCCTATTCATGTATTTGTCAAGATGCCCCTTAAAAGTATATTCGTGCCCTTCCAACTTAGTTGTGACCCGTCCTTCTTGTACAGGTGCCATCCTCTCCTGAAAACTTCCCATTGATCTAGGAAAATGAAGCCCTCCCTCCTGGACCAGTCCTTTAGCCAAGGTCCAGAATATTCTGGAAGACACAAAACCTTGTTGCAATTTAGAGAGTAACTAAATTCTATTTTGTGTTAATGAGTGGGAATTGTATTTATTTGAACAGAATCGTGTTTTAATTGTTTTGCTAATAGTCTAGTTAATTTGTTCAGTGTTAGTTAGATAAATAAATCATTGTGTGTTGATTTTAGAGAGAGTGTCAGGGATTTATTTTGATTTAACCACTAGCAGTTGCTGAAAAGCAAGTCGTACCACTTCATACACACGTTTTACAGATTATAGGGTGAGGTACTCCTCTTTGGGTATTTCGGTGCCAGTTCTCAGAGGGGGGATCAACCTCTGCTCCAGGTCAAGGTCATAGTAGAACTAAAGCGAGTTCAGAATCCTGGAAGTCCTTGAATGTGCTTATGATAAATATGGAAGCAGGAGTTGGTGTTATACAGCTGGAAGATCAAGAGGTGAACTCTGTCATGGAACAAGATCAACAGCACATGGGAGATGAGATTGCAGGGTTGAAGATATAATTCCAGCACCCACAGTAGAAATAAAAGTCAGGGGCCCACAACTTATTTTCACCATTGATGCAGCAGTGTCGATTGTTTTGGACTAAGAATATCAGAAACCCCTGTCACATTTCCTCACTCAAAAGTGGTATGAAATTGGCTAGTTATTCCAATAACAGTATTCCCTTGTTGAATCAAGTTAGTGTTAGGATCAAATGCTATGATGCATCTTATTACTTGATGCTGGTAATAGTCAGAGGGAACAAAGTTTGCCTCTTGTGAAGTAATTGACTCAAGAAGATGGGGTTAAACTGGACTGAGTTAGTCACAGTAGGGGTCAGTATGAGTACACCTGACTTTGAGAAAATGTTAATAGAGTACAAAGTAAACATAAGAACATAAGAAATAGGAGCAGGAGTAGGCCATCTAGCCCCTCGAGCCTGCCCCGCCATTCAATAAGATCATGGCTGATCTGAAGTGGATCAGTTCCACTTACCCGCCTGATCCCCATAACCCCTAATTCCCTTACCGATCAGGAATCCATCTATCCGTGATTTAAACATATTCAATGTGGTAGCCTCCACCACTTCAGTGGGCAGAGAATTCCAGAGATTCACCACCCTCAGAGAAGAAGTTCCTCCTCAACTCTGTCCTAAACTGACCCCCCTTTATTTTGAGGCTGTGCCCTCTAGTTCTACTTTCCTTTCTAAGTGGAAAGAATCTCTCCATCTCTACCCTATCCAGCCCCTTCATTATCTTATAGATCTCTATAAGATCCCCCCTCAGCCTTCTAAATTCCAACGAATACAAACCCAATCTGCTCAGTCTCTCCTCATAATCAACACCCCTCATCTCTGGTATCAACCTGGTGAACCTTCCCTGCACTCCCTCCAAGGCCAATATATCCTTCCGCAAATAAGGGGACCAATACTGCACACAGTATTCCAGCTGCGACCTCACCAATGCCCTGTACAGATGCAGCAAGACATCTCTGCTTTTATATTCTATCCCCCTTGCGATATAGGCCAACATCCCATTTGCCTTCTTGATCACCTGTTGCACCTGCAGACTGGGTTTTTGCGTTTCATGCACAAGGACCCCCAGGTCCCTTTGCACAGCAGCATGTTGTAATTTCTTTCCATTTAGATAATAATCATAGATAATAAACATATTCAAGGACTTCCAGACATCTGAACTAACTTTAGTTCTGCCATGGCCTTAACCAGTGTATGGCTACACATGGAGCTTTGCAGTTACCTCTACTCATGCCTACCATCCGGATATGATCGATTTTCCCGCAGACATAGCACTTTGACTGGAAATGGGGCATTTAGATATTTGGTGGTTGCCATGACAGAAGCAACATTTGAACTTTTGACTCAGATTGTGAACTTGGCTACACTGGCCTACATTCTGCTGAAAGTTGATGAATCTGCCCTGCTGGGTCAGGAAAGGTACTTCCTTGTAATTTGCTGTGTGGTCTTTGAGCAAGGAGGACCAAATGATAAAACTAGGCCTTGAAAGACCAAAGTCAAAATAAAGGACAAAGATTAGTGAACATTTTTCAAGACTTAAACAGTGCCTTATGGACGGTCAAAGCAGTGAATAATTAATTGAATAGATCAGGAAGAAAAGGGCCAATTGAGAAAGTGAATGGGCTACACCCATTGTAGTAATTTAAAAAACAGGTGGTTCTGTTTGTATTTATGGAGCAACTAAGCAAACAATAAGTAAGGTGATCGAGAATGACACACATTCCTACCAGTGATAATTTGTTTTTTAATTTAGCCAATGGAAAGGTTAGAATTCAATTGGAATTAACTGACAGGGTCAAGGAATTGCTTTCACTTCAGACACATACGCGATTGTAACAGTAGGAAATATTACCATTTGGGCCATCTATTACTCTTGCAGTGTTCCAGAACATAACAGATCAGGTGCTGAGTGGGATGAATGGAGCGTTTTAGTTCTTAGATGATATTTTAATGACCAGTAAGACAGAAAAAAATCACATTGTAAGGTTAAACAAAGTCCAAGATCAACCTCAAGATTTTGGCATCAAAGCAATGAAGCACAAGTGTTGCTCCATGGTGTAAATGTAAAAGTGTAACCTACCTGAGACACTAAAATCGGTGAAGGTATCCATTTAACACAAGAGACTGTTGAGGGGATTTTGAAAGCAAATAAACCAGAGAACAAAGAAAAATTTAGAATATTCATAGGAATTGTATATATTCTATGTTGGTCCTCAACCTACCTAACATATTCACTCTACTGTATCAGCTACCAAAGATGGAACAGCTTGGGAGTGGTCTGTGGAATGTCAGAAAGCATTTAAAATGTGAAGAAAATAATGACTTGTGATGCTGTTTTGACCACTCTGATCCCAAGAAACATTTGGTTTTGGTGTGCAATCGCTCACCACAAGAGTTAGGTATGGTTAATCTCACATAAGGAGTCGTAGAAATGTTCATTGTCTGAGAAGCTGGCATACAGATGTTTTGCTTAGTTGCATATGATGACTGTACCTCTATGATAGCCACAGGAAGATGAAGCACTGAGATGGCAATTGACGACTGAATTGATTGTCAGCTGATTGCTCACTGCAAAGCCTAAACCCCAGGATAGTCTTCAGCATGGTTCCATATCAGTAGAAGGCACAATTAGCCTTATGAATAGAGCCTGCATCAACAAATCTGTTTTTTTTTGTAGAGTGTCAATATCAACACCAAACTTATGTAGCTCATGGCCAATCAGAGCCGCCTTACAGATACTTGCTGTGGAATGTGGGTCCTTGTTTATTCCAGGACACATAATCCTCATATTCCAGCTTCCAAGCTGAAAGGTTACTTCACTTTGTTTGCTGCATAACCGAGGCATGGTTTCGGAGATGCAGGGTTAGCTTTATGACCTTCGCCCAAAGTTTGCTACATTGCACAGGAGATGCTTGATGCAAAAATTATCAAAGGTGACTGCAACAAATACAAGAACATCTCATTCCTTAATGTAACTGGGAAGTCCTTTGTTCAGGTCATATTGAAAACACTCCACCTACTGGCAGGCCCAATATACCTGGATGCAAAGTGTGGTTTCCATAATGGCAGAGCTATTGTGGACATGATCATAGAAATCATAGAATCATAGAAACCCTACAGTGCAGAAGGAGGCCATTCGGCCCATCGAGTCTGCACCGACCACAATCCCACACAGGCCCTACCCCCACATATTTACTCGCTAATCCCTCTAACCTACGCATCCCAGGACTCGAAGGGGCAATTTTTTAACCTGGCCAATCAACCTAACCCACACATCTTTGGACTGTGGGAGGAAACCGGAGCACCCGGAGAAAACCCACGCAGACACGAGGAGAATGTGCAAACTCCACACAGACAGTGACCCGAGTCGGGAATCGAACCTGGGACCCTGGAGCTGTGAAGCAGCAGTGCTAACCACTGTGCTACCGTGCCGCCCAAATGATATTCTCCATATGCCAGTGCAAGAGAAATGTAATGAACAGAATGCACCTCTTTATCTTACTTTCATAGATCTCACTACAGCATTTGTTACTGTCATCTGAGCAAGACTTCACAAGGTTTTGGGAAAAATTACTGGTCCACCAATGTTTCTCATTCTCATCCACCTCTTTGATGACAAAACACACTGCATTGTTTAGTTTGATGGCTCCACTTGTGACAGTTACACACGGAGTGAAAAAGAGAATGGAGTAAAACAGGGCTGTGTCCTCGCTCGCTCTCTGTTCTTCTCCAGATTCCTGACCTTTGGCTCTCCTGCAGATATGGAAGAAACATATTTGGATGCCAGGTCAGATAGCAAGCTCAACAGTCTATCAAGACTGAAAACAAAGGCAAAGATCACAGGAGCTGAATTTTTGTTTTCCCTTTGGGACTATTGGGGCGGCACAATGGTTGCACTGCTGCCTCACAGCTGGGTTTGATTCCCGGCTTGGATAACTATCTGAGGGGAGTCTGCATATTCTCCTAGTGTTTGTGGGTTTCCTCCGGGTGCTCCGATTTCCTCCCACTGGGGCTGGTTAGGTGCATTGGCCATGTTAAATTCTCCCTCCATGTACCCAAGCAGATGCTGATTTTCACAGTGACTTCATTGTAATGTTAATGTAAGCGAACTTGTAACTAATAAATCTAAAAATAAACTGAATATTTCCCATGAGGGTAGATGTAATATAGGACATGCCCATAGATAGATGGAACATAGATGTAACATGCCCACCCCACTCCTGAGCTCACCCCCATAATGGGGGGAGGGGGATGCATCAAAACTGGGCAGCCCACCCACCATATCTAAATGAATACCCAAGGGTTAATTAAATTTAACTTGCTATTGAGCCAATTGACCCTGATAACATGCTGACCATGCCATATAATATGTGACATGGGAAAGCAGCCCAATTTTTTTTTTTAACTTAACTGTTTAAGGATGAGAAACAAAGAGAAGGGTCAGTCTTCAGGTCTGCTCTTTGCCAATTGCAGGGTCCCATAGGCCCTCATTACCTTACCCTGATATTGTTTCCAGGAAGAAGTGTGGCATCCTCCATCCATATGATTCACCCCATTGCATCCTGATCAGAGAACTTTACATACAATGAAATCTGTATTAGGTTATTATAATTTACCTTATTTCATTTTCACATGGTTCCTGACATCTGCACATTGTGCCAACTTAGCAAGTATCCACTCAGGGTGTCAGAGCAAAGGATCATGGGTAGGGACATCAGTTGGCACTAACTTGGCATTGGATCTACAAAGGGCCTTGAGAGTGTGTTGGGGCATGATTTGGCATAAATTGTCACTAAATTATAATTAGGATTGTATGGGATCATGGGGTGGGTGGGTTTATAGTAGGTTGGCACAGGGGATATAAGGGACAATGCAGTGATTGGGGGTGTGAACTGGCATGTATGGACATAGGATGTTTCATGGCACAGTGGTTAGCACTGCTGCCTCACAGCACCAGGGATCCGGGTTCGATTCCTGGCTTGGGTCATTGTCTGTGCGGAGTCTGCATGTTCTCCCTGTGTCTGCGTGGGTTTCCTCCGGGTGCTCTGGTTTCCTCCGGAAGATGTGCTTGTTAGGTGCATTGGCCATGCTAAATTTCCCCTCAGTGTACCCGAACAGGCGCCAGAGTGTGGTGACTAAGGGATTTTCACAGTAACTTCATTGCAGCATTTATGTAAGCCTACTTGTGACTAATAAATAAACTTTAACTTTAACTTTTAAGCTGGTTGGAGAAGGTGAGTGTTAAAGCCTAGAGGGTGTAATGTTTAAGAAATCAACTGGGATTAAGACCCATAAAACCGGGGCAGGCTTTTTAATCAGTCTGCCTTGGCACTTGATAGCCCCTGTGGTCTTCTGTGATCTGCATTTGGGGTGATGGGTCCAACAACATCCCATAGCCACTCCCTGGGATGAAGATCCTGCCACTCGGGACACTTTTTCCTGATGCAGGTGTGGTGAGTGGGAGATTTCCCAGCTCTCTGTACCAGCTTTGAGACCAAAGATTCAGACTTTTGTTTTAAATTACAAATAATCAGTCAATGTCACAGCCCCATTATGTGGAGTTGGCAGTCAAAATTAAAGTTCAGGATTGACACAGCCAGAGATGGAGTCTAGCTAATGAATTGGAAATGGAAGAAGATTTTCAAACAGAAATAGAAAATAGCCAGATGGGATAAGTGAAGATATGTATGTTGGAAGGATGGAGAAAGAAATACTTTTTTTCTTTTCATCGTTGCCTGTCAAATGGTGAAATAAATACTGATGTTCAGATTTTTTTTTCGACACGTACATTAAAAGATACAAAGCCTGAAAATGTACCAATAGATTCAAGAACAGCTTTTCCCCTGTTGTCATCAGATTTTTGAATGGTCCTATTATGTATTAAGCTGGTCTTTATTTATTTGATGATAAATCAAATTATTTCATTAGTATTGTTCATTTATGTGTTTTCGTTGTGATTACAAAAACAAATCTTCAACCTAACTTAGAATCATAGAATCATACAGTGCAGAAGAGGCCCTTCAGCCCATCGAGTCTGCATAGATACATGAGATACAGCTGACCTCCCACCGAATCTCATTTACCAGCACTTGGCCCATCGCCTTGAATGTTATAATGCCAAGCGCTCATCCAAGTACTTTTTAAAGGATGTGAGGCAAATCGCCTTTACCACACTCCCAGGCAGTGCATTCCAGACCATCACCATCCTCTGGGTAAAGAAGATTTTCGTCATATCCCCCCTAAACATCCTGCACCTCACCTTAAACCTATGTCCCCTTGTGACTGACTCTTCAACTAAGGTGAACAGCTGCTCCATATCCACTCTGTCCATGCCTCTCATAATCTTGTACACCTCGATCAGGTTGTCCATCAGTCTTTTCAGCTACAGTGAAAACAACCCAAGCCTAACCAACCTCTATTCATAACTTAAATATGTTATAATTCTTCATAACTTATTAAATTTCAGGTATTGTTGAAAGTAGTTTAGTCATATAGTACTCTCGGAAATTATGTACATGTACCATGTTACATTCTATATACATGTACCACTGAACATAAGTATAAGTTTTATAAAGTGAAAAGGGTGTGTATTGTGTTGTAAGAAGTGAACATTTGGTTATCCTAACCCCTCTGCTGGGGAAGTATTCATAAAGTGTATGACATGGTTGCTTGCAGTTGAGTCTCACATGTGACTCCTGTCTCAGTGCAGTACACAATAAAATGAAAATAAAATGTAGCAAAATGCTGGAAATATGGACTAAATCAATCATCACTTGAAATGAAAAGATGGGTTAATGTTTCAACTGAGCCCATCAGCAGAACTTCCTTCAGAACTGCAGAGTTTTGATGAAAGATTGCACCAAAACATTATTCCATCTCTTTCTCTTATGTGTTAATTTTCTGCTGCACTTTTCATACTTTTGTTTCTTTTAAAAATAAAAATGACATTCTAATTTTGGTGATGTTTCTTTTCATATGAAAATAAAGTTATCTTCTCTGAAGCTGGTCATTGCAAAATAGCCAAGATGGGACATCATTGAATTTATTATATTTCCATTGATTCTAGAATTTTTTGATAATGACTTTACTGTACTTTCCTCTTTCAGTGCATCTTTTTATTAATCATTGTTAACTGGAGCCATTCTGTCTTCAGCAAGTGTAATGTTGCTTCAAGCTAACTTCCTGAATAATTCAATCATTAACATTATTATTTCACTTGTAGGTTGTTTATAAAAACAATGATGTTCGGTTGGAATTATCACGACTCGCAAAACAAGGAGATCGCAAGATGAAGATTCACGGAATGGTGGCCTTCAAATGTGAGAATGTCGCAACACTAGATCCAATCACATTTGAAACCCCTGAATCCTTTATCTCGCTACCAAAGTGGAATGCTAAAAAGACAGGCTCCATTTCATTTGACTTCCGCACCACTGAACCAAATGGATTGATTCTTTTTAGTCATGGCAAACCGCGACACCAAAAAGATGCCAAAAATCCCCGAATAGTAAAGGTTGATTTCTTTGCAATTGAAATGCTTGATGGACACTTGTACCTTCTGCTCGACATGGGATCTGGTGCTATTAAAACAAAAGCTACTCAAAAGAAGGTGAATGATGGAGACTGGTATCATGTGGACTTTCAAAGAGATGGGCGATCAGGTGAGGCATTTTAACCATATCAATCAATTTTTAAAAAGCCAATAAATCCAGCGGGTGTGAGGAAGAAGAGCAGCATGTGATCATGTCACACCTTAGTCTCAATATTTCTTGAGGATTTCCTGGTGCTTTCCTCTTTCCTGATTTGGAGGCAGGGTTTGCGGGGATAGGTAGCGAGGGTGGGCCTGGGTAAGATGCTATTTCATAGAGTCGGTGCAGACTCGATGGGCCAAATGGCCTCCTTCTGCATTATCAGGATTCTATGGTTCTAAGTTCTTGTGCCACCCCAAGTAAGGCCACAGGAGGCTGGGGGATTTCCAAGCCTAGAAACTCCCATGATCCCAACCTAAGATATGCAACTTTTTATAGAGCAATGACTGGGACAACCAAAAGCAATAAAAGCAGTGTTGTCAGAAGAATGGCAGTGAAGATCACATTGGATGTGACCTGAAGTGGTGGTCAATGAAAATGTTTGAAATTGTGTTCAACTGTGGGCAGTTCCTGGCATTCTGGAGGGTGGGGCTTTTAGGTGGTGTAGGGTCTGTTCTCTTCTTAGAATAGACGTAGACAAAACTGGTCTGAAGTTGACACTCTTTTATCGAGCATCATTTAAAATTAACATGACAGAAACTGGAAAAGACTGACTTACTGGAGAGAGAGCAGCAGAAAGCTGGTCCCAATACAGACTTGATCTTGAACTTGTACAGAACTCAACTGAATTAAACAGATTACTGTTACTTACAATATATGAATTCTTATCTGTGTTATGGAATCACTAGATACAAGCTGTGTCTCGCTGCATTAACAATTGATAGCTGTGACCATGAAGACCTTATTTATGAAAAACTTTGCTTATGAAGAAAGCCTTTTCTGCTTACATTGTATTTTGAAAGAATGCAGTCAATTTCTAAGCTAATCCCAGAATGCCTGCTGAGTCTAAAATGTGGTCAAGTTAGCTTTAAAGCATAGCATAGTCAGTTACACAGGCAGAAATACCTTAAAATTAAGTCCTTTCGCTGAAGCAAACCATACAAAGGATCCCACAGGTGGTTATGGCTGGTGTTTCGAATGTTCATTTCCAAATCACCACTCAAAGAGTTCTAGAAAATAGCCAAAGTTGTTGCATTCATCTTTATCAAGGAGGTAGATGCTACCCAGGTCATGGGAGCAGTTGAGAAAACTGTCCACGAAGGGTTCAAAATTGATAAGGAGGAAATATTGAATAGACTGTCGGTGCTGTAAGTTGACAAGGCACTCAGACCAGATAAGATGCATCCAAAGATATTGAAGGGGCTGAGAATGGAACTCGCAGGGGTACTGGCCATAATCTTCTGGTCTTTAGAGTCAGTAGAGGTACCAGAAAACAGGAGAATTGCAAATGTTACGCCCTTGATCAAAAAATCCTGTCAGGATAGCCTCAACAATTACAAGCCAGTTAATTTATCATCAGTAGTGGGCAACCTTTTAGAAACAATTAGTTAAGATAAAATTAGTAGTCACTTGGAAAAAAATGGGTTAATTAGGAAGAGCCAGCATGGATTTCTAAAGGTGAAGTTATGTTTAGCTAACTTGCTGGAGATTTTGAGGAGGTAACTGAAAGGGTCAATAAGCATAATGCTGTTGATGTGGTGGACATGGATTTTCAGAAGACATTTGTTGCAGTGCCACACAACAGTCTTGTGAGAAAAATTATAGCTCATAGAATAAAAGGGATAGTAGCAATGTGGATACAAAATTGGAAGCAGAGAGTAATGGTCAGTAGATATATTTCAGCCTGGTGGAAGGTTTGTAGTGGAGTTCCCCAAGAGTCAGTATTGAGACCCTTGCTTTTCTTGATATGTATTAATGATCTAGATCTTGGTATGCAGGGAACAATTTCAACATTTGAGGATGACATAGACCTTGGAAGTATTGTAAACTGTGAAACGAACAATGTAGAACTTCAAAAGGACATAGACAAATTGGTGGAGTGGGCAGATAGGTGACAGATGAAGGTCAATGCAAATGAAGTGTTAGGTGATGGATTTTGGTAGGATGAACATGGAGAGACAATATAAAATAAGGGGTAAGGAGTAGAGGGACCTGGATATATATGTGCATAGATCAATGAAGATGTCAGGACAGGTGGAGAGATCAGTCAATAAAGTATACAGTATTTTGGGCTTTATTAATAGAGGCTGAGATTACAAAAGTGAGGAAGCTATGCTGAACTTATAAAAGACATTAGTTAGACCTCAGGTTGAATATTGTGTACAGTTCTGGGTGCCATACTATCAGAAAGATATGAATGCATTGGAGAGAGGGCAGAAGAGATTTACAGGGGTGAGAAATTTCAATGAGGAAAGAGGGGAAAAGTTGGACAGTCTAATTGGAGAGAAGAAAGCTAAGTGGAGATTTAGAATCATAGAATCCCTACAGTGCAAAAGGAGGCCATTTGGCCCATCAAATCTACGCCGACAACAATCCCACCCAGGCCCTATCCCCGTAATCCCACATATTTACCCTCCTAATTCCCCTGACACTATGGGGCAATTTATCATGGCCAATCCACCTACCCCGCACATCTTTGGACTGTGGGAGGAAACCCACGCAGACACGGGAAGAATGTGCAAACTCCACACTGACAGTGACCCGAGGCCAGAATCGAACCTGGGTCCCTGGCGCTGTGAAGCAGCAGTGCTAACCACTGTGCCAATATGCCAGTAGAGAGTTCAAAATCATGAGGGGGCGGGACAGAGCAGATGGGGAGAAGGTGAACCCACTAAGAATCAAGAATGAGAGATCACAGGTTTTTCACGCAAAAGAAGCAAATGTGATGTGTGCAAAAACCTTTCCACAGGAGTGGTTTGGGCCTGCAATGCACTGCCAGGAAGTATGGTGGGGGCAGGTTCAATTGAGGCATTCAAGAAGACATTAGATGATTAGTTGAATAGAAACAAAGTGCAGGGGTGCAGAGAAAAGGCAGAGGAAAGGCATGAAGCCATAATGCTCCTTTGGAGAGCTGGTGCAGACACAATTGGTCTCCTTCTAACGATTCTGTGATTATGATTTGTGTTGCCTAAATGAAAGTAGTTACATGGTTTATGTTTTTGTGATTTATGTTCTCCATGGCTTGCAATGTGAAAAATATCCTTATTTCTCTTGGATTTTATTCACAGGACAATAAAACAATCTAAAAGCAAGTTAAGCATCTGAGATCCAATTTAAGGTGGTGTCACAATCAGTGCTCTATCTTAATTTTAATCAATCAAGGAATCTTTCAACTTTAACATGTCTTTAATCAGTTCAATTTTTGGATATTTCTGCTTGACTGGTAGGAATCAGAATTAGCTGATTTCAGCCAAGTTCTTGTTTGAAGAGATTCATGCTCTTGATTGGTATCTCGTAGCCTTACTGAAGTGCACAAATGTGTCTACTAAGTAAGTACAGACGGACCTGGCAGTGATTCACAATTGATGATATAATTAAGTGAACTAATTTGAAGTAGTTACCACACCATATGAAGAAGCAGAATTATTGGCCCAAATCTTTCAGTTTCTGGATCATTGGGGACCAGACATACACCTGAGATGTGCGTTGGGACAGTGTGGAATTTCTGACACATGAAACTACATGGGAATTGTAGTTTCCCATGTAGCTAACATCTTAATAACAGCACACATGATCACCCAGTCACTCATGCTGACACCCAACCACACCATTTCGCCTCTGCCCACTCGATTATCCCCTCCGACCATTCAAACTGAACATTTAAATTTATCATTTGCCACAGTTGCCATTGAAAGGGAGCATGTCCTGTCTCCCTGCCCACCCCAACTCAACTCTGCTTCCATGGCATTCTCTGAAGGACACTGCATTTTGCATTTCTTGAAAAGCTCAGCTCGGAAGGTCCCAGAGGAACTGTGGAACAGTGGTGAGTTAGGGGAATTGTTGAATGAAGCTGATTGCCACTCTTTGGAAGGTCCATGCCAATATTCGATATGATAACCATTCAACAATCTTGCATCTTTGGTTGTACCTGTTGATTCATTTTCCCTCACACCTGAGGGTTAAATTGTTCCTTCTGGAAACTTCCCCAAATCTATCAGCAGTATGATCAGTATAAGAAAAGTTTTAACAGAAAGACATTCTGAAAAGCAAATTAGAGTGCATTCTCATGGTTGAATGAGTTAATTGCATTGAATAGTCAAGCTACACAGACCAACAAAGTCCCATATTTCATCTCTGACTGTGCTTGATCAGTTGATTTCTACCAGACGTCTGGTTGAAGAGGTTCCTGCTTATAATCATATCCAGGGCTCTTACTGGAAGTTTGCAGGTTTGCAAGTTAGGGATGGAGATTTGGATCAGCTAGCACTCATAGTCAAGCCTCTGGCTTTAAAAAACTAGTCTGGCTGAACCAGTTTAGGAAAGTTCTTAGAGGCAAATCATAGGTTCAGAGGACAATGTCACCTCTTTCATTATCATTTTGCAAAAACAAACAGAATTAGAGCTGAATTGCAGGTAAATTACATTTTTGAAAAACCTGCATGGAAAAATACAGTTGTCTATGTGTTAAAACAAGAACTGCAAAAGTTTACTCTTGAATGCCAGTTATTAATGCTCAAAATATAATGAATTTGGTTGTAGTTGTCAATTACTCTTCCACATTTGTTATTTTATCTCCCACCATCTCGATTTGCATGATACCATCCAACTCCCAGTGGGAGTTTGGAGGTCTTTATCACTGTTACTTCAGAAACAGATGGCAGGAACTGCACAAGAGCAGCCAGTTCAATTCACCATCCGATTCTATCCTCTCCCTGCTGAAAATGGTTCAAATCTAGCTGCCAATTTTATTTGAAAGGCCAGGATTCGAAGCTCAATGTAACTTGTCAGTCAAAGGCAGAGCAGAATGGTGTGGTTTATGCCAAAACAGTGTCTATCATGCTTAGTAGATGTTGTTCATTTCTCCATGTGCCTGCACCCCACAACTCCCATCCTCAGTAATATTTATATTTTTAAAAAGGTATTTTTTTTTGGATATCTTTTTCTTCCTTCCCACAAAAACATAGGCTTGAATTTCACATTCCCATGTTCGCGGATTTTTAAGCTGGGGGAAAGTGTAAAATTAAAGGAACAAGATACCCTCTGGGTTTCCACCTGCCCCAACCTCACAATGATTTCACACTGGTGCGAGCAAGGCTTCAGACCCATCTCTGGTCCCATTATTGGCCACTTAAGGGCTGTTTCCCACCCAGCCTCAATTTTAAGGCTGGTTGGAGGATTTACTTCATGTGGGAGAAGTCCAAGAATGAATGGGTTCAGGGCTCGGGGCTCGGTGCGGGGGGGGGGGGGGGTGGGGGGGTTGGGGAGGGAGGGTGGGGAGGTGGGATTAGAGTGCATCCATCAGAAGCCCCTTTCTATTTTTGGCACCCCTCTATTTAAGATTTGATGGCCACTGGACCTCCCTCCCCATCATCCTTCCCACTCTCAGTCTCTGCCCTGACATCACAATTGCCCACTCTTGCACACACACACCCTGCTAACCAAACTCCCTCCCCTAACTGCCCCTCCACCATACTCCCTACCCTCCCCTTCCTGGGACCACTTAAACATACCTTTCCATCCAGGCTCGGGACTTAGGCCCAAGCATCTTCCTGAATTTCTCTTTTTTCCACTGCTGCTCTTATTGTTTCAGGACGAGAAAGCAGCCAATCAATTTAATTGGCAGGCATCTCTCAAAGCCAGCGATCAGAAAAAAGGGTTAGACATATACTTTGTTCAATTTTCATCCAGGACCTCTACTTGCATTTCCCTGCTTTTTCCAGGGCGGGTGGAGGGCTTCCCTGGATCAAACCTCTGCCTGCAAGTAGAGGTCCTGGATGTTGAGAGGAACAGAATCCTTTGAGGAAGCTACTTCTGCCCAGCACTAAGGTGCAGAATGCTGGAAAGACTGCCTCATAATGTCATTGTTAATGAGAAAACTCTCAAAATGTTGCACAGTAATATATACAGTTAGCTATGACATCAGTCATTGAGAAAATGCTGTGCTTTATTATTAAGGATGCCTTAAGAATGTGCTGAGAAATGCATTGTATAATTTGAACAAGTGAACATGATTTTGCAAAAGGGAAATGCTGTTTGACAAATTTATTGCAGTGTTCTGAGGATGTAATTAATAGGGTGGATAAAGAGGAACCAGTAAATGTAGTATACCTGGATTTTTGAAAAAAGCATTCCATAAGGTGTCACACAAAACTTCAAAAGGCAAGGCAAGGACTCATGGATTCAGGGATGATATATTTGCAGAGGAATGGTTAACATACAGGAAGCAAAGGTTAGACATAAACAGGCTATTTTCAACTTGGCAAGCTGTGACTAGTGGAATGCTGTAAGGATCAGTGCTGCGGCATCAACTACTTACAATCTGTATTAATGACTTGGATGAAGAGACAGAGAGTAATATATGTATGTTTGCTGATGATACAAAGATAGGTGGAAATGTGAGCTATAAAGAGGAAACAAAGAGGCTACAAAGAGATAGATATTTTAAGTAATTGGGCAGCAAGGCGGCAGCAAGGAATGTAATTTGGGAAACTGAGAGGTTTTCAATTTAATCATAAAACTAGAAAACCAGAATACTTTTTGAAAGATGTGTAACTTGATTATGGTCATATTCGGAACACAGGAAGTTAGCATGCACAGATAGCAAAAAGTTATTTAGTCAAATGGCATGTAGTTTTTATTGCAAAAATAGTTGTACAGGACTTTGGTGAAACTACAGGGGCAATTCTCCTAAAAAAAGTTCTAAGTGCTGAATTTGTGGGAAAACTGGTGTAAATCACAATTGTTTTTTCAGTGGGAGTTCATGCTAAAATCTCCCATACTCTGTGCAATGTAGAGTTCACAATCATGATTATCATTAAAAGCTCGGGGGGGAGGGGTTGGTGGGGAACCTATTCACGTGGGAGTCTGACTGTTCCAGGCCTCTGCACATGCGCAGTGGCCCCGAACTGTCAGCCTGCACTTTGCTGGTCAGTTTGATCGCTGGCCAGCCCAGGACCACCACAGTGCTGCCCCTCCCGACACCTCCACGGCCCGATTGCGCCCCCCACGAGCATTCCCAGGCCAGCCCTGACCACCCCCACACCCCGTGCATTAAGTTGATCTTTCTCTACACCCTAGCTATGACTGTAACACCACACTCCGCACTCTCTTGTTTCCTTCTCTATGAACGGTATGCTTTGTCTAAAGCACACAAGAAATAATACTTTTCACTGTATACTAATACACGTGACAATAATAAATCAAATCAAATCAGGAGCGTCCCAATCTCCAGCTCCTCCCCCCAGCAGTGAAGAATCCCCCCCCCCGCCCCCGCCGGCAGATCCCTCCCACAGGAGGCAGACACACCCCCGTCACAGTATCCCCATCCCCCACCAGAGCTCCCCGTCCCCAGCAGACCTGATATCCCCTCCCATGGCCAGCCCCAACTTCCCCCAACCCCAATAACCCCAATCTCTCAATCCCCCATTGCCAGCCCTGACCCCCCCCCCCCCACCCCCCACCCCCCAGTGGCCAGTACTGACCCAACCCTTTTGGTCAGCCGCAACCTCTCCCCCCTCACCTCCCCCCCCCTGTAGCTAGCCCTAATTGCCCCCTCATTCACTCCCCTACCAATCCCATTGCAGAGTGATCAGCCCCCAGGAGGCTCCACCCCCAGTATGCCCTGCCACCTCTGGCCCTGACTCCTTGGCACTGCCCAGTGCCTGGAGGGCAGTGCCAGTGTGCCCCTGGGGTAGTACCAGCATGCCAGGATGTCACTGCCAGGCTGGCACTGCCCAAGGAGCACCCCCTTGTCCCCAAACTTCCTGGGGGGGGGAGTGGCCTCTATCCCCACCAGCAGGATGAGTACGCCTGTTCCCCGTTGGTGCCCCCAAAGCAGTTGTAAACCCCACTGGTGGGAACCTCTCCCAGTGGGGTGGAGGGAGACACTGGCGGGCCCGGAGACTAATGGCAGAGGCCTGCTAATCATATGGAAATAGCTATTTCCACATGGTAACTGCGCAGAGCTAATTATGTTGAATAAAAAGGGCCTCAGCCGGATGCCGGTCGCGAGTCCTGCTAAAGGCCACCTGCTGAAGCCTCCCAGCCTGCTGCGCACAGTGTAGCAGACTAGGAGAATCTCAGCCTAAGATTTTGATGGGCTTGATTGCGTAGATGCTGAGAAATTCTTTCCACTGGTTGGGAATCTAAAACATGGGGCACAGTCTCAACATAAGGAACCAATCATTTAGGATTGAGATGAGGAGAAATTACTTCACACAAAGGGTTGTGTATCTTTCAAATTCTCTAACCGAGAGAGTTGTAGATGCTCCATCGTTGAATATATTTAAGACTGGCTTTGTCAGGTTTTTAGTTTCTCAGGAAGCAAAGGTTGTGAGGAGCAGGTGGGAAAACCTGAATTGAATTGATTTATTATTGTCACATGTCTTAGGATGCAATGAAAAGTATTGTTTCTTGCGAGCTGTTACAATTCATAGAGTACAAAGGGGAAAAGGAAAGAATAGTGTGCAGAACATATTATTGCAGTTACCGATCAGATGAAGAGAAAAATCAGCTTAATGTGTAATAGGACCATTCAAAAGTCTGATGGCAGCAGAGAAGAAGCTATTCTTGAGTCGGTTGGTACGTGTTTTCATACTTCTGTATTTTTTTCTGACGGAGGAAGGTGAAAGAGAGTATTTATGGGGTATGTGGGGTCCTTGATTATGCTGGCTGCTTTCCCGAAGCAGCAGGAAGTGTAGATGGAGTCAGTGGACAGGAGGCTGATTTACATGATGAACTGGGCTACGTTCACAACCCTTTGTAGTTTCTTGCGGTCTTGGTCAGAGCAGGAGCTATGCCAAGCTGTGACGCAACCGGAACGGATGCTTTCTATGGTCAAGATCAGCTGTAAATATATTGTATGCTAAAGCACACTGGACAGGCTGTATGGTCTACTCCTCCTATTTCTTGTTTTCTTGTCTTCATGCAATGCACTTAACTTGTAAAATTATCTACATTATGTAGGCATGTTCAACAGCCGTAAATATGTATGGTTTGTTGGTGGTGTTATTTGAGGGTGGATTGCCACACAGGATGCTTGGAAAGTTCCTGCTCTTCGTTGAAAAGCATCTCATTATCACAACCACCAGAAAGTAACCAGCCAAAGCCATGTTAAACTTCTCATTAAAGGTCCTTCAACAGTATAGAAATAATGCAACAAAATGTCAGAATTGATAGTATGCTCAAATTATTTTATGCGGTGTAAATTGATGGAGGTAGATTCTAACTTTCACCGCAAACTCCCTCCCATTATATACACTGCCCACTTTTCACTTTCAGTGGGTTATGGTGAATGCTCAAATCCCTGGTTTTTCATCATTGGTGAAAGATAAATTCACACGATAATCGTATTGCTTAAAAAAAGTGCTGAAGATATAAGCAGTCCATCAATAATTCATGCAATTGATGAGGACGTTAAAACAATCAGATTCAATAGGGAATTTTTACTCGGAAAACTATGTGCCCTGGATTGGATAACCTACATCATTTGGTCTGAAAGGAAGTTGCTGCAGAGATAGTAGATGCTTTTTTTGGGAACATCGAAAGGTTCCAGAAGATTGGAAAATCTCAAATGTAACATCTCTATTCAAGAAAGGAGGAAGAAAGAAAGCAGGAAATCACAGGCCAGTTAGTCTAACATCTGTCACAGGGATAATGTTAGAATTCATTGTTCGGAAAATAATAGCTGGATTTTTTGAACATCCGAGGTCAACAGACCATTGCCCATGCCTTGCCTGCTCCAATTCCTGTGGATGGCGGGGCGATAGAATTTCGGTGACAGAGTCTACCAAGCGACTGAGATAGATTAAGAGTGAGTAGGCAAAAAAATGGCAATGGAATAAAATGTGGAAAAATGTGAACTTGATAATGTTGACAGGAAGAATACAAAAGCAGTATATTATTTAAATTGAGAGAAAGTTCACTCAACTGAGTCCTGGGATGAAGAGGTTATCTTTTGAAAAACCGTTGAAAAGGTTGGACCTATACTCACGGAGTTTAGAAGAATGGATGATAATCTTCTTGACTTATATAGCTTTCTGAGGGGACTTGACAGAGTGGATGCTGAGAGGATATCTTCCCTTGTAGGGGAGTCTAAAATTAGTTTTTTAGTGTCACAAGTAGGCTTACATTAACACTGCAATAAAGTTACTGTGAAAATCCCCTAGTCGCCACACTCTGGCGCCTGTTCATGTACACTAAGGGAGAATTTGGCATGGCCAATGCGCCTAATCAGCACGTCTTTCAGACTGTGGGAAGAAACTGGAGCACCCGGAGGACGGACACACAGACATGGGAAGAACGTGCAGACTTCTCATGGACAGTGACTCAAGCCGGGAATCGAACCCGGTTCCCTGGCACTGCGAGACAGCAGTGCGAACCACTGTGTCACTCGGGAACAGATTTCAAAATTGGGAGTATCGCATTTAAGACTGAGATGACAAAAATGTTTTCCCTTGGGAGTTATGTGTCTGTGGAATCTCTTCTCTGGAGAGAAGTGGAGACTGATCATTGAATATATTCAAGGCTGAGTTAGATTTTTGATTCACAAGGGAGTGAAAGATCATGGAAGCAGACAAGAAAGTGGATTTGATGCCACAATCAGATCAGCCAAGATCTTACTGAATGGCAGATCAGGCTTAAGAAGTCAAGTGGCCTCCTCCTGCTCCTAAATCGTTTCTTCTTGTGAATGTCAGTAAGCTATATAATATGTTGATTACAGTTAAGTATAATCCTGCCACTACCTGACATCCATATATGGGCATTTTTCAGCTAAAGTCATCATATAGGAATCAGGAAAAGAAACCTTAGCTGAATTTTCACTCTCCCTTAACCCAAAGCTGCTGAGGGCATCTGAATCACCCTGACTGTTAATCTGGATGAGATCAACGTAGACTAGAAATTTAACCTTAGTCCAGTGTGTACTATACGGCTGATGCAATGATCGAGAAAGTAACAAAGAAGGTACTTTGAAAGATGATGGGCGCAATCCCCCATGGGTGGTATCTGGGTGACTGTCAGCAGAATGTACTGACAAACCATCCAGTCATTCCACTGGAGGACCCAGTCTGTTTTGGAAACTAATTTCCATCAGGCCAGCAGGGAATAATGTACCATGCCTCCTTATAACTATTTGAGGCCAGTGGAAGGTTTTCCCTTGAGATGTTGGGGGATGGTGACTTACAGAGGAGTGGACAGGACCAGAACAATATTCCTGTTATCTTGGTCCCACAAGAATGTAGAGGAGTTCACCTCGGGGATCTTCATTAGTTAGAATGCCATCTGATGCTAATCAAAGCATGCATACCCAGAGCTGTAATTCACGAACAAGGACCAGTTTACATATTTCAGAGATGGCTAAAGCAGTTACTGATGCTCTAAAGATCACTAAGGAAAATGTAAAATAAAAATACATTTAGTTATAATTAACAAAATTAGGTTTTAATTGACGTATTACAACCTGTACAAGAAATCTGACAAAAATATTTCTGATCTTTTTGTGGCATGTGTCATACTTACGTTTTATGCTTTAGCAATCTACTTGTTCAGTGATCTTCCATAATTCATTTGGTATTTACATAAATATTTGGCTATATTCATAAGCATTGACATTGCTATTGTCAAGAGTGTATCTAGGTACTTAATATGAATCTGCTCTATTTTCCTTTTATTATCAGAACATTTTTTCCAGGGGCACTGCGAAGGATTTCTAGCATAACATAATATTTTCAGAGTGAACATGTTTGAAATCATGTCTGAAAATGGTATATAATTTTATCATTTCATAGCATAAGTCTAGTATACCACCTATTCAATTAAGAACCAGACCAACTGATGGAATACGTAGTCAATTCTCTAAGGCTACTCTTAGTGCTATCGCATAAAACCATGTCTTTCAGAATTATTTTTCTTTGTGCTTTAAGGAACACTGTGACACTTGTGCATAGCATTGATTACTGAGAATGAATCTTCGTAAATGTTGACAATTTTGAGGAGAGTTAACATTATTTATAATCAGGTACATATCTTCTGGATACAATTAATTTTTAAAACTTTAGTACTTAGGTCCTTCTCTAAAAATTTTAAGTGGTGACCTTTAATATTGTTTCATTCATACAAATATAGCCCATATTTTTTGAACTATCCTTTTAAATGTCACATCAAGGTCATAATCATCCCAACCTGAAGGCACAACAGTCCGTTACCTCAAATTATTTTCGCTGTTTATTTCTGGATGAAAATAACAATATATTGTGTTGCACTGTGTAAAATGCTCTGGGGGCATTTAAATCACAAATTGAAACATGTAATGCCGATTCAGTTTTAATTTTAAGGGACAAGAAACTACTTCAGAAACAAAAAACTTATTGAGTGCAAATGTTGTAACAATGGATGTGACCTATGAAAGAAATGTCTTGTAATTAGGTTGCATATTTTGGACAAAGCTTCAGTATTATTTGAATGACTATCATTGACTTGAATTTCCAACAAACTTGGGCTCATAATTACCACTGTGGTAAATTCACAGACTTAAGAATGTCATTTGGGGAAAAGAAATCTTGCTTCCTTCTCAAAGGACTGTAGTTCCCAGGGGGGGCTATCTCACAACTTCCAGCAAGTGGTTCCTGTGCTGCATTGGTAGAAACTTGGAGGAGGGTGGATTGGACCATAGTGCACTGTGCTGGAGACTAAGCAAGGGGAAGAAAACACTATTTTAAAAGAGTGAAAAAGCATAACAATATTATGATTCTGTGGATAGTAATTTGTCAAATACTTTAAGATGCTATTTTAGAATTTTGTGTCCTGGAAGCAAAACTTTGCTATTTCCCTCGGTGGGTTTTTACACGTAGTTTGTGATTCAATATTCATGTCCATACCCAGATGTAGTTTGAGAAAGTTTCCCCAGACGAATGCATTAAAGTCACTGGGGTAGAATTTTTTGTCAGTGTAGACATTTCTCCCATTACTGAATGGGTCTGTTGGGAAATGGAATTGGAATCCACTTGGCTGGTCCCCATGTGGAATTTTAATATCGGCTGGTTTTTGCACATGTGCCATATTTTTGTTCCGTGGCTCCCAGCATAGGGTCCCATTTAATAAGAGCATGGATTGGAGATTCAGTTGCATATATTAGCATACCTCCTTCATGATACTTCAACTTTTCCAGTGATTTAAACTATCTGGAGATTTGGAAAATCAATTTTCCATTTGTGATTTAAATGCCCAAAACGTTCTTATACATTGTAACAATAATATGTTGCTATTTTTCATTCATAAATTAACTACAGAAGTAATCTGAGTTAACTGACAAATGTTGTGCCTTCAGGTTGAGATTATAGTTTCTTGTCAGGATCATTTAAAAACAGTACACCAAAAAAACGAGCAATGTCACTGCCATGACATGAGAGACCACTGTGGTAAATATTGCCTCTGGTGTCTGTTACGGCCTTTTGCAGCTTCCTGGAATCCTCCCCGTCATCGGCATGACATCAGGCTCGCGAGAATCACTGTTGGCCTCCACCAGCAGAGACCTATAGCCATGTACACACAGGGGTCATTGGAGGCCACTGAAGTCCCTGGGGTCGGGGGCATGGCTGGGTAGTGCCCATCAGGCAGTCGCATCCTGACAGAGCCCACCTGTCACCCTGGTAATGCCTGGTTGGGCACCATAAGTGTGCCAAGGACAGTGCCAAGGGGTGGGCCCTCAGTGCGGGTGGCATCTGTGGGGAAGGGGCTAATACAAGAGGGGTGCATGCACAAAGATGAGGGGCTTATGCAGGGGAGCTATGCAACAGGAGGGGCGATGCAGGGGGGATGCTACATAGGAGGGACTATGCAAGGGGGGTTGCTGGGGGTGATCAGCAGGGGTGGGCGTACAGGGGGATGGTCAGCATGGGTGTGGGGAATGTACGGGGTCTGCCGGGGACTTATCGGGATGGTCCTGATGTCCTGATGCTGGTAACCCATGTTAGTGTGGAGGTAGAACCTGTGCCAGTGATGGGGATAGTGCGATGTCCATAGCGAGGGTGACAGCAGATCTCCCAGTTCACTAAGAGATTGGTGTGCCTTGCACAATGGCACCCCCAACAGTCTGCAGCCAGCTTCCCCGGCATGCTTAGGATCTGCCCTACTTACCAGCATTAATCTCCCAGCTGTTAGAAAAACAAGAGTGTGGGAAGATTGCAGTGCCAAACTCGCCCAAACAAAGTGTGGAGCGTTTCAGTTTTCAGACTTTGGGGACATTTGAAATTCTTTCGGGAAGATCACCCCATAAATGTCATAAGGGCGAGGAAACCAGAATGTTCCACACCTGTTCGTCAGGCGTGCTCCTCACCGTAATCGTCCCACACTCAGTCTTTTTTGGAGAATAGTGAGGTGTGCACCAGTACTAGGCATGGTAGTGGGGGGCAGCAGGGCCTAAACTCGTTGGTGAGCCCAACTCGAATGCGATTTTGCAAGGGTGCAATGATCTTCTAGTGCACTGGGAGACCCCCCTCCATCCCATATGGACATCAGGAACCCCCCCTTCCCCTCCCCATCGCTAATATATTACCCCATCCATTCCTGACACTGGTCTCCAGCATCAATGCACTAGGACCATCCCTGTGGGTCCCCCGGCCTGATGCCTGACATGCACCCCCCCCACCCCATCATGATCCCCTTCATGCCCAACTGCCACTGCCAGGGTGTCTGGTGCATACTGCTGAGGTGTCTGGTGAGCACTGCCAAGGTGTCTGGTGGGCACTGCATGTGTGTCTGGTGAACACTACCAGGTGGGCACTGCTCAATGGGCACTACCCATCCATGCCTCCAACCACCCTGGGGCTTCAATGGCCTCCAGTTTCACCATGGCATGGTCATTTTGCTTGGTCTCTGCTAGTGGAGACCAGTAGTGATTCTTGCTGTTGTCACACGGTGCCCAAATGTCAGAAGATCCCAGGAGCTGGGATCATTTAATTATGCTACTTTAATTATCCTAATTGGCCTCATGCCCTTTCTGGGCATGATCTGGTTTGCACCATTAGAAAGGGACCAGGATAATTGCAAATAGTTTGGCACCATGCGCAAAACCGATTTTTAGGTCTGCAGGCTATTTTCTGGGATCAGCACGATATGCGTCAAGCACGGCGAGGTCAGAAAATTACCTTTATGTTCAACAGCAGAATTTCAGGTCAATGTGCATGTAAAGCACCATTTGTATCTGGAGAGACTTTGGTCCTGATATTTATCCAGTCAGACGGAGTAGTTTGCAGTGATTGTCAGGAGGATTTGGTTAAAAACTTTAAATCATGAAATGTGATCCCTACCCATATTTATTTATCATGATTATGCCTGCTCCATTTTTATGGTGGTGGGTTGTGTAGTGTGCAAGTGCCCAACTGTAAAGAGTTGGGCACTGGATTGGAATATTTTATCAGGCTTCCACACTGCAATTGAGAGTCTCATTTTAATTTATTATTGGCTGACTGGCTGGATTTCTCCAGGCATATGAAGCCCAGGTAGCTAAATGGAGGCAAGAGCAAGACTTATCAAGCAGGGTGTGTTTTCAGGAGCACAGCTTATAGCTCGGGGATGCAGGTGTGCTCCCTAGTTGGCTCTTCCACTCAAACAAACGTTTTGTTGTTGGTAGCTTCTCCACGTTGACACAATGGATCAATTCCACCCACTCCCAACCTCGATCATTGACTCCTTCCCTTCCAATTGCTACTCTGTGACTTTCCCCACCCTGTCCCAAGTTTCTTTGAAAGTCAAGACTGCAGGTTTTCCCAGTTCTGGCCTCTTGCCACGGACTTTCCCACGCAACAGCTGGCCAGCCTGTCAATCTGGACAGTTGCTGGGTGGGAAACAGAATTTTTAAAAATGTTAATGAGGTTAAATTCATCAGGACTTATGAAACTCATGAGATATCTGGCTTTGTCCTCTGCAACTGGATTTCTTCCACATTTACCTGTAAATATCAAGACCTTCGAATCACTAGGGAAGCAATCACACATGCTGCAAGCAGATCTGCAGCCAAACACCACCATAGGTATTATATTGCCTGTAGCTGTTAAGTCACAACTGTATTTAATTTTTTTACAGCCAAGTCCTTTCAAGTTGTCACTGGGGACACTGTGAATCAGCAGTGCACAGATGTGTGAAGTAAGTCACAGGTGCATTGTTTATTCAAATATCACTCTTCATCTCCTTCTCATGGACAGTCAGTAGCAGTGTTATGGGGCTGATGTTGTTTAGCTTGTTTTTGTTCTCTTCGAGTAGCCAGAATGAAGACATTTCAGAGTTTAAAATTGGCCTGTTTATTTATGAGCGAGCAGGGACTCCAATATGCCAGGTGATGGCGTAATCCAAAGCCCAGAATTGCATAAACAGATAAACTTCCAGATTTGATTATAAGTAATTAGCATATACCAATTGTAAGTATACATTTGTACAGGAGTTATCTATGCCCACTATGTCCTAAACCTAATGCATAGGAAACAAATGTTAAAAACTAATCACAATACATGCACGTTTATTTAACTGGAATATCCAATCAGTGTAAATGTTTGTGGAGATGCCGGTGTTGGACTAGGGTGGGCACAGTAAGAAGTCTCACAATACCAGGTTAAAGTCCAACAGGTTTATTTGGAATCATGAGCTTTCGTAGAGCTACTCCTTTATCAGGTGAGTGGAGGTGGGTTCACAAACACGGCGTATGTAGGCAAAGACACAATTGCAAGATAATTACAGTTTGGAATGTGAAGAATGGTTGGAATGCAAGTCCTTACAGGTAATCAAGTCTTTACAGGTACAAACAATGTGCGTGGAGAGAGGGATTATCACAGGTTAAAGAGATGTGAATTGTCTCAAGCCAGTACAGTTGGTAGGATTTTGCAAACCCAGGCAGTATGGTGGGGGTTACAAGTAGTGTGACATGAATCCAAGGTCCCGGATGAGGCAGTCCTCATGTGTATGGAACTTGGCTATTAGTTTCTGCTCGACAATTCTGCGTTGTCATGTGCCTTGAAGGCCGCCTTGGAGAACGCTTACCCGAAGATCAGAGGCTGAATGCCCTTGATTGCTGAAATGCTCCCCGACTGAGAGGAAACACTCCTACCTGGTGATTGTTGTGCGGTGTCCGTTCATCCATTGAAATAGCGTCTGCATGGTCTCGCTGATGTACCATGCCTTTGCGACATCCTTTCCTGCAGCGTATGAGGTAGACAACGTTGGCCGAGTCGCATGAGTATGTACCATGTACCTAATGGTACATGGGGAGGAATTTGTAAAATGCGTGCAGGAGGGTTCTTTGGAACAATATGTAGATAGCCCGACTAGAGAGGGGGCTATCCTGGACCTAGTACTGGGGAATGAGCCCGGTCAGGTCTTCAAAGTTTCGGTAGGGGAACATGTGGCAAATAGTGAGCACAATTCTGTTAGCTTTTGGATAGTGATGGAAAAGGATGAGTGGTGTCCCAAGGGTAAGGTGTTGGATTGGGGGAAGGCTAACTTTAGTGGGATTAGGCAGAAATTGGCAGCTCTTGATTGGGAGAGGCTGTTTGAGGGTAAATCCACATCTGGCATGTGGGAGTCTTTTAAGGAACAGTTATTACGGCTACAGGACAGGCATGTGCCTGTAAAAAAGAAGGATAGGAAGGGTAGGATTCGAGAACCGTGGATAACCAGGGAAATTGAGGGACTGGTCAAAAAGAAAAGAGAGGCGTATGTTAGGTCCAGGCAGCAAACAACGGAGGGAGCTCTGGAGGAGTACAAAGAAAGTAGGAAATAACTCAAAAGGGGAATTAGAAGGGCAAAAAGGGGTCACTAAATGTCCTTGGCAGACAGGATTAAGGAGAATCCCAAGGCATTTTATTCATAAGTTAGGAACAAAAGGGTTGTCAGGGAAAAAATCGGACCTCTCAGGGACAAAAGTGGGGAATTATGCTTGGAGCCCAAAGAAGTAGGGGAGATCCTAAATGAATACTTTGCGTCGGTATTCACAAAGGAGAGGGATGCGTTGACTGGGAGTGTCTCGGAGGGGAGTGTTAAACCGTTGGAGAAAATCTCCATTACAAGGGAGGAAGTGTTAGGTTTGTTAGAGAATATAAAGACTGACAAATCCCCAGGGCCTGATGGAATCTATCCAAGGCTGCTCAGGGAGATGAGAGATGAAATCGCTGGGCCTCTGACGCAAATCTTTGTCTCGTCACTGGATGCAGGTGAGGTCCCAGAGGATTGGAGGATAGCTAATGTGGTCCCGTTATTTAAGAGGGATAGGAAGGATAACCCGGGTAATTATAGGCCGGTGAACTTGACGTCCGTGGTGGGGAAGTTGTTGGAGAAGATTCTTAGAGATAGGATGTATGCACATTTAGAAAGGAATAAACTCATTAACGATAGTCAGCATGGTTTTGTGAGAGGGAGGTCATGCCTCACTAACCTGGTGGAGTTTTTTGAAGAAGTGACCAGAATGGTTGACGAGGGAAGGGCCGTGGATGTCGTCTATATGGACTTTAGTAAAGCATTTGACATAGTGGTAGGCTGGTGAAAAAGGTTGGATCTCATGGGATAAAGGGGGAGGTGGCGTGGAGAACTGGCTTGGTCACAGAAGACAGAGGGTGGTAGTGGAAGGGTCTTTTCCGGCTGGAGGCCTGTGACTAGTGGTGTTCCGCAGGGCTCTGTATTGGGATTTCTGCTGTTTGTGATATATATAAACGATCTGGAAGAAGGTGTAACTGGGGTGATCAGTAAGTTTGCGGACGACACAAAATTGGCAGGACTTGCAGATAGTGAGGAGCATTGTCAGAAGCTACAGAAGAATATAGATAGGCTGGAAATTTGGGCAAAGAAATGGCAGATGGAGTTCAATCCTGATGAATGCGAAGTGATGCATTTTGGTAGGAATAATGTAGGGAGGAGCTATACGATAAATGGCAGAACCATAAAGGGTGTAGATATGCAGAGGGACCTGGGTGTGCAAGTCCACAGATCCTTGAAGGTGACGTCACAGGTGGAGAAGGTGGTGAAGAAGGCATATGGCATGCTTGCCTTTATAGGACGGGGCATAGAGTATAAAAGTTGGGGTCTGATGTTGCAGATGTATAGAACGTTGGTTCGGCCGCATTTGGAATACTGCGTCCAGTTCTGGTCGCCACACTACCAGAAGGATGTGGAGGCTTTGGAGAGAGTGCAGAGGAGGTTTACCAGGATGTTGCCTGGTATGGAGGGGCTTAGTTATGAGGAGAGATTGGGTAAACTGGAGTTGTTCTCCCTGGAAAGACGGAGGATGAGGGGAGACTTAATAGAGATGTATAAAATTATGAAAGGCATAGATAGGGTGAACGGTGGGAAGCTTTTCCCCAGGTCGGTGGTGACGTTCACGAGGGGTCATAGGTTCAAGGTGAAGGGGGGGAGGTTTAACACAGATATCAGACGGACATATTTTACAGAGAGTGTGGTGGGGGCCTGGAATGCGCTGCCAGGCAAGGTGGTGGAGGCGGACACACTGGGAACGTTTAAGACTTATCTAGATAGCCATATGAACGGAGTGGGAATGGAGGGATACAAAAGAATGTTCTAGTTTGGACTAGGGAGCGGCACGGGCTTGGAGGGCCGAAGGGCCTGTTCCTGTGCTGTTTTGTTCTTTGTAATGGTGGTATTCTCTCGTGTGATGGTGGTATACATGTTGATGATCCGGCGCGTCTTGCAGAGGTTGCCATGGCAGGGTTGTGTGGTGTCGTGGTCGCTGTTCTCCTGAAGGCTGGGTAGTTTGCTGTGAACAATGGTATGTTTGAAGTTGGGTGGTTGTTTGAAGGCAAGTTGTGGCGGTGTGTCATCGATGACGATGAACATCTTGCTAAGGCCGTCCCTCGCATTCCAACCATTCGTCACATCTCAATCTGTAATTATCTTGCAATTTTGTCTTTGCCTATATGTGCAAATATGCCTATATGGGTGGCATGGTAGCACAGTGGTTAGCACTGCTGCTTCACAGCTCCAGGGACCTGGGTTCGATTCCCGACTTGGGTCACTGTCTGTGTGGAGTTTGCACAATCTCCTCGTGTCTACGTGCGTTTCCTCCGGATGCTCCGGTTTCCTCCCTCAGTCCAAAGATGTGCGGGTTAGGTCGATTGGCCATGCTAAAAATTGCCCCTTAGAGTCCTGAGATGCGTAGGTTAGAGGGATTAACGGGTAAATATGTAGGGATATGGAGGTAGGGCCTGGGTGGGATTGTGGTCGGTGCAGAGTCGAATGGCCAAATGGCCTCCTTCTGCACTGTAGGGTTTCTATGATTCTGTGCCGTGTTTGTGAACCTACCTCCACTCACTTGATGAAGGAGCAGCGCTCCAAAAGCTCATGATTCCAAATAAACACGTTGGTCTTTAACTGGTGTTGTGAGACTTCTTACTGTAAATGTTTGGTTATGCTAGCTGACCTAATCTATCACTGGCTACAAGTTGTCCTCAACATCCCAGCTTGTATCTATGATTGTAGATATCTATGATCTCCCCCATGTCCAAATGTTTGAGTTAATGAATCCTCTCAGACTCGGAGGCTTCAATAAGCAACTGTATACTCTGGGGTTGCCACCCTATGCTATCTGTTGGCCATTTAATTGCCTGGACAGGCTATTGTTTATAATCTCAGGTTTGGCATCTGTGAGGTTTCTGCCTGAGAACTGGCAGCCCAAATTTTATGCCCTTGAATCCTTATTGCAGTTGACAACATGTATAAATTTTCTGCTAGACTGCATCTTTTAACCCTTTCACTGGGTATGATTATTAGTATGGCTACTAGCCCTCTTCAAGCAGCATGAGAGTGCTTTGCTGTACTGCAGCATGGCAGTATTCCTGAAACTGCAGTGGGCTGTCCATTGCATCCAGATGGCCCAGCATCTTCCATTACACAGTGCCATTTGTTATATGAATTACAAACAGTTCCACTCTTCCAAGGCGTAGGCGATTATCCTTGGTCATTATCATTTAATGCAACTGAACACTCACTTTCAAAGATATGCGGGTTGATTTGCCATGCTAAATAAACCCTAGTGTCAGGGGGATTAGCAGAATAAATATGAGGGGTTAGGGGAATAGGGTCTGGGTGGGATTGTGTTCGGTGCAGACCCGATGGGCTGAATGGCCCCTTCTGCACTGTAGGGATTCTATGATTCTTTCCTCAAAGCTGTCTGTTCTCCCACCAAATCTATACCCTAAGGAAGGATATGCTTGCCTTAAGGAGGTGCACAGAGATTCACGAGCTTGATTCCAGAGGTGATTAGGATGTCCTGTGACAAGAGATTGAATGGAATGGGCTGGAGTTTAGAAGGGTGAGAAGTGATCTTATCAGGGCATTGAAAACATCTTTGAGGGTTGGTAGGAAAGATGCTAAGCAGTTGTTTCCTTGGCTGGAGTGTCTAGAATTCGAGGGCATTTTTTTTCAGGAGAAAAGGTTGGCCATTTAAGACTATGACGAGGGGAAATTACTTCACTCAGAGGGTTGTGAATGTTTGAAATTCGGTACCCTGGAGGGTTGTGCATGCTTAGTGGTTGAGTACATTCAAGACTGAAATCAATACATTGGCACACTGTCAGGAAATTAAGGGACATGAAGATTGGGCATGAAAATTGAGTTAAGGTAAATTAATCTTATTGAATGGTGGGGCAGATTTGAGGGTCTATAACACCTACTCTTGCTGCTATTGCTTCTATCCTTACATTCTTATGTTTGTATGTTAAAGCAAGTCTTAGGGAGGCTTTGGGGATGAAGACTGATTCCTACAGATGTATCTGATGACATTTATATAATTTCTCAGATTAAGGCAATCGTAGGTTAAATGAGGAACATTACGCTTGAAGGTGAGGTAAGGCAATTGTCAGTAGCTAACATACATTGCATAACACATTAACGGAAGATCTGAGGAGCTATTCTTCAATTATTTGACCTAGTATGGTGGCCACAAGTTTTCTTCAATATTTGTACATGTAGGGATTAATGTTGCCAGTTTCTCATGCTGGTCAATTAGTGCGGTGAGCCAGTAAGATTGCAAGAGAGGTGAAAAACCAGGTTTGCACCCGGTTTCTTGCCTCTCATGATCTTATTGGCCCTGATCTGCCAGTGAAATCAGCCTCGTGCTCAGGAAGGAAGCGAGGCTGATTTTAATATTTGAATTCTTAAATGTTTGGCCAGAAATTTGAATTTCACTATCTGCTTTGGTGGGATTTGACCCCAGGTCTTTGGAGCATTCCCCTGGGGCATGGTAGTTGTATTGTCATCGTGACAGTACACCACCACCTCCCTGGAATGAAATGTGTCAAAAGAAATATCTTTAGCTGAAACAGAGCTCTGAAGGAGAGTCATACAGACTTGAAACATTAACTCTGTTTCTCTCTCCACAGATGTTGAGTCGTTCCAGCATTTTCTGTTTCAATTTTAATCCATGCCAGTGCTTATACTCCACTGCAGCTTCTTCCCATCCTTCCTCATCTAACTTTATTGGCATAGCTCTCCATTTCCTTTTTCCCCATTCTAAACTAACCCTTTAAATGCCGCCGTACTATTTATCTCAACTTGTGGTAATGAGGCCCACATTCTCACCCCTCCATATCTATAAAAAGTTTCTTCTGAATTCTTTATTTGATATTTTGTTGATTATTTTATACAAGTTCCATCAAGAGCGGGAACAGAAGGGGCCAGGGCCTGAAAATATTGGGTTTCCCAATCCTGTTGCCAGTGCTGGTCATTTTTGCTAAGGCAGGTTTAGGGTCAATAGGGCTACCAAGCTCCAAGAGGTTTCCTGACCTAACAGGCTGCACTTTAACTTCTGGACTCGGGACTCAGTGGCAGATTCTGACAAGTGTCAGTGTTCCAGACAGATCTAGAGACCATCCCTGGCAGCTTGGTCGCAGGAGCAGCCAAAATCTGCCTTGTAGAGGGGTTCTCTGACCACCACCCTAATCCCCTGGCCCCCAGAAGCACACTTACCATTTTTATTGCTTAAAGTTTTAAAAAGGTCAGTGAGAGGGTGCCTGCATGTTCAAGCGTGCTGCCAGTTACTTATCTTCCAATCATGCTGCTGCTTCAAACTGGCAGGCTACTGATTGACCCATCGACTTTTACAGCCACCACACCATCCTCATTTGCACAGGGAATGTGTAACCATGTCATTTAAAGAGGCATCTCTGTGAAAATCCAAAAGAATGACTGCTTTGCCTCAGGGCAGGTTCAGGAGCAGGAAAGAGTACCAACTTCTGTTTTCCTACCTCCAGAGAGAAAGTCCAACCCTCTGTGTTTACTCTACCAAAAGCTTTCAATTTTAAAGATCTCTATAATGTCATCCCTCAACTTTTCTTTTTCCAAAAAAAAAGAGACAGCCTGCTCATGCTTTTCTGATAGGCATAATCTCACAGTTCTGTTATCATCCTCATAAATCTCTTTTTTAACCCTCTTCTGGGTCTCTGTAGGCTTTTTATAATGTGGCAACCATCCATGCAGTGCTTCGTGTGTGCACTGACCAAGGTTCAATACAAGTTCAGCATTGCTTCTCTACTTTTCACTTCTGGCAAAACAAAAATAAATCATATGGCTTAATTTATTTTGTTGACCTGCCATTTTGACCTATGACACAATTATTAGAGCTGCATGTATTTATATTCCCAGATCTTTTTTCTCCTTTACTCATTTACTCATTTAGATTCTTATTTCCTAAGTAAAATGTGAACTTGGCCTGAATTTTCCAACCTCACCTGCAGCTGGGATTCTCCAATCCTACTACAATGAACGGAGATTTGGCTGAGCGCCAAATTTTCCGTTCTCACTGGCAGCAGCAGTGGAGTGTGAACAGCCGGTGAATCTGGCCCTTACTTTTCATACCAAAATGTAATCATTCATATTTATCTATGTTAAAATTAATTTCCCATTTATATTTATATTCTTTAGATTTATTAATGTCTTTAAATTTGTTATGACCATCCTTAATACTGGCTATATCTCCCAATTTGGTGTCATCTTCAAATTCAGAAATATTGGCAAGAATTCTCCGACGGTTCACGCTAGTGGGATCTTCTGGTCATGCCAATGGCACACCTCTGCTTCAGGTTTCCCGGTGGCATGGGGTATAGTCAGTGAGAAATCCCTTTGACAGCGGCGGGACCGTCTCGGCCACAAGCATTACTCTCTGGGCAGGCCAGAGAATCCCCTTCAATTTTGCGGAATTCTCCATTCCCATCTGCCATCAAACCTGCTGTGGGCGAGAATGGAGAATCCAGCAGGAGCTGGAAAGCCGTAGGCATAGAAACAGTTTGCAATTCTCCCAATGGCAGGTTAATGACGGGTTGGTTCTCCTGTTGCCTGGTGGCGTGAATGTCAGTTGCATTTGTCTGCATCTCATGAATGCTCATTTAAGCAGCTGGTCTCTGAAATCTTGTCAGGCCTTCCCAACTTGTGTCACATCAGCAGGAAATCACATTGGCACCCAATATATTTAAAAAAGATTAATGTGCACAAGGAGGCCCTCAGTTCACTCAAGACCTCGAGGTGAGTGCAATATACCTAGCCTACGTGCCACAGCACTGTGCCACTCCTGTTGTGCTGAATGCCATTCTGCTGGGGCAGATCTCTGGTGCTCTCTAGGTCTAAGCCGAGTTGGTCATTATGGATAGCACTAGAACTTCCACTGTCGATGGTCCAAAGTTCGACCAGAGGTGGGGTGCGAGATGAGGGGGTTCAAGAGAGTACGATGGCAGGTAGAAGTGCAAGGAGGTGAATGAGGATGACAAACAATGGAAAGCAAAGGGAAGGCCAAGGGGAACCGTAACCCTAACCTGACAAAGCAGCATGAAAAGCTCACAAACAAGGAGGTCGAAGAGATACCACATTGTTTATTGGAAGGGAATGCACAAGACTCCAGATGCAGCGGGTAGAGTTCCAAGTGGGGCATTGGTACCTCACAAGTGATGGGCTCAGGGGAAGTGTGGTTAAATCGAGTTTCAGACTCCTTCTTGAGGCTGCTAGGTTTTTGTCTTTGGGTTCTGGACATCCTGCATTGTCTTATGTGGACAGGTGGGCTGGAGATAGTAACATGAATGAGAGTAATATGAGTGTGCTGGACTGCGTTTACATATGGCGTCTGGACCTTTGAACCCACTAGCTGACAGCAGCAAGACGAATCAGCTGCCAGCCCACCAGGTGATTTGGAGGAGAACTCGCCTTTGCATAATTAATGAGGTTTCGAGTGAAGAATCTGGCGTGACACCCACCACTCTGGCTAGCGGGAAAGGTGCCGCCAAAGCCACTAAGTGTCAAAAATGGAGAATTCTACCCATTGGGTGAAATCTTACCCAAAAATCACAAAACATTGTTTCTGGCGAGAAAACTGGTCTGTTTCTCTTCAGAGAAACCGATTGGTTTTCTTTCCAGATCATATGACACTCTGCCAGAAAACATCAAGGGGGCGTGTTTTACACCATCATACAGGTGGGGTGGGGCCCTGTTGCCCAGAGATAGGGGCAGCATCTTTAAAGGGTGCAGCAATCAGAACCTGGGTAAAGCTCCCCCAGCCCACCATGGAGGTCTCGGGGGGTCTCTCCCCCTCCCACCCAGATCACAGTCAGCACTTCTCTACCCCGCCCCCCCAATTATCGGCCCCTTTTTCTCACCCCCCCAATCATCAGCCCCTTCTCAGCCACACACCCCCACCCCGATCATCAGCACCTCCCCCCTTGCAATCTGAGCCGACACCAACCTCCACCATCCCCCCACCTACCCCCACCCCCCCCACCCCCAACAACAGCCATCGCTGGCATCCCCTACTCCTCTATCCTCTCCCAACCTCCACCACATCTAAATGAATCTGTCACCCTCCTCCCCCATGAGGCTCCTACTGATGCCTGCCCCTAGGCATAGGTTGGCACTGATAGTTTGGCATGGTGCCATGGAGTGTTTCATGATGAATGTATGCAAAGGGGCAGTGCCAGGTATTGTCAGGCCACTACCTGGCCATGACCCTCTCCCCTGGGGGCTACTCTTACCTTTATGACCCATGTGAGATCCCCACTACAGGTTCATGTCTAGGTGAACTTGTTGTAAATGGTGCCGGCATGACTTCATGCCGGCACCCGCTGAATATCCGGTCAGAGGGAAGTCCCGGACAGAGTGCTCGCTAATGACGTGCTTAATGTATGAAACTGAGGATTCTGCGGTGCCATGGAGTGTTTCATGTCATTCCACTGGCAAGGAGCCAGGAAGATTGGAACTCGGAAACTCGCCTGCGTGAATTGCATTCTCCGGATTTTGAGCAAGCACTGCCATTCCTGCAGATGGAGTGTGCGGGCTCAAAATCAGCCCAGCGTTTTTGATTCCAAAATTTAAATCATGAAATCAAACATATAAGTTGTAAATAGCAGTGATCCCAGCACTGATCCTTTTCAGACCTCATTCCCCATCTTCCTCCATTCTGACTATCCACCCTTTACTGTGATTCTGCATTTTATGTCTTTCTGCCAACCATCCATCCATTCCACTATTTATCCTCTGACTCCTCATGCTCCAACAGCATTCATTAGCCTATTATGTGGTGGTTTGCCTATGACTTTTTGGAAATCTAGATATTACATTTACTGTATTACCCTTGTCTACTCTGCCTGTTACATCTTCAAAGAGTTCTATGAAGTTGATCAAACAAAACTTTCCCTGTAGAAATCACTGTTCACTATTCCGTATTATGCTTTTGAATTCTATATGTTTTAGTTTTTCTTTTAGCGGGGTTTCATTATTTTCATACTTTTAAGTTGTCTGATCTATAATTCTCTAGGCATGTTCCATCTCCCTTCTTAAACATAGGTGTAATGCTGAGCTATCAATCCAACAGTCCTCAGGCATTGCACATTTTTCTAAGGAATTATTAATATGCTTCTGCTATCTTTTCCCTAGATTCTTCTGAAATGTTTTCATCTATTTTGAGTTTGATAAGGCTATTTAACGTTTATCCTCTTTTTATTTTAAATGTGGTTATACTATTTCTGATCTCATATTCTGATGTCATGCAGTGAATCAAAGTAAAAATTTACAATTTCTGCTATTTTGCTATTGCTGCCTGTGACGTTTTCTAATCCATCTCTTAAAGGCCCGATTCCCACTCTGACTGTTCTATTTCTATTTTTCTATTTTTATTGATGTGCTTGGAGAATTTTGTTTATATTTTGTTTTACATTTCTTGATAATTTAGTTCCATGTTACCTCTTCTTGGTTACTTACCTTCTCGTCTCACTGTATTCTTCCTTGCCTTGCTCTCCTTCTTTACCAACTGTGTATGAAGCTCAACCGTAATGTATAACAAACTTGGATAGGCTGTCTTATTTGTGTATGAATCCCCCGTCTGTCCCCCAACCACATGCAACCCCTTCCCCAACCTCCAACCAAACATTCCAGCACTCCACCTAGGTAATGCTTTCCAAAAAGACAGTGAAGAGGAAACTCTGCCCTGAAATGTACAAAGTCATGTGGGCAGGACCTCAAATGCACATTGAGCTTATGTATCTTCAGAAGAGCATGGTATTATTGAAGTGAGGAGGAAGGAAAGTACTGGAAAATTGCTTGAAGCAGACAGAGCCAACTTTTGTGACAATTGCAAAGGGAGAGTAAAATTCTCAGGGCATCCTGATGAGGAACATGTTCCACATGCTATAAACATCTTATTGTGGGTGTTCAGGGCTTTACCATTGATGTTAAAACCACCAATTCGGTAGCTGGAGAAACAACAAAAGACACTGATAAAAAGACATGACTCCAAATTTTGTTAAAATATGAGCTTTGTATTGGGAATGACTGTACTGAGGATTATCTTGTTGCAAGAAAATTTACTATGCCTGTTGATATACAATCTAATGTTAGCATTGTTACAATTGAATTTGGCTTTCACATGAAATACAGATATTCTAATTGGGAATGTTATAAAAGGATGCCTGAGCATCATATATATTTAGAGTTTATGACCTGTCAAAAGGAGTGTCTTTGAACCAATCACAGGGTTCAGGTACATTGACTGTCAGTTCGGAAATGCTTGCCTGTTTTGTCATTTTTTCACATTTACATTTCAAGGTAATGACAACCATGCAAATAGTATGAATAATACCTTATAAGGCAACCCTTCCTTGATATGGCAGACTCCATATAATTACATTAAAAATAAAAACAGAATAAAAGCTCGGAGGATGCGCCACGTGCATAAGCATTTGGAAAAAATAATGGTAGAGGTAGACATTGGTAAATGTTTTGCCTTTTGACTTGATGTAACATAAACACAAAATCATAGTTTAGCAGAGGGAAATGCATGTCATGAGTCTGCACAGATGTTGATTGCTCTGCAAAAATTGTGGTGTCCATATTTGAGGTAACTCATTGACTATATTAGTCAAGGGCCGAACACATATTGAAGGATCCTTTGGTTCATAATGAGGGAGGCCAAGGTCAAAGCATGTCTACACAACAATTTTCAACCTCCCCTGAAGGCCACCAACCAAAGGTAGATTGTGAAAAACATTTTTCTTTTAGAAAAAGCTTCTTGTGGATAAGCAAGTCTCAGTGTATCCCAGACTCCTTCCTAATTACACAGCTATGACTGAGTAAACATTGACGACCATCTGACTGCACATCCTGGAAATTTAAAAAGGAATGAAAGAAGTTGAGTGCCTAAGTATAGAGTTAGCTGTGAGAAAATTGTGTGATGTACAGAAGAGGGAAGAGACTGAGGGAAAGAGCAACTTACACAATGAATGAAAGATGATAAAGCCAGAAAAGTGGAGATAAATCAACTTCATAATGAGAAATATATAACAATTATATAGAATAAAAATAGTTAAATACAAAGACAGGGTCAGTACACTAGGAGATAGACTTTTTTAACAATGCTATAGGAGATTCGCTATCCGAATTGCAGAAAGGGCTTGTTACAAGAAACGTGATATTGTGCTACTTTTTAGGTTCACACTGATGATGGGCTAGTCCTTAAAAGTTTAGCTGGCCTGTATGACATTAATTGCCACATGAGTAACATTTCCTAATAAGCTGCAAGGTATTGATATTAAATGTTGCTTTCTCTATAGCCTTTACAAATCTGGGGTTACAAATTGAAAAATGCTCATCTGAGATAAATTAAAATAGGGTAAATTAAAAATGTGCATTTACCATGACGGTGTATAGGATATGTATTTATAATTACCAAAATCACATTGATGTTAACCCTCCGCCCCCACCTCCACTCCCCACCCCCCTTCCCCCATCTTAATGAGCATAGAAGTTCTCTCCATGCCTCACTCCTTCTCGAATGCCAGGAACCATATCCATCATCCCCAGGTACCATTGTTTTCCCAGCCAACCGCTGGACATCCTATCAATTGGGCCAGCATATGGGTGGAAAGCAGGGAGAAAAAAGATAATGAGGTTTTTGAGATCCATTTTGTGACACGCAGGAGTACTTAGGTGGCTCTGGCCAGTTTTGTCCTCCTCCTCACCTTTCCTACTTCTCAATTCATATCAGGACCATCTAATCTATCAGCAGTGGCTCAGTAACACTGACGGAATTGTTTGGCTAAACGACCATATGTCATTGTCAAGTTTGTAATCAGCTACAGAGTTCTGTCAGAGCCTATCTTTTCCAAAATAATGATCTGCTGGACTAAAGAAAATAATTATTCTGTGGAGTTTAAACAACTATAGTTAGATTTGGCTAACAAATGGTTCATTGAAGCTGGAATATTTATTAAAGTCTACTTTGTTAGGGTTTAATTTTTCACTCTTGAGGTTAAGGCTTAAAGTATACCAATCACAGCAAAGTGGAAAGATTGTTATAACTGAACACATCTAGTAAGGGAATACAGCCTTTACTCTAAGTCATTGGGGAAAATAATGACTGCTGGAAGTTCACTTGTTCTGTCCGTGTAATATAACTGTTGTGTTAAATCTTTGTAAGATTTGAAACTGCTGAGTAGTGCAGAAGTATGGTAGATGTTTGTCCTCTGAATTGATTTGTCTTGACCTTGTTGAACATGTGTTTAATTACCTCTATTTGTCTTGAACAAAGAAAAACATCGGAAAAAAATGTTGCCCAACTTTGGGATGATGACCTACAGACAGCATTTGAATCAGGAATTGTTTCTCCTTGAGAAGTGAATACTATCACAGGAAGAAGCTTTCATGATGGAAAATCATTCCAAACCACCACAAGAACATGTGTCACTTCAGCCAACTTGCAGTGCATGTGGTTATCTCATAATGAACAGGCTATTTTAGAACTGGTAACATGTAATGAGACAGGAATAATTAATGACACCATTGTAAAGGATCCTCCATGTAAGAGTGGTCATAGCATGATAGAATTTTATGTTCAATTTGAGGGTGAGGAATCTTTTTAAATTATAGTCTTAACTGAAATAAAGGTAACTACAAGTGTATCGTAACAGAGTTAACTACAATGGATTGGCAAAATAGGTTAAAATGTAAATCAATAATGAAGCAGTGGCAGATATTTAAGGAGATATTTCAGAACTCTTAACAAAATGGGAAAAAAGACTATACGAAGGATGCACCATCTGTAGCGAAGGAAGTTAAGGGTGGTAACAACTTGAAAAGGATGTAAAACGCTATAAAGATTGACGGTAGGCTAGATGATTGGAAAATCTTTAGAAGCCAGTGAAGAATGACTAAAACAAATAGAAGGAAAATAATAAGATAAGAGAAAAGTACCAAGAAATATCAAAATAGGCTGCAATAGCTTCCACAAGTATATAAAAAAGAGAAGAGTACCTAAAGTAAGCCTTGGTCCCTCAGAATGTGAGACTGGAGTATTAATAATGGGAAACAAGTAACTGTCAGGGACTATGCATGCTGCATCTGTCTTCACAGCAGAAGACACAAAATACCTCCCAAGAGTAGTAGAAAGTTAAAAGGCACAAGAGGAGGAGGAATTTAAAACCATCATGATCCCCAGAGAAAAAGTACTGGGAAAGCAATCAGAACTAAAGTCTGAGGAGTCCCCTAAACTGAACCTTGCAAAATTCTCCAGATCCTGGGAAGATCCCAGTGGATTAAAAAACTACAAATGTAACACCGCTATTCAAAAAAGGAGGAAGACAGAAAGCAGAAAACTATATGTGAATTAATCTAACATGTCATTGAAAAAAAAAATCAATGAGGGGGTTAATAGGAGAAAATTTAGGAAATCATAATACAACCAGACAGAGTCAACCTGGTTTTCATAGAATCATAGAACCTCTACAGTGCAGAAAAAGTCCATTTGGCCCATCAAGTCTGCAACGACTCTTTGACAGAGTATTTTACCCAGGCCTACCCCATCCCTGTAACCCTGCATATTTATCCCATTAATCCCCCTAACCTACACATCTTTGGACAATTTAGCATGGCCAATCCACCTAATCTGCACACCTTTGGACTGTGGGAGGAAACCGGAGCACCTGGAGGAAACCTACGCAGAAGTGGCAAGAATGTACAAACTCCACACAGTCACCCAAGGCGAGAATCGAACCTCAGTCCCTGGTGCTGTGAGACAGCAGTGCTAACTACTGTGTCACCCTGCACCCATTTTCTGCACAGAAGTTATGTTTGACTAATTTGTTAAAGTTCACTGGACCAATAATCTGGCAAACATCAGGTCAAGTCTCTCTATAATGGAGAAAAAATTCAATTTAAAAACATTTGTCGAAGTTTTCTATTTGTAAAAGTGGCCCAAAGCTGCAAATTATTATTAAAAACTCAAGTAAGTCACAAGTGTCTTTCAGGAAAGAAAATCTGCTGCCAAAACTTGTCTGGCTTTAATGGAACTCCGTCCTACATCAGTATGATTAACTGTCAATTGCTTTCTAATGTGACCGACCAACTGATGAGTTGTATAAAAGAACTGTTAGTGGTTCAAAAAGAAGGCCCATCAACTTCTCAGACCAATTAGTGATGGTTCTACATCCTAGAATAAAAATATAATTGCAATAATTTCCATTACACTTTGTTTTCAAGACAATGATGAAGTAATAGAACCTACAGAAGTTGATTTGCAGCTTCAAATGTATTAACAATTTCCTTTCATCCCTTTTCTTTTGGTCTTTTTCATGGCTGAGAAAGAAATCTGAAATCATGCTTCTACTACCCTATTTTTAGCCAATACCCAGAGAGTGTATGGGAGTGAACAGGGTGTTAAAAAATCTCTGTAGAAACCAAAAACATTTGAAGAGATATTTAAATACCAAACTATTACCTGAAATAAGTATTGGCACAGGAATTCATGTTTTAAAACAAAACTTTACTGTATATAAAAATATAAGCAAGCAAGACTAATTTAACTCCACAATTCATCAAGACCTAAGAGCATAAATTCAATTCCCTTTGCTACTTAGTTCCACCCAAGAGTTTCATTATCCTACATGTGTCCTTGAGGGTGTATTCCCTTTTCTTTCTGGAACCAAACCAAGTATGCCACAGCTCACCAGAATTCACTTTGATTTCTCATCACTACTCAAGCAATTCTCCAAGGTACGAGATTACATGGGAATCCTCCCATTAGTTCTGGCTAAGTGACCATGTGACTCTTTAACTTTACTATTGTGGACCCCCCCACCCCCCCCCCCCCAGCTTAATCGTGGGCCTCACTCACATTCTTGCTTTGTTACTTTCAAAACAGAAACACCCTATTTGTTTTTTATATGGTCCTTTGCTATGGTTCCCACTGCTTCACAACTCTTCACAGCTCTCTCTCCCTGCATCTCTCTACCGACTTGTTCCTAAGTTGAACAGCCTTTTTCCACTATGAGAGTTATTGTAGATTTCTTCTAGCTCCAAGCTAGGCAAATAGTCCTGATTTTGTTCCCCTCACGAACTCTGTCATCAAACTGAGCATGACCTCCTAACCACCACCCATGTGGTAATTGATGAGATTAGTGTTTTTGCTGCTTAAAGTGCAGGCCTGGCTAAATAATTTATTTTGCTCCTTCAACTCTCAGTGAGCTACAAACTACACAAAACCAAAGCTGTAACTGTCTCTGTCTATTCCGTAAAGAAGTGTTTTTTAAATGAAAAAAGAACAATGCATGGAATGAAGCCAATGCAAATAGCTGCCTCCCCTGGAAAGCCTATCTGCATGGCAATGTGGTCCATTCTGGTTGCTACCAAAGAGAAAAATTAATCAATTATTTTTTATCTACAAAACAACCCTTTGGTTCTGTGATCCACATGAATACTTCATATCTCTAATGCAGGCAACAGCCCTCTTTTCAAATTTGCTGGTTCCACCAAACAACCACTTGTTCACAATGGTACTTTTGGACTTCTTTGACTTGGGAATTATATGCATAATCCAAATCGTTCATTGAAATAACTGTAGATCTCCTGCACTTTCTTAAAGTTCATAGATGGGTTATCCATTGTTTAGATTTTCTCATTTCTAACCTTGACTTTACTAAATAAACACAGGTTACCCTTTGAACTGTAATTACTCTAGGTTTGCTTGAAGTGTATTTACTCCATGCTGCTTACCAGTTTCTCATAGAATCCCTACAGTACAGAAGGAGGCCAATCGGCCCATCAGGTCTATACTGATCACAATCCCTCCCAGGCCCTATTCCTGTAAATCCACACATTTACCCTGCTAATCCCCCTGACACTAGGGTCAATTTTAACATCAACCTATCCCGCACATCTTTGGACTGTGGGAGGAAACCAGAGCACCCAGAGGAAACGCACACAGACGTGAGGAGAACGTGCAAACTCCACGGAGTGACCAAGGCCAGAATCGAACCTGGGTCCCTGGTGCTGTGAGGCAGTAGTGCTAACTGCTGCCCAAATCTCAGTCTGATGTTTCCATTTATCTGACACTGAATACCTTAATTCCTAAAAGTTATTTTCCAAATTTTGAGTTATCAAATTCAAAATTTTAGAACAAGGATAACTCTTGACCACAAAACTCCAATTTCTCTTCCAGCAATTACTGCCCAACTCAATCCCCTGATGCCTAAAGCAGGTAACTGCTGTGTGGAATTTTAGATTCTGCCACACTTTCCTAGCACATTTGAGCACTCGCACACATTCCTTTTAGTATAGATCAGGTTCCGGTTTTGTAGGCTGAAACCCATGTCTCTTAAACTGGCATCTTTTAAAATTCAGTCGCGGGACATAGGCATCACTGGCTGGCAAGCTTTTTTTATTCATTGGACAGTTGGAAGGCTTCCAAATCACCACAGCACTCCATTCAGCAGAAGGGATTCCCCTTTCTCTCACTAGGAAGCTGAAGGTGTAAGAAAATCCCTTTCAAGTCCTCTGTCACACTTTCACTCAACCCCATTGTTTTAACACAGCATGTATTTCAAGTCATTGAACCTTCAGAGAAAGCCAAGAGCCTTTGGAATACCTTCAAACCCTCTGGAAACCTTTGTTTCCACTCAATTTCAGTCTAGTCCTTTAAACTCTCATGTTAATTGACAGCTTAATAGTTTTTACTCAGCATGTAGTCAGCTGTGGTTTTGTTACCTTTCCCTTCATGCTTGAATGCATCTTAAGTACCCCCATTGTAGTTAACAGTAATGTTTACACAAAAGAAGTGAAAAGCACTTAGCTGCTTCAAAGTTGCTTGTGGTCACAGCAGGGCCCGAAGTGGGGCCTGAGTAGGGATCTGAGGGGGGAGAATGAGGGAGGGGGGGGGTGAGGGGGTGTGCAGGTCGGGTCACCTTCATGCCTGCATGGTGTGAGGGAGGTGATCTGTTATTTCAATGGTGGGGAGAGGATGCACCTCTTTGCTGAGGGGTTGTTGGTGCTCCCCTTGCAAATGGAGGCAGGGGGATGGTTTCACCATTTCCATTTTTGTTGGGGAGTAGGTCCTGTCTGCGAACACCCTATCTCTGGACAGTTAGGCTGCCTGGCGTGATTCCTGGAATGTACGAATTCACAACTATCAGGTGGGTGAATCCTGCCTGACAGATGCTGCCAGCGCCAACAGAAAACATTTCGGTTTTCTTGTTGGAGTGGGCACTTAGTGCCAATTCAAGTGAATCACACCCGTTGTGACTCAAAGTGTGATGCAGTTTGATGGACAAGTTGTCACCATTCTGACTGATTGGTAGCAAGCTCATCCCTGTCATTATGGACAATGCAGTTATTCTTCATGAAGTCCTTCAGAGTATCTTTGAATCATTATAACATGCTCTATCACATATGATCTAAAAAGCATTGAAAACAGTGATGCCATTTACTTCACTGCAGGAGGAAGGGATAAAGGTATTTTTCTAAAACTTCTCCAGCATGTTAATTCCTCATCAAGCAGCTCCTATTGCTGAAAAGATTCCAGATAATGTTGCTTCAGTTGAGTAAAGAGAGTGTGGGATGTAGCACACAGCTGCATTACAAAAATATGGAGTGAATGAGTTGACTTTGATCTTGAACAAAAATTGTACCTCAAAGTGAGGGACCACAAAATCAATTCCTAAATGAGATAATAAAAGAAATCTAATTTCAAGAAATGTTTACTTTCTTCTCCAGGTACTATCACTATAAACAGCAAGCGTTCGCCTTACATGGCACATGGGGAGAGTGAGATTCTGGACCTGGATGATGACCTCTATCTGGGTGGGCTACCTGAGAACAAAGCTGCTCTTATTTTCCCAACAGAAGTATGGACAGCTCTTCTTAATTATGGTTATGTTGGATGTATCAGAGACTTGTTCATTGATGGTCAAAGCAAAGACATACGGAGAATGGCCGAAATCCAAAATGTGGCTGGAGTGAAACCTTCATGTGCAAAGGAGCTTCCAAAGCAGTGCCTTAGTGATCCATGTCGAAACAATGGGATTTGCAGAGAAGGCTGGAACAGATATATTTGTGATTGTTCTGGAAGTGGATTTCTTGGTAGATCTTGTGAGAAAGGTGAGTAGGACATTTGCCACAGTAACATTGACATAATTTACTTTGTGCAAAAATGCAATTTTGTGTCAGAAATATGATGATGCAGAAAATGAATGAGATTTCATTCTTCATAATGTATTGAATGAAGTATTTTTTGGGTTGACATTTTGAGTCAAATATGACTTCTTCATTTCCAAAAGAGGAACTCATGTTGGACTCAAACATTAACTCTGTTTCTCTCCACAGATGGTACGAAGCCAGTTGAGTTTTCCCAGCACATTCTGTTTTTATTTCAGATCTCCAACATCCCCAGTTTCTTATTTTATTTTAGTGACATCAAGCTCTAACCCACCAACACAATGCTTGACCCGCTCCACTGCCCATATTGTCAGTCTACTTGTCCTATGTCTATGCTTGGATAAAGCAAACGTTTCTCCAATTAAATATGTGTATTTGACCCCTGTCATTCGCTCCATTCCCTAACCTGAACTACAAAGTTTGTGACCTTGGCACCTTCTCTAACTCTGAGCTGATACCTGATTCAACATTTGTCTTCTTCCAAAGACCACCTGCTTTCACCACCGTAATATTGCTTAACTGTCACCCTGCTACAGGTCACCTGCTGCCGAATCCCTCATTATCCTTTAGATGACCTTGAATCTTGACTGTTCCAATGCTTTTTTAGCTCGCCTTCCATCTGCCACCTTTCACAAACCTGAACTCATCCAAAAATCTGCTATCCACATCTTAGTTTGCTGCAATTTCTGATCCTCTATTATCCCTGTGCTCATTGACCTACATTAGTTTCTTGTCCAATAACACCTTCACTTTGAAAGTATCATCTCCTTGATTCACTGCATGGCCTCAGCCCTCCATAACGCTGTAACTACCTTCAGTCTTATAACTTTCTGAGAACTCTGCTGTCCTCCAACTGTAGCATCTTGTACATCCCTTCCTGTACTGCACCACTGGCTGCTATGGCTTAAGCCACCTTTGTCACTAAGTTCTGAAATTCTCTCCCAAAAGCTTTTTCCTCTCCACTTCTCTCTGCTTCTTCATCATGTTCCTTAAAATTTAGCTCTTTGACCAAGGTTTTGGCAGTTTGTCCTCATATGTTTATCTTTGGCAGTGGCAATTTATGCCAGGGTTTGCTTCTGTGAAGTGCCTTGGGATGTTTACAACGTTAAAGTGCTGCGAAAATATAATTTATTCTTGTTGTCAAGGGAATAGCGGATATAGGTTGATAGAGTTGGACGAGGGAAAATAGGAGGAGGCACAATTGGTGCATAAACGCTGGCATGAAGTGGTTGGGCTGAATTACCTGTCTCTGTGCTGTATATTCAATGCAATTCTATGGAATGCAATTGTTTCAAGAACACATTGTTCAAACTTGGCTCAAAAAAATAGTTTTGCAATCCTTAATTTTTATCAGAGATCAAATTTGGTCTCAATGCTGCAGAAACTAAGAACCCATGAGGGATAAGCAATCCAATTGATCCAGATTTCTATTAACTGAAGCTGAAAAAGAAAACTAAATTATATTTGTTGATGCATGTTGAAAGCCTTCATAGAAGGGAAACTGCAGATTGAATTCAATCACACGACCTCAAAGGATCAGAAATAAGTGTTTTTTGTCCGCTGGTTCATGGGATGTGGGTGTCACTAACAAAACCATCATTTGTTGCTCAACACTAATTCCCCTTGGGAAGGTGGTGGTGAATGACCTCCTTGAATGGCGGCGGTCTGTGTGGTGTAGGTAAACCCAAAGTGCTGTAAGGAAGGGAGTTCCAGGATTTTGCCACAGCTGCTTGAATGCAGCAGCTCACCACCATCTTCTCAAGGGCATTTAGGGATGGTCATTAAAATCTGGCCCAGCCAATGATGGCCATATCGTGCAAATGATTAAAAATAAATAAAAAGCAGTAAAGGAATGACAAAAGCCAATTGCAGATATCACTACTTATTGGGAATTCACCATGGTTGATCCTGGATGTGGGTGGTGATGGGGTTGGGGATGCAGGGGAGAGTTTTGTTGGAGGTTTTGGGGAAGCCAGGGACATCAGGGAAGCCTGGCTAGGTGGAGAGTGGGGTGCACAATTTGAAGGCATTGGTGGAAGTTCAGAGGCCTGGAGGGGTGGCAGGGTGGGGGGGGGGGTCGGTTGCAGAGATGGGAGAGCAGGGTGGGATGGTGCAAATTTTGAGTTTGTGGGCGTGTGAGTTGATGTGAGGTCGGAGGCCTGGTGGAATAGATCAGAGGCCTACTGTGTGATGTTGGTGGCATCAGTTGGGGGTTATGGGAGATGGAGGGAGATCGGAGTTCTCATGGAGGGAGATTGGAGGTCTCATGGAAAGAGTTTGGGAGCCTGGCGTGAAGGTCAAATGTCTAATGGGGTGAGCTGGGCTGAAGGTTTGAAATGTCATTGATTGTATCCAATTGCAGAGGTTTGGCCAAGAAGGTATCCTGGATGCAATAGGTGGGTGGAAAGTCATTAAATTCCTGATCCAGCAGCCCTTTGGCCCAGTTTAGATGGTCGGGAAACCTAGCCACCCAGAATTAAATTTCAAATGTTGAATGGAAGGGAGACACACATTATAAAAGTTAAATGCTAACCTACTCCAGGGAATGGATTGGACATCCCTACGTTAGGCGTTAAACCAGAATATGGCAAGTTAGTGATGGGTTGGAGTTGGATTCAGACTTGTCTCCTCCCTGTCTCAGGCCTGACGTTTTTTTGGGGGGGATGTTTCAAAATTCCTTCCTCGTTGGCCAGAAGTCCTTTGGTATTTTGGGGTATTTGATTGACTCATTCAACTTTCTCTACTATGTTATGCAGTACCATACTGTAGTAACTATACTGACAAAACAGCCGAACACAGAATAGATCCTAGCTTGTGTGGACATTCCCCTGTTCCTGTTCGTTGTACTGTGTTGTTGTCACTATATGAACTAAACAGCTATACACATAATAAGTGTGGGCTTGATGGGATTTTCTTCTGGGCTGTTTGTAACTCCTGAAAAGAAAATTACCATCCAGTTTAGATTTGCTTCCAGAAGTGCAAGACAGGTGCATTTTGCCATGTGAGGCAATGTAGTTTCCAGACAAATTTCCAGGGCAAAAATTCACATTTGCAGCATGAAGATTGCTGCTTACCTTCAGATGTTCAATGTGCAAGAATGCTTTCCAATGATTTTCAGACCATAAGCAGTTTCTTTGAAAATCACTGAACAAATGATTTTTGTAGGTATATATTAGAATTATATATTTTAAAAAATATTCTTTTGTGCATGAAATTTTTGTCATTTTGTTAAATGTGTACGAAATACATTGGATGCAGAAATTTCCAGTAATTATCCACAGAACATTTCCTAAAACCATCAGTAATGACTTTAAAACTATTAATCCTCTTGAAGGAACAAGGGCTCAGACCTTGTGTAGTCGGTCTCAACAGAAATAGTCTCTGCCAATAAAGAAACAAATTGAAGTATGACAAAGGCAATTTCAAATATGTATCTTTGGGTTCAGGTATGAGTCATTATCACTATCTATTCTAGCTTTTCTCCTCCATTTATGTTTCTATAGGAACCTCCATGATGCGATTATTGTTTAAAATCTGTTGTGGATAGCCAGTATTTTGTCACAAGACTGTCCAACTCTGCCAATCCCATTTTCTTTTCCATTTACGAAACAAGAGTCTGCTTTTCATTTGCATTTTATTTATTTTGGAGTTGTAATCAAAGGCAATACTGTCGAAAACAGACCACAATTGTAACAAGTAAACAATTACAGGCAGAATTACATACATTTTCAAAACTGCCACAACATGGCTTCTTGCCAGTTGTTTTGATGCATCCAGGTTGTTCTATCATGGACAGAACAAATCTGGCACTCATCAAAAGCAAGCTGTCAGAAGAATTGAAAAAACAATTCAGTTGAATGAGTGTACTCTACCATCCTGTGGCAAATTGTAGTATCGCAGATGGCATATCCCAGCAAAAATGCACCCGAGAGAACCTTTAGTAGTGTAGTGTATGCCGAAAATATAAAAACAGCATATCCCAGAAATAAGATTTATAAATCCTCACAGATGAAGGTTACATAATTAGAACAGAACAGCATTAAAAACTTTAACATTTTAGGAAATGTATGTGGAATACAAAATGGAGGCTGACATAGTGTAATTAGATCCAGCTATTATGATTGATGTTGTTCTCATACATTGCAATGCTGTGCTTGTATTTACTTTGCAATGTTGAATCATAACATGTAGTGTTGCCTTCCTTCCTCTTTTTCAGATATATATAGCTTCTGTTCTTGATGGGGCCTAGATCCATTATTTTCTCAGAGCTTGTTTTGCTTTTGTTAAACAGTAAAATAATACGTCATTAAAATAACTGCGGAACTTGTGCAAGGGACAATGCTTTGTAGCCAGCTACATGCTGTTCATTCATATGAAAGATGATGGGCCAGATTTTCATGGTGTTGGGATCATTCCAGAAACTTCAGAAAGGCAGTTTGATGTTGCCTTTTGGGGCTCTGATGCTGAAGTTGCGTCCCTATTTCCAATCAGTACCATTTTCATTAGCAGGGCATGAAAGTGAATCACACAAGCAAGAAACCTGAACTCTGCAGAGTCCTTTGAAAGTAGTGATGAGTTTAAACAGATACCATTTTAGCTCTTCCAAGGGCTTTAACCCACTTTCAGGGGTCACAAATTTGTGGAAGAGACATAAACATACTTGAAGGGTAAATAAGTATCATGATATCAAGCAATTTAAACCCCAAGCCCTTCAGGAGCAAACGAAGCCTAGGCTACAACTGCTAGTTAGAGTTTTAAGAAAACACATGTTGCTGGACTGCTTTGATTGACAGACCTTCTGATGTAACTTAGAAAATTCATTACCATCTTTTCCTCTTGTTTCAATAAACTTTACTCTTGACATTTGACATTTCCCATGGGCTATTATTACAGCTGAACCAATTCTGAACGCGAGGCTCAAAAACAGTTATCTCAGCCCTGCTGAGTTTGCATTTTGACTGGCAATTTTAAGACGCTATTAAAGGACTAGATACCTTTGATCTGGTTACTAAATTGAAATGTGTTGGTTTTTATGATAGATTGAGGAGATTTAAAATCTTTGAATGGGTTTCATGAATTATATTTTTCAGTATTATGTGTATGAGTGAAAGCCCATTTGTGAAATTGTGAAAGTGAAATTTGTTAGAAATTTTTTTTTTTCTATCTCCACATGGCTCCTGATAGCGGCTGATTGGGGATACTGGGTGAATGGCGAGGGAGGGGGTGGGGTATAAGGTGGCATGGTGTGGGAATGGGGGGATGAAGCTGCATGGAGGTAGCATGGGAATATATGGTGGCATGGGGGTATGAGGGGACATGGGGGGGGAAGTTTTATTGGGGTTGTTGGATGAAGGTTAGAGGATTTAACACTTTTTGAAACAACTGAGATTAAGTCCCAGGGAACCAAAGTGGAGCTTCTCACTAACCGAACTGAAGCTGCCTCTGTTCTGCTTCTGGGGTCAGCGAGCCGAACTCAATCCCTACCCGACTCCCCAGAGCATCAATTGCATGTGATGGGCCCCTCTATATAGAGGCAGTTCTGCTGAGGTGGAAAATATCCCAACTCGAGTTACCCACCTTGGTAGCAAAATAAAGCCATAGCGCTTTCATTTGCAGTTACCCAAAAGACAAGGATAGTAGAAATCCAAGTTCAAAAGCTTTAGTAGTGGAGAGATTAAAATGCAGAGGCCAATTGGTGAACCATTGTACTTATTATGGTTTAAAACTCATTTCATTCTGCATCCTGGAGTTCTGACTGAAATATATTTGGCTTGTGTCAACTAAGTTCCCAGTTATCATTAAAATTGATTGGCACTATATTGACATACTCACACAGAGAGGATGATTGTTACTCAGTGTCACACTGGTGAAGAAATTGTGATTAAAGTGCAATTCACAATTGATGCAGCATCAAGGGACTTCAGCTTTCAATTAGCCAATGCTATGCATAAACAGGGAGTTCTTGAATCTGACACTGTATAAAATCACAAGGACCATCACCCTTTATCTTGATGAGCATAAAATCAGCTCATAATAAACAGGATAGTTACACCTTGCACTTAATTTTTAAACCTATGTTTTGCAATTTAGCAAGTTGGTTTCCAGGCAACAAAAGAGGCTATGGCCGCGATTCTCCTATCCCACTGCGCTAATTTTTTAACACTGCGGGCCGGGAGGTTCCCACATCGGCCGATTCGCGGGGTTCGTGCATGCGTTGCCACCCCAATAACGCCTCCCAGGGCCGGATTTCCAGGCCAGAAATGGGCGGGGAGGTGCAAAGACCATTTAAAGGGTCATTTCAATGTAATTTACATGTAATTAGCGGGCCCGGGACTGAAGTCTTCGGGCCTGCAAGCATCTTCCCCCGCCAGACTGGTTCACTCCAGCGTGGATGACAATAGCTCCCCACTAACGGGGAACTAGCGGCCCGACCCCGCTGGAATGAAGGCAGGGCAATCGGACCTCCCCCTCCACGAGCATTGGCACTTTGGCAGTGGTAGCCTGGGCCCCTTGGCACTGCCCAAGGGGCAAAGTGCCAATGCCCGGGGGGGTGCCTTGGCACTGCCCATCGGGCCTATGGGGGATGGGCCTACGGGGAAGGGCCTGGTGCGCAATCTGTGAGTGTGGGAGGTCCTGCTGCCACTCTGCAGACAGGATCAGTGGCTGAAGGAGCAGGCCAGCAATTGGGAGGGGGTGTTCAGCCTGTTGGGGGGTGTTGGGACTGCGGGGGAGGTGTCAGGACTGCAGGGGTAGGGAATCGGAGGGGGGGGGAGCTGGAGATCAGGATGGGCCTTGGGAGGGGTTTGGGGCTGGCCCAGGAATGGTTGGGCGGGGCCAGCGATCGGGCTGTGGTGGAGGGGGGCGGAGGGCTGGCGATGTGGAGGTCGCAGGGCTGGCCAGTGATTGAGCTGGACAGCAATCAGGATGCCAGCAGTGCGCGGCTATTGCACATGTGCCAATTGCGGCACTGACAGATCGGTGCATGCGCAGTGGCCCACTCAACACTATGCTGCCAGCCTCTCGGGTGGTCCACTGATTTGTAATGATATAAACGCTAGTGCACTCTGCAGTGCACAGAGTGCGGGTGATTCTTCTTTGAACTCCCACTGAAAAAAACAACGTGAACTACTCCAGTTTTCACGTGATAATTTTTTTGGAAGAATTCTGGCCCACATCTGAGAAATTCTGATTAATAAAAAGATGTGGATCTCTGAGAGACACAGATGTCAGACATTCGCCATTTATTACCCTAAAACAGAATATTATTAGGTATTAAATAGTGCCATTTATGAGTATTTCTAATTGGAGGAATTGTTGCCAAGCAAGTGAAAATGTTGAATATTCATGAGCTTTATTTTTGCAATTTTCTTCCTGCCTGTTAAAATAAAACCAGCATGTTAAATACTTGCTGCAAGGCAATAATGTGGCACCCACTTGCACCAGGTTTTATTTTCAGAACGCTGTTACTATTTTTTACACCATAAAGTATTTATTTATTATGTTAATGAAGTGAGATTTTGGAGCATACAAAGTGCACAATGACACAATAAACATTGATTGAACTGACCATCTTCAGTGTCAGTCTTTATTACATTTGTCACCCAATATATAATAAAAATTGGTGATGAGCATGAAATCATAGCCCATAAATATCAGCAACAAATGGGAGCAGAGAGTACAGTAACCAAGACCAACCAATTACCAGGAGGATAAAAACAGAAAATGCTGGAAAATCTCAGCAGGTCTGACAGCATCTGTGGAGAGTGAATAGAGCCAACGTTTCGGATCTGGATGACCCTTCACCAGAACTGAAGACAAATAAAATAGGATGAAATTTATCAATGTGTATGTATAAATCTAAATCTATAAATGTATAAATCTCATCTTATTTTCTTTGTCTTCAGCTCTGACAAAGGGTCATCCTGACTTGAAATATTGGCTCTATTCTCTCTTCATGGATGCTGTCAAACCTGCTGGGATTTTCCAGCATTTTCTGTTTTTGTTTAAGATTCCAGCATCCGCAATATTTTGCCTTGATCAGTTACTAGGCAGCACAGATTGAAGGTGATTGAAGGATTAGTGAGGACATGAGGAAAAATATCTTCACCCATAAGGTGCTGGGTCTTTGGAATTCGCTGTCTGGTTTGGTGGTGGAAGCAGGAATCCTGAACTCATTTAAAAGGTACCTGATCTGCACCTAAAGTGCTGTAACCTGCAAGGCTACAGGCCGGGTGCTTGAAGATTGAATTGGAACTGACAGCTCGTTTTTATTTTTTATTTGTGTGGTGAACCATCGTTGGTTACCACTGTGGGGTTATTCCAATGTTACTGTTGGGTTAGCGTGTTGCCACTGTGGGGGTTGTTATAATGTTGTTGGGTTAGGGTGTTTACCTGTGGTAGATGTTGTTATGGCACATCCCGGTCGGGCCCCGCCTCCTGGGGAGAGGTATAAGACCCTCTGCTCAGGCGGGACCCCTCCAGTCTGAATTGGTGTACTCGTGTTAGTTAGTTCCATTGTTTGCTAATAAAAGCCTTCAATAGCTGAAGCCTTGTACCTCGTGCTTGATTGTCGCGCATCAATTTTATTAGCAAACATAAAACTCTCGACAGTAAAGGGAGTATGGAACAAATATTAAAACCAGAGCGTCTGACGTTGGACCCACGTGCGGTCGGTGCCTCTAACACCTTTGACCACTGGTGGAAGTGTTTTGAGGACTACCTGGCAGCCTCTGCAGCTGTTACTACGGACGACGACAAACTCCAGGTCCTCCACGCGAGGGTAAGCGACACGGTCTATCTTGCGATTCGTGCGGCCACCACTTACCCGAGGGCCATCGAGCTCTTGAAGAAACGATACACGAGACCACCAAACGAGATCCACGCTCGTTACCTCCTCGCTACACGACGTCGGCAGTCGGGCGAAACCATGGAGGACTACGCCAATGAGCTCTTGCAGCTTGCCAGGGGCTGCGACTGCAAAGATGTGTCGGCTGAGCAATATATGTACGACCTCGCCCGAGATGCGTTCGTAGCAGGGGTAGGGTCCTCGTACATCCGGCTTAAGCTATTAGAGAGAGGGAACCTCAACTTGACCCAAGCGATGGAGATGGATGAGATGCTGGAGGCAGCGTCGAAAAGCTTGGCTCTGTACCCCGAAGACCACGCGGAGACAACGTGGCAGGAGCAAGCACAAATCCCTCCTCGCCCCACGGGCTCGCGCTCCCATATCGATCCGACGACGGCGGCAGCTCCAGGCGGCCAGCGATGCTATTTTTGCGGCGGAGCCAAGCATCCACGGCAACAGTGTCCTGCAAAAACGGCGATCTGCAGTCAGTGCGGTAAAAAGGGGCACTATGCTAAAGTTTGCAGGTCGAAGCCCAAGAACGGCAGTGCAGCCTGTGACCCTCCAGAGTGGAGACAATCTCCTTCGACGTCGCGGTACCCGCGAGGCCCGACCACGTGCGAATCCAGGACGGCGCCATCGTGGCTGACGGAGGAGGAGGAAGACCACCAGGAGTCGCTACGCTTGGCGCCCTCACCCACGTGCGATTCATGGGGGCGGCCATCATGGTCGACGACGACCAGGAGCGACCAGCAGGGGTCCTCGGTATCAACCTCGGCTGCATGCAGTGACGCCCAGGGGCCAACGGTGGCGTCGATCTCTCTGGACCAGACGAAGCATCACAGACTTGACTGTTCCATGATGAACATCAAGGTAAATGGTCGTACTGTGTATTGTCTGTTTGACAGTGGGAGCACCGAGAGTTTTATTCACCCTGACACTGCAAAAAGGTGTGGACTCCGGGTTCTACCTGCCAAACAGACAATTTCCATGGCATCACGGTCCCGGTCTGTACCGATCCAAGGACGTTGTATGGTAACCCTAAAGGTGCAGGGCACAATTTACGAGCGATACAGGCTCCTTGTGTTACCGCACCTTTGTGCGCCAATTCTCCTCGGACTAAACTTTATGGTCCACATGAAGAGTGTGATCCTACAGTATGGTGGGCCACTCCCTTCACTGGCAGTAGGGAATCAGCCGCAGCCTCCAAATTGCCCAAAGCGCCCCGCATGCAATCTTTCCACACTAAAGATCACCACACCTTCTTTATTTAAGAATCTGGTACCAGGCTGCAAGCCCATCGCTACTAAGAGTAGGCGTTACAGCGCTGAAGACCGGATCTTTATCAGATCTGAGGTTCAGCGGCTCCTCAAGGAAGGGATCATACAGGCCAGTGCTAGTCCGTGGAGAGCGCAGGTCGTGGTGGTTAAAAGCGGGAACAAACCTCGGATGGTCATCGACTACAGTCAGACCATTAACCGTTATACGCAGCTGGATGCGTATCCTCTCCCGCGCATATCTGATATGGTCAATCAGATTGCGCAGTACCGGGTGTTCTCCACCATAGACCTTAAGTCCGCCTACCATCAACTCCCCATCCGCCCAGAGGACCGACAATACACGGCTTTTGAGGCGGATGGTCGTCTATACCAGTTTCTTAGGGTTCCATTTGGTGTCACCAATGGGGTCTCGGTCTTCCAGCATGCTATGGACCGAATGGTGGACCAGAACGGGTTGCGGGCTACCTTCCCGTACCTGGATAACGTCACCATCTGCGGCCATGACCAGCAGGACCATGACACGAATCTCCAAAACTTTCTGCGCACTGCATCTCGCCTGAATCTGACCTATAACAGGGAGAAGTGCGTTTTCCGTACGCGCAGGTTAGCTATCCTTGGATACGTGGTGGAAAACGGGGTCATCGGCCCTGATCCAGACCGTATGCGCCCCCTTACTGAACTTCCCTTGCCCGCTAGCACAAAAGCACTGAGGAGATGCCTCGGCTTCTTTTCGTATTATGCGCAGTGGGTCCCCAACTACGCGGACAAAGCCCGTCCGCTCATCAAGTCCACGACCTTCCCACTCACGCCGGAGGCCCAATTGGCCTTCAAGGCTTTGAAAAGCGACATTGCGAAAGCCACGATGCACGCGGTGGATGAATCCATCCCTTTTCAGGTGGAAAGTGATGCATCGGATTTCGCCCTGGCTGCCACACTAAACCAGGCAGGCAGGCCCGTCGCGTTTTTTTCCCGCAACCTTTCATGTCCCGAAATTCGGCACTCAGCGGTGGAGAAGGAGGCTCAGGCCATTGTGGAGGCCATCAGACACTGGCGTCATTACCTGGCGGGGAAGCGGTTCACCCTGATCACGGATCAACGATCCGTGGCGTTTATGTTCAGTAATACGCAGAGGGGCAAGATCAAGAACGATAAGATCTTGCGGTGGAGAATTGAGCTCTCCACCTATAATTACGATATTATGTATCGTCCAGGGAAGCTCAATGAGCCCTCGGATGCCCTCTCGCGCGGAACATGCGCCATCATGCAGGAGGACCGCTTGAAGGCCCTCCACAATGACCTGTGCCATCCTGGAGTCACCCGACTCTACCACTTCGTAAAAGCCCGCAACCTGCCCTACTCGGTGGAGGATGTCAGGTCAGTAACAAGAAGCTGTCGGATTTGCGCGGAATGCAAACCGCACTTTTATCGACCGGACCGGGCACAATTGGTCAAGGCCACTCGCCCCTTCGAGAGGCTGAGTGTAGATTTTAAGGGCCCCCTTCCCTCAACGGACCGGAATGTCTATTTTCTCAATATAATAGATGAATACTCCCGGTTCCCGTTTGTTGTCCCCTGTGCGGACACGTCGACTGCCACAGTGATTAAGGCATTCAGTGATCTTTTTACCCTGTTCGGGTACCCCTGCTACATACATAGCGACAGGGGCTCGTCGTTCATGAGTAACGACTTGAGGCAATTCCTGCTCTCAGACGGGATTGCCTCTAGTAGAACCACGAGCTACAACCCTAGGGGTAACGGACAGGTGGAGAGGGAGAATGCTACAGTCTGGAAGGCTGTCCTACTGGCGCTGAAATCCAGGGGCCTTCCAGTCTCCCGTTGGCAGGAGGTCCTTCCAAATGCGCTTCATTCCATTCGCTCCCTCCTGTGTACGGCAACCAATGCTACTCCCCACGAGAGGATGTTCTCATTCCCTCGGAAGTCGTCCTCGGGGATCTCCTTACCAGCCTGGTTGACGTACCCAGGACCCGTCCTTCTGTGGCGACATGTGAGGGCCCGCAAGTCTGACCCCTTGGTCGAACCGGTCCAACTCCTCCACGCCAACCCTCAGAATGCCTATGTGGCATATCCTGACGGGCGAGAGGACACAGTCTCGATTCGAGACCTGGCGCCCGCAGGGGACGTAGCAACTCCTGTCGCTCCCATACCCCCTGTCACGAATCCCCTATCACTTATTTCTTCCCCAGACGTGGCGCGGTCAGCACCGGGACCAGTGCATAACAGTTGTACTCCCATGTACAGCTTGCCTGAGACTCGGAGATCGGCGCCACCACAGAAGGTTCCAGGATCCCCTGCACCATCGCCTCACCAGGGTCAACCGGCCCGGGAGTCCTCGAGGGGACAGCCGGACGCTGTTTTGGAGAGAACGCCACCGCAAGCACCTGCTCCGGTGTCGCAACCGTTGTTGAGGAGATCACAGCGACGCTGCGGTCCTCCAGACCGTCTGGACTTGTGAATTTTGTATATATGCGACCTGTTTTCGCACCCCGCCGGCCTTTGTTTTTAAAGGAGGGGTGAATGTGGTGAACCATCGTTGGTTACCACTGTGGGGTTATTCCAATGTTACTGTTGGGTTAGGGTGTTGCCACTGTGGGGGTTGTTATAATGTTGTTGGGTTAGGGTGTTTACCTGTGGTAGATGTTGTTATGGCACATCCCGGTCGGGCCCCGCCTCCTGGGGAGTGGTATAAGACCCTCTGCTCAGGCGGGACCCCTCCAGTCTGAATTGGTGTACTCGTGTTAGTTAGTTCCATTGTTTGCTAATAAAAGCCTTCAATAGCTGAAGCCTTGTACCTCGTGCTTGATTGTCGCGCATCAATTTGTTGACTGGCATGCACACAATGAGCTGAATTGTCTCTTTCTGTGACATAAATTTTCGATGATTCTATGACAGACAGTGATCTGCCTGGTAGGATGACGGAGATTTCAACTGGATTGTGTAGAGTCTGACTGTTCCTGCCATTTTGGGGGCATGCACCCATCAGACAGTTCAGAACAGCCTCGCCCTGTCACTACACTCTTGGAACTGACATCCAAGAAGGCGGCGGCACGATGCCACAGTGGTTAGTACTGCTGCCTCACAGCGCCAGCGACCCGGGTTCAATTCCAGCCCTGGTGACTGTCTGGGTGTAGTTTTCATGTTCTCCAATGTCTGCGTGGGTTTCTTCTGGGTGCTCCGGTTACCTCCCATAGTCCAAAGATGTGCAGGTTAGGTGAATTGGCCATGCTAAATTGTCTCTTAGTGTCCCAAGATGTGTAGGTTACGGAGATTGGAGGGGTAAACTAATGGGGTGACGGGGATAGGGCAGGGGTGGGCCTGGGTAATATACTCTGTCAAAAAGAATTATGGGTAAGATGCTCTTTCAGAGAGTCGGTGCAGACTCAATGGGCTGAATGGCCTCCTTCTGCACTGTCGGGATTCTATGATTCTATGGTTCTAAGACTACAGCCCTAGGAAAGGAGAGGGAATGCTAGGATTTTTCTGATTGTGTCAGATAGTGTGGTCTGCCATAGTGTTAGAATATACATCTGAATAAAATCTCTCATCTAATTAAGAGAACATATTAAAACTCCAACTGGACTGGTTTTAGGTCGTTTGTCCTAAACTGACTTCTCAAGATGTTTTATTGCAAACACTTGTGTTAAACGTCACTTGCCTCACACGTACAGAATGTGTTAGAGAATCTGGATCACTGTTATGGGCAGCCGCTGTTAAGTTTAAGTGTCACTGTTGAATGTGAAAATGAGATAATATAACTGTGTTCACAGGCTACATTGGAAGGCTCAGAACATATGAAAGAGTTTGAGAACTATTCAGTTTGTATATTGGAGGAATGACATGTTTTTCAAAGCTAATAACATTTTGCAACTTTAAGATGAATCTGGAGAGGTCAAGACTCAGCATAAGGCAATTTTTGAGTGCAAGAAAGCAACTTTGTTAATGGAAGTGTATGACATTCTAAAAAAACCTTGCTCCCAACAAGGCAAAAATGTGCATTCAAAACAATCCTCACCAAGTTGAGGAACGAACATCTCAATTCTAAGACACTTGAGATATCAGAAAACTAAAAATTTCAAACCTGAAATCACAGGAGTAGTGAGCACATGTGTCACTGAAGAATTTATCATTACATTGCAACTTGGTCATTTTCTATGATCGTGCATTTTGAGAGAGATTTGTGTGTGGATTTGTGGATAAAAGGATCTGAATTGAAGTTACTGAACGCACAAAACCCGACATTAAAACTAATTTGTAACGTTACTCCTTCCATGTAAATTGTATCAAACAATGCACAGGAAATATGTCCTCTAAGTGACTAGTATAACTTTTGTCCACAGTCAGAGAACTTCCACCAAACCTAAAGTAGGGGGACCTGATCAGAAGCGAGCTGATGATAATGGTTTTGTGAGTTGTTATCGCCGTAATGACAGCCACATAGCATAGGTATGTCAGTACAGAAGAACCAAGGGATTTAATTGTCGAAATAAGCACCGTCACACAGTGGTTAGCACTGCTGCCTCACAGCGCCAGGGACCCGGGTTCGATTCTTGGCTTGGGTCACTGACTGTGCGGAGTCTGCACGTTCTCCCTGTGTCTGCTTGGGTTTCCTCTGGGTGCACCGGTTTCCTCTCTCAGTCTGAAAGACATGCTGGATAGGTGCATTGGCCATGCTAAATTCTCCCTCAGTGTACCTGAACAGGCGCCAGAGTGTGGCTACTCGGGGATTTTCACAGTATCTTCATTGCACTGTTAATGTACGCCTACTTGTGACTAATAAATAAACTTTAAGTTTGAAATGTCGTATTCCAACTGCTTGGCAAGTGGAGAACTCATTCAATAGTAATAGGAAAAAAATTGTATAAGGGGTTAATAGCTATTATGCTCATAGCTAATATACATCATCAGTGATGTCATCACGTGTGACCAGAGCTCAGAGAGAGACAGTATTGGAAAGAGCCTCATACTTATCTATTCCTGTAATAGATGTTTGAAAGTTATTAGATGATGCTTCATGTTCGCAGCAGTCAGCCAACTGAATAGCACGGATGCCCAATGAAACTGACAGTGGCAGGAAAGTGTAAAACATCAAATACAAGGCAGCCAGGGAATTACTGTGACTGGGAAGCAGAGGGAAAAGTGTCAACAGAGTCCCAAGCCAGTCAACTAAAAGTAACTGAAAATCATGGAGAAAGTCCTCCCTGAGTCTTTTGACCACGTGGAAAGGCCCCACCAAGCAGCAGACTGGCAAACCTAATGTCACAGATTTACCAGGTATCGGACCATTCTGGGATGAGCACAGAAGCCTGATAAATAGCAGGTCAGCACACTCTTCTAATCCATGACAGCAGTGTGGATGACAATTTTGTCAAACAAAGTGTTAAGGAGGATACAGTAAATTATAAAGAGGCTATGAAGGTCTTTGATTCATACTTCAGACTTCAGAGAATCACTGTTGCAGACAGTGTGCGGTTTGACATGTGCACTCAGGAATTTAGAGAAAATATTGATTTTAAATTAACGACCCGTATCGTTTGGCTGAGAGTTGTGAATTTGGGGCTCTAAAGAATGATTTCAATCAGGACTAAATGTTTGATGAAGCCTTATCTGATTTTCTGCAATTCAGGAAGTATCTCACATTGTCCAAGGTAGTGCAATTAGCAAGACAAGCTGAGCAAAAGAAACAGACCTGAGTTTTAATCTGGGGTGACAGAGAACCTTTGTGGAGTAAAGCCACTGACTCAATCCAGTTTGTGAGCAATAGAGGTACCAGTACACCCATTAAAAAACAGACAGATTGAAGAAAGAGCTGTCTATAACAGTCTATAACTGTTATAGAATCATAGAATCCTACAATGCAGAAGGAGGCCATTTGTCCCATCTAATCTGCACCAACCACAATCCCTGTCAGTCCCTATCACCATAACCCCATGCATTTACCCGAACTAGTACTCCTGACACCAAGGGGCAATTTAGCATGGCCAAGCCACCGAGCCCACACATCTTTGGACTGTGGGAGGAAACCAGAGTACCTGGAGGAAACCCATGCAGACACAGGGAAAATGTGCAAACTCCACACAGACAGTGACACAAGCCGGGAATCGAACCTGGGTCCCTGGCGCTGTGAGGCAGCAGTGCTAACCACTGTGCCACCGTGCTGCCTCTATTATCCAATGTTCCTAATGTTGTGCAAATAAGTCCCATCAGCGCAAAGACTGTCCTGCCAGAAATGTAGAGTGCCATTACTGCAGAAGTCAGAGTCATTTCAAAGCAGAATGCCACAGCAAAATACTTCCAACTCCAGTTCAAAAAGTTACAGGGAGACCAGTCTGGTCAACCTGTATCTAAATAATGGAAAATACTGACAAAGTGCCTTTCTTGGGCAAGGTTGCAAAGTCCAAGGCAAGTCTTTGGAGCACAGATATCACGGCCAACGGCCAAAAAACAAATTTTAAATTAGACATAAAAGCAGGAGTGTCAGTTCTTTCTGATACAGTACACTGGCTGAATCCTGATTTTCTCCAGCTATCAGTCATTCAACTTCATGGTCCAGGAGGCATCCCATTGAAGGTGCAAGAGCAGATGACTGCTGTACTTCAATGTAATGGAGGAGAGCTTGCCAATATTCAGTATGGTATTCTTAATCAAGACTGTTCTTTATTGCGCAGAGAAACCTGTCTAGAGTTGCAGCTCCTTCATTCATTTGTTCCACTGAAAACCCAAGTCAAGCCAAGACAGTCCGAGCCAGTCTTTCTGGAAAAATTTCTATTCCTGTAGTGGCAGGAGGAAATTCATTTTGATTTCATACGTCTTTGAAAGGAGGGTGGATGATACATGTGGAGGTGACCAGAACACCACTGAGGAAGGTGACTAGGATACCAATCTGCCTGATTATTCTGGTGAGGATATCAATGACATAGAACAACCTGATGCAGAGGCTAACTTGCCTGAAGACAAACCAAGAACAGAAACTCCCAGAACACCCATCACCATGAAAACCTCTATCTGACCATGCCCAGGTCAGATGTTAATCTCCACATTGATGAGTCTGTCTACAAATAGTTCCTTGACAGTATAGAGCTTGAGTATTGTTGAAATTGTACAAGACATTGGTAAGGCCACACTTGGAATACTGTGTACAGTTCTGGTCACCCTATTGTAGAAAGGATATTATTAAACTAGAAAGAGTGCAGAAAAGATTTATTGGGATGCTACCAGGACTTGATGGTTTGAGTTATAAGGAGAGACTGGATAGACTGGGATATTTTTCTCTGGAACGTAGGAGGCTTAGGGGTGATCTTATAGAGGTCTATAAAATAATGAGGGGCATAGATCAGCTTGATAGTAGATATCTTTTCCCAAAAGTAGGAGAGCCTAAAACTAGAGGGCTTAGGTTTAAAGTGAGAGGGAAGAGATACAAAAGGATCCAGAGGGGCTATTTTTTCACACACAGGGCGGTGAGTGTCTGGAACAAGCTGCCAGAGGTAATAGTAGAGGTAGGGACAATTTTGTCTTTTAGAAAGCGATTAGACAGTTGCATCGGTAAGATGGGTAAAGAGGGATATGGGCCAAACGCAGGCAATTGGGACTAGCTTAGGGTTTTTAAAAAAAGGGCAGCGTGGACAAGTTGGGCTGAAGGGCCTGTTCCATGCTGTAAACCCCTATGACTCTATTGCTGAAAGAATAACGGCCAGCTGTCAAAGTTTTACATATTGAACTCAACAAGACAAATGCAGGAATGCCAAATTTCAAATGGAACAACATTATATACTGCATGAGAAAAGGGTGCTGATTGGTTGGCAAGTGGATGCTGATTGGTTAAGACGTTATCATAATGAATGTACTGGGGAACTCTTTCTCCCATGCTTTCTCCAAAGAATGTGCAATGTCTGGCATATTGCTTTTGCCTGTAGAGATCAGATCCCTGCATATGAATATATGTAGCTTCCAAGCAAGCGTAAGTGAACTACATTGCGAGCCTGACTGATAATCTTAAATTCGTTGTTAGTGTAATTCTTAACACATTTGGAATTGGTCAGCATATGCTGCAGGTTATCCCAATGGTTGGTGGATTGCATTAAACTGCATGGCCCTTTGGCTGTTCTGAGGCAACCAACCCATGTTTGCATATCTTAGAACATAATGGCCTAAATCTTAAGATATAGAGAGAAGCCGCTGATTCAACTTGCGTTGCTGATGTGTGTTGGGACTCTGAGGAAGTCCTGACCACGTAAATCTACAATACTTGCATAGGAAGTTTAAAGCTCCAATGGTCGGTTTTATTATGCCTGAATTGGTCCATGATTCCAGTAACAGTGGTATCAGATGACCAGAACCATGGAAGTTTGGGCTGTTTGTACCTAACATACTCTGCTTTTTACATGGATTTCCTTACAGCTTTTCAAAGCCAGTATAAAATCAGCATAAGTATAAAATCAGCTCTAAGTAAATCAGCCAGTGTATCAATGCACAATGGCATTCCTAACAATGTTCACTCCCTCCCACATACCCTCTCCTGGCTCACCTTCTGGAATCTCTGGCTCCTATGCAGCCAATATTAGCATTGTCAGGGAGTAAGAGGGCTGGGTGGATTGAGCATTCATGAGGTGAAGTTGTGGTAAGGGGGCTGAACAGCATTAAGGGTGAGGGATGGAGGCTGAACATTTTTGGAGTGTGAAGGCGTGAACATTGTCTACGGGTGAGGGAGGGGGTAAGCATTGTTGAGCTGTGGGAGAAGATAAAGGAGGAGGTGAACACCGATGACAATTAAGGGTGGGGTTGAACAGTGCCGGTGGTGGAAGGGAGTTGACACTGTCAGATGATGCGAGAAGGGTTTGAGTATTGTCAGGGGTGAATGGGGTTAGACTGACAGTGAATGGGAGACTGAGCAGTTTTGGGATTGATAAATCCATTTAAAGTTAATGAACTGAAGTCAGAACTTGAGGGGTGTGTCTTCAGTGAATGACGCAAAAAGTAGGGGGGGGGGCTGACTGCACTGAAATTATGCAGGATAATTGACCTCGCAGCTTTATTCGTCCCTATACAGATGCTGAAGCCGACATCGGAAGGGGCAAAGGTTCCAGCATAATATGTTAAGTGGGCAATTGAAATTGCAGCCAGTGTCAGGCAACACTCTCTGATGTTGACCAGAAAATTTAAGGTCTGAGACCGGAACTTACCTGCCATTCACGTGGGTTTCACAGAGCCCAGGGGTGCATTTAACGGAAAACTCTATTGATGATGGCATGACCTAAAGATCCTGCCACCGGCCAATCTTCAGCCACTGCAAAACACACAGTGCGTTGCATGATAAATCCTGCCCTAACAGTTTAAAATTTGATGTAAATCCATGATTGGGCATCATTGGCTGAACAATCCCAAGTATGCTAAGAATTATACTAACAACTAATTGAAGGTTATTAGTCAAGCTCGCAATATCACTCAATTACATATGCTAGAAGCTACATAGATTCACATGCAGCGATTTGTTTGCTGCAGGCAAAAGCAGTATGTCCAGACATTACACCAAGGAAAATAGCTCTTTTGGTGCATTCGTGATAGCAATGTGCTGATTAATCAGAGCACCTTGCCAACAGCACCCTCTTCACATGCAATCTAAATTATTGTTCCCTATCTAATTTGTTGTTCTTGCATCTGTCCTGATGAGTACAAGATGAAAAGTTTTGGCAACATGTCCCTTCATTCAGCAATACTCAGATTCTGCCTGTCCCATCTTCTTTCAGAGCTCACTTTCTTAGATCAGCAGGATTATTGGGTTCCAACTATTTATTCTTCTTTTGAGTAGGCTGTTTTATTTTCATTTTGATGTAAACAATAAATGACCAGTGAATTGATGAGGTTTCTTGTGCAGTTTGTGGCAGATGTTAAAGGTCTAATATTGTGAGTTACTGTAAAAATAAATCTGCAGTCACTGTCAAATTGCTCCTATGGCTGCGAAATTAATTTTAAGTGGCACCAGCAAGCAGAGCAGTAACAAGTCCCAGGAGCTAATGGGGGTCTATTCAACCCTGTAGCATCTAAACAAAGAGCTGGAATACAGGCAGGCAAAGGATGGATATGAAATAAACAGACATCCTGTACCTTCTATGACAGCTGTATGTTTCTATGCCATATTCCTATTCTCTCATTCCCACTAACCTTTTTCTCTGCTTGTGAAACTGATAAAAAGTGGCAAACCTATTTATAGCTCCTTGTTAATAATCCAACATTTCTTTATGTACAGTTCTAAGTGTTTTGAATATATTTGTGTGAAAAATGCATCAGCATCTTGTGGCAAGATTTTATTATGACCAGAAAAAGACAGATGGGAAGCCAGATGTCACGGTTGTGATCCCTTATTCTTAATCTTTCACTGTTAAACTTAGTATGCAACTGCCTACAAGAGGTTTCATTGTGGGTGTTGTTAACAGGAGTATTTTTTGAATGTGCTGTTTCATTGCAACAATATATAAAATATGAGTCACTTTCCGTTGGTTTTGCACACAGGGCATCAAGGTCAAAAGTATTCTCTCGGTGAAGATAAGTTAGAGGCTAGGGGATAATTCTAACAGGGTATCCAGGCATAAATCAGTTAGCAATTTAGTATTTCTTGATGATTTCCCTAAATTTGATCCTTGCAACTTCAACATCCCCCTGCCTTCCATCTCAGCACCCACCCACCCATTCCCAACACCCCCGCCCCAACATCCCCCTGCCTTCCATCTCAGCACCCACCCACCCATTCCCAACACCCCCGCCCTGTACTTCTTTCCCTGGTGCAATCTGAAAGTCATGTTTTGGATTTGCTTCATCTGTCCATAGTGGCACAATGATTAGCATTGCTGCCTCACAGCGCCAGAGACCTGGGTTCAGTTCCAGCCTCGGGTCACTGTCTGTGTGGAGTTTCCACGTTCTCCCTGTGTCTGCATGGATTTCCTCTGAGTGCTCTGGGTTCCACTCTCAGTCCAAAGATGTGGAATTGTGATTGGTGCAGACTCGATGAGCCGAGTGGCCTCCTTCTGCACTGTAGGGATTCTATGTGCAAATTAGGTGGATTAGCCATGACAAATTACCCCTTATTGTCCAAAGATGTGTCGGTTAAGTGGTTTAGGCATGATAAATGGATGAGATTACAGGCATAGGGTAGAGGTGTGGGCCTGGGTAAAATGCTCTTTCAGAGAGTTAGTGCAGACTCGATGGGTCAAATAGCCTCCTTCTGCACTGTAGGTATTCAATAGATCCTGTTGAGTATCTTGTAAACTGTGTGCAGCATTCAGCAGACCAAAGCCATGGTGGATTGCATTGCCTTGGGCTGACTTTTATGGGCAACCTGTGGGAAAACAGGTGGGCGGACCCATGAATTAGAATACCGAGCAGACGATCAGCCTACCTGTCTCTGCCACGATTTTACAGGCAGCGGGGGGGTGTTGGATGTGTTTGAATCTAATAAATTCTATTTAATAAATGTTAAACATCCAGTACTAGGTAAACAGGTGCTGAGTGTTGATCTGTTAATTATACTCTGTTGTATATAAGAATCAGCCAGAAGTAGCTGTCCGATGTGTTGGCGGGGAATGTGCTGGGAGAGTTTGTCTCTCTGCTTCACAGACAAGAAAATAAGCCTGAACAAGGTAGAAACCAACACTGGATTCATTCTTTTATAATATTCATTTATCGTATTGAGACCCATATTTGGGTCATTAATGTCCACTGGAGAGCTTCATCCCACTGCTGCGCCAGTTTGATGAGCAGTGGGAGTGGCCTACACCCTAAACGTTGCCCAGCAGCTTTAACCCTGCAGAATGCTGGTCAATGAAAGAGCTGTGACTCTTTCCTTGGCCATTCAGACTCCCCTACCTCCACAGTTTTGCCTCCCTGAAACAAGCCTCTCCCTTTGACCTGTTGAATATACTCCTGCCATCCCTCTCACTGGGGCTTGTCAACTCTGTCCTAGTGAGTTCTAGGACTTACCTGGGTTTAGGGATATCCATGGTTTCTGTTATGCCTGAGCTTCATACAATAAAAGCAATGGCCACCCATCCCATTGTGGCATAGGGTTTTTGGTCTTAGATTGGCCAGAAGCTCCAGGAGGTGGAAATGCCCCTCAGAGATAGACAGAAGCTCCACTTCATAAGGGCTGTCACACAAAAAAATTAAAGTGGCGCAAGCTAGCCAAGTGGAGGTGGCAAGCCCCTGAATTTCAGCGAGGGTGTGGGGAACCCACCCTCGGTGTATAATTCAGCCCTTTGTACATAATGGCAGCTGTGCTGTGCTGATATCTATGAGGAATGCTGTAGATTTCGTTGCCACTTCTTCAAGCTAGGGCCCAGAATTTACAGTAACCAGCTTTAGAGTTAATCGTCGTATTCAAATATATCAGCTGGGTACAACTGGCTGATATTGAATGTTGTGCTTTAATATCTAAAATCAAACATTTTACATGATTGAACCTGCATTTGTGAATTTATATGAAGAATACATCTTTTATTCCTATTGTGAGCAAATTGTGCTTGCTTAGTAAGATCAGTCACTTCCACTCCAATGCCCAGTAACGTCACTTGCTCACTATTAATCACACATGGTAATTAGCAGGCAATACTGAATCTGGCTTTCATATGTGAAAGCTCTTCTATTTCAATCTAAGATTATCTAAATAATTTGGACCTGAAAAATCACCGTCATAATTCAGCTATCCAAAAACCAGAGATGTCAAAAAGCTAGTTATTTTTATAAGTTGCCATGCCTAAATTTTAAATCTTATTCAATGAGTAAAATAATTACCGCTTATTTGGCTAGGTGCTGCATTGGCGCAATAGTGGCCAGACTATAATTACCAACTTTGCATGCCAGTCTTTTCTCACATTTTATGTGATCCATGTGACTCTTGTTTCAAGTGCTCATCTAAATGCTTCTTAAATGTTGTGAGGGTTCCCACCTCTACCATCCTTTCAGGCAGTGAGTTCCAGATTCCCACCACCTTGCGGGTGAAAATGTTTTTCCTCAAATCCTCTCTGAATCTTCTGCTCCTTACCTTAAATCTATGCTCCTGGGTTAGTGGTCTCTCCACGAAGGGGAAAAGTTTCTTCCTATCCACACTATCTCTGTTACTCATAATTTTGTACACCTCAATCAGGTCCCCTCTCAGCCATCTCTGCACTAAGGAAAACAACCCCAGCCTAATCAGCCTCTCTTCATAACTTAAACACTCCAGCCCAGGCAACATCCTGGTGAATCTCCTCTGCATTCTTCCAGTGCAATCACATCCTTCCTATAGTGTGGTGACCAGAACTACAGACAGTACTCCAACTGTGGCCTAATAAGAGTTTTGTGCAACTTCAACATAACCTCCCTGCTCTTATATTCTATGCCTCAGCTAATAAAAGCAAGTATTCCGTATGTCTTTTTAACCACCTTATCTACATTGAGGAACCAAAATGCACATTGGATGCAATGTTCCCTCTAATTTCCCTTTGTTATGTGCGGCCCATATGTTGCACTGCATGTCTCTTGAAGATTGCCTCAAGGCTGCTTATAGGTGCATCTTAAAGGGACCAGTTCTTCTTTGTGGCCTGTTTGACTCTTGTGCAGAATGTTCAGGATTCTGAGTGACTGTGCTCCCAGACAACTCAGAAGAAACATTGGTCGGGGGTTTATTTTGCTAACACTTCCATGAGCATAACTGTCAGCTTCCAGTTGCTTGCCACTTCAACAACAACTTGTCTTAATATATTTAACATAATAAGTTGTTTGAAGGTGCTTCAAAAAGGCACTATGAACCCCTGAAACCCCCCAAACTCCCTGAGAGCCTTAGATTCCCATACCTGTCCATTGCAGCTTCTGGCACTATAGGAGCTAGAGAGCTGCAAGCCTATCTGATTGGCCGGCAATCCTCTGAGGCAGAACGTCTCCCCCAAATGAGGGGAAGAAGTCCCACCTCCAGTCAGTTAATGCTCAATGGAGCATAAAATGGCTGCAGGGCAACCAGTATGGGTGTGAACAGTAATCTTCGTCAGCGGTCACTGCTCAGGGATTTGCACCACCACCAGTTCAATTTTGGGTGGCTGGCAGAGGGACAAGCTGTGGCTGCTGGGGTGACCGGGATTAGGGATGGGCTAAGTGACAGAGGAATGGACTGGATGACACCCCATGATTTGGAACCTGGTGCATTGGGAGATATCCAGCTTAAGTTCACCATAAATGGGTCCAGGGAGCAGGTCTCCAAAAGGGTTGTCTGACATAACTGTCTACCTCTATACCGTGGCTACATTCACAGCTGGATGTCCCTAGAGCGATAGCACAAGGTGTCTACCAGCACTTTTGAGGCCACCTATATCTGTTGGGCACTGCGAGAACTGGGGTGCTTTATTGACTCTGTTAATCACAATTTGGTTTGATGTTTTAAGTTTCCTTTGTGAGTTGTTTTTTGTTTGATGCAATATCCAGTTATGGGGCTGCTCCTTTAATTGTCCCTCAGTTCATTTGATTTAATTTTCTTGTTCACTCAAAATAGGAGTGTGGGCATGGATGCGTCTGCCGCCAACTCCTTGGATGGCGGGAAGTGAACCTCCGTCATCCATACAGTGTGGCATGGTGGCATAGTTTGGTGTCACAATAGCACAGTGGTTAGTACTGCTGCCTCAAAGCTCCAGGGAGCTGAGTTCAATTCCAGCTCTGCCTGACTGTCTTTGTGGATTTTGCACATTCTCCCCGTGTTTGTGTGGGTTTCCTCTGGATGCTGCAGTCAAAAATGTGCAGATTAGTTGATTAGCCATGCTAAGTTGCCCTAGGGGGATAATCGGGGTAAATGCATGGGAGTAAGAGATAGGGCCTGGGTGAGATGCTCTGTCAGAGAGTCTGTGCAGACTAGATGGGCTGAATGGCTTCCCTCTGCACTGGAGGCATTCTAAATCATTTTGGCTCAAGGATGAGAAGACACATGGTGCAGAGACGAGGGTGGAAAATATGGCTAATTGAGAAAATTTGCATGGTACTTGGGTAAGGATCAAAAATTTTAAATGAGAGGTTGTAGAGGTGGAACAATGTGAGATGCAAAAGGAGGAGAAAGAACCAGAGGAGTAACTTTCCATCCCAGTCCCACATTAGCTTCCTTGTGCCTTGCAACATCACATCATTTGTCATTTAATCTGTCCTGCCCTCCACTTTATCCGAGACATCTCCCTTGTCCTTTCTTCCCGCTCCTTGTCCCTCGCTTTGCACTTGCCTCAAAGCTGCTCATCTTTTAACTTCCAGATTTGCTGAAAAGTAATTGATCCAAAACATCAACTCCATTTCTCTCTCCACACATGCTGCCTTACCTCCCTGGTGTTACAGTATTTTTTGTTTTTTATTTTGGTTTGTCAGCATTTTTCTTTCATCAGAAGTATTTGGAATTCAATAAATAGAAACTCTTGGCTGGAATTTTCCGTGAAATTGGCAAAGTCCAAAAGCGAGGGGGGTGGAAATGAACACTTGACCCTGCCAACAGCAATGACAGCTTTTTACACTTTGTTGAAAAAATAGAGGCACGGGTTTCATGACAGATCACTGACGGGGCAGCCTCTGATTCACCTGCTCCGCCTTGATCTCAGGTCTTCTGTAGACCAGGCACCACATTCAAAGGGCAATACTTCATTGAGCTGGCACTCTCGAGGGATCGAAGAAAGTCATGACTTTCAAGTCAAGTCTGAAGGGAAGAAGGATGCTGCCCAAAAATTAAGTGACACCTCTCTTGAGTGGCTGCCAGGCACAGTGGAGGCCCACCACGAATTCCTCTACCCCCACTCGAGGCAAAGAGCTTAAGGTGATCAATCTAGCATGGGAGACAATGTCAGTGGTGGTGAGCACCAGCAAACAAATCCACCCATTTTTTTTCTGTTAGAAAAAGTGACACTAGAATTTTGCGAATTTACATTTTCAGCTGTATCTTTATATAGATGGTTTGTCCTTTAAAACCCGCACCACCTTAAGGAATTCACTGCTGCTGGGGAAGATTTAAACTGTACTTTGCCCTGGGCTTTTATTTTCGATAGGCTTTAGTTATTAAGTCACATTTTTCTGTAGAAATGGTAATCCATGTAGAACAGAAAACCAGCATTAATCGAAGAGAAAACAAAACAAACGTGCTCATCTAGCATTCAGTGAGGGAGGAGTTTGAGAATCATTGGGGAATGTATCCGCAAGCTGTCATTGATCAATGTGTTGCTTTTGTTTCACAGATTGATCAGGAACTGACTTTTATTTTGAACATGGTTCTCATTGACTTCAGCTCTCAGCATAGAACAAATCAATAGGGACTTCAGTAGAAAGAAAGATGGCTCCTGATCAGCAACTGAGTGCCAGTCAATGACAGTGAGCAGACATGCCTCATGAGAGTCCTCCTGCCTGCCATCAGTGGAGCGCCTTTGTATCACTCTCAGTTAGTTGCACAGAGAAACACATCCAATAAGCTTTATTAGTCAACATTAATAACCCACAAATGAAACTCAAGGATTCATCAAAAAAGTACCTTATTTTCTACTAACTGCCCCCCCCCCCCCCCCCCCCCCCACCCACCCCCTTCTCCCGCCCCACACACATATACACACACACTGCCCACATCCCCACTGGTATTTGTAACAATTGTGGAATAGCATTTCAAATGGTAGACTATTCAGTAGCAACAAACATTCATGCGATTCAGAATGTGTGCAAATGGAACACAAGAAAAGGGAATGCAAACACAAAATTCAGTCATAATGCAATAACATTAAAAACTGTTAAATGTTAATAACTATGGGAGGAAACTTAACAAAATTTTTCCAAGTGCCAGGCTCAGACTGAAAACCATCTGTGAAGTCTCCAGAGCTTCACAGCTGGTTTTCAGTCTAGTTTTCTCTCGAGATCTTGGGCCACTTTGACTAAAATAAGTGAATGGGTGTGGTTTATGCCATCATTATGATGGGGCAGGGTCTTGTCAGCATAGAGCTGGCAAGGCCCACTCCACGGAGATCAGGGCACCATCTTCAAAGGATGCCCCAATCAGAACAGAAAATAAGCTCCCTTCACCCTCCCCCACCATGAAGGTAGTGGAGCTCCTCCCCCTGCCGACAATCATTGCGAGCAATCCCTCCCACCTGCCTGGAGTTTTGCTGTTCTGTGTGGAGTTTCCTGCAGCTGTTCAGATTCTGTGCCCTGGCCCTGTGGAGTGGGGTAGGACTCTTAATGGAGTGCTGGCCAGGCTGCTCTCTGCAGCCACTGTGCTGTTCCTTTGTTCTGGCTGTGGGGTGTGGTGAGGGACTGGACTGACTGCTGGAGTTTTAGGGAGGTGTGGGGGGAAGTGCACCATGTGCTGCATGAGGGTTTATCAGTTCAAGCTGCTGGTGCTCCAAGCAATGGTGCTCAGGTTAACATAGAAACTCATACTGCATGTACTGTGCAGTGAATGGGCACCCATCTTGTGATAATTAGGAGTCATTCCCTGTCCCATCTCCCTGACCTGCAACACATGCCTGGAAGGGAATAGTGTAGTTGCACTCATGGCAATGTCTCAAGGGGGTCCAATGGTCATGCCCATGTACCAATCTGCATACTCTCCCTGCCTGCTGTTTTCATGATGCCAATCGCAGATAACCTAATCAGGTGACAAATGGCACTACAGATTGTGTTGTGTTGCCAGAACCCACAAGAGGGGGTACTGGACCCAGTGAGGGATTGGGGTAGATGCAAGGTAGATGTATCAATCTTTCTCCCTCTAACCCCCACTGTGCAAAATGGATCTGGGACTGATTGATTTAGAGCTGGCCACCATGGTTGCAGCTGAGGAGGAGGAAGCGGCGGTGGTTCAGGAGGTGGAGGGTATGCGGAGGCCACCGCAGGAGCAGCCAGTGGCAGGCCCTTAGGAAGGAAGGGAGGGGACTGCCGCTGATGGCCAGGAGGTGGGAGAGCAGTCTCCCGAAAGGGTGGCCAGAAGAAGGAGGATGTGGAGGCAAAGGCGGTACCGGACCAGGCTTCATTTGAGGGGCTGTTGGAGGTTATGTGCTGTCGCTGGCTCAGACTATCCAATGACGGTCCAACACTTGTGTGAGGTGCTTGCACAACTGGCCCCTGAGGGGAGGGGCGGCCACCTGCTCCCAGTAGAAGTTAAGATGTTGATGGCCCTTAACTTCTATGCAACAGGGTCATTTCAGGCACCTCTGCAGAAAATCTCAGGCCTCCATCCACAGATATGTTTGCCAGGTCACAGGTGCCTTGTATGCCCGGGCAGGCCAATACATCAATTTTGATGTTGGGCAGGCTCAGCAGGAGGCTCGGGCTGCAAGCTTCGCCGCCATTGCAGAGATGCTCCATGTCCAGGGGACAGTGGACAGGACACACATCGCTCTGCGGTCCCCTCAAGGTGAGGGGCAACCATTCATCAACTCTCATCAGGGAGTTTCCATGCAGGTCTGTGCACGCCACCCAGGGACTAGCCACGACAGCTTTGAGCTGAGATAGTCAGACATCCTTGGGCTCTTTGAAGGCCAGTCCAGGCTGTCAGGATGGCTCGTCGGGGACAAGGGCTACCTGCTGATCCTTACTGGTGACGCCTGTGCAGAGGCTTGAGACCAAGACAGAAACCCATTATAATGAAGCCCACGCTGCAACCCGGTCTGTAGTAAATCAGTGGAAGGGCTTGATGAAAATGCGGTTCCACTGCCTGGACCACTCTGGGGGTGCCCTGCAGTATGACCATGTGCACACCTTATGGATTATAATTGTCTGCTGCGTCCTGCACCACATTGTGCAGCAGCAGGGAGACCAGCTAGTGGAGGAGGAGAAGGAGGAGCGGCGACAGGGCCAAGTGGGTGTCCTGCCATATGAGGAGCCAGAGGATGGAGGGCATACGGCGATGGCAGGTGCCTGGCAGGGCAGGGCAATGAGGGAAGCCTTGATAGCAGCCCGCTTCACATAGGTGATGCTAGGCAGTGTAGGGGCTGCTCCGAACACACTTCCACTACACGGCAGAAGCCACTGCAGCTGCCACCCCCACAACCCCAAACTGTCCCCTCAACCCACATGACCCTTCCCCACCCTCTCTCATCCCTTCCCCACCCTCTTTCATCCCACCACTCCATCCCCAAGAAAACTCACAACCGGTTAAAGGGCCGGGTCTGGCACTGGTAGCGAATCATTTGTGAAGGCTGGAGGATGATGATGGTGACTCGTTGTAAAGCACACTGAGATCCTGTCCCTGGTGCCACTCAAGTCTGATTCCCACCTTTTCTCTGAATGCACAGTGTCACCTTGGCCCACGTAGCAGTAAAGGTTGGGAACACAAGTGTATTTTTGGGCAATGGGTTGGGGGGCGTGATAGGGGGTCCTGCTTGACTAAGGGTCCGGTGGATGGTGGGGAAAGTAGGGCAGGCAATCTGTAACATTTGACCGAGTTTAGCACACACAAAAGTCAGTGCTTCGATGCATGGGATTGGGAACACTCAGCTCTGTGGGGGGAGAATCAGACACAAATTAGTCACTGCTGAGGGGGGCAAATAACAGTTTGTTATGCTCTTAACATTTAACACAACTTAACCCTGGCTACTGCTGACCTTCACCCATTCCCTCCAAGTGAACCGACACGTTTCTAATCATGTGTGGCCTACTGCTTTGTCGAGGTGCTCCCCCAGGATGCACATTGGAGGTGGAGGTGTCCAGCTGTGATCCACACCCTGTTGCCTGTGATGCCCTTGGCGGCCATCCCCTGGGTGGCCGAAACCTGGAGGGCCCCGGCTGACTTGCGGATGACATTGTTTCTGTGCCACCCTGTTCAAGCAGCTGGCCCGGAGATGCCCCGGTGTGAGGAAAGAGGGAATCGGAATGTCTCGGGATGTTTGGAGTCTCCTGAGTGGAAGGCCTTCCTCCCCCTTTGGGGTGCCCAGAGGCCCCAGGGATACTCCATGGGATGCCAGGGTAGCTGGACTGAGCTCCAGAATCTCCAGCTTCATCTGGCTCTGCCAGACCAGATGCGTCTGCCCCATAGACTATGATCCCTCGGCCCTGGCCCTCAGAGACTGGGCCAAGCTCTGGAGCCACTCTGCTACAAAATTCTGTGAGTGAGCCAGGCTCTGTAGCCCCTCAGCATTAGCCCTCTGAGACTGGGCTAAGTTGCCAAGGCCTACCGCCACAGCCTGCTGTGTCCCCAGAATGCCAGTGTGAGTCCCAACCATGGCCAACAGTGTCGACACCATGCCTCGACACCCATGACCATGGACCAGTGTGCCTCCTGAATGCCGGCGACAGCCTTGGCCATGGCCCGCTGTGTCTCCAGGATGGCCTGGACCCTGTCACCCATGAGGCCTAATCCCTGACCCAGACTTTCTACTGCAGACACCACCCTTGCGGTATTGGCCTGGTTCCCATATTATGCTGGTACCACCTTCTGCGACAGCACTCTGTTTGACTCCTCTAAACAGCCTTGCAGTCTCTGACAGCCCATCCCCAACTTCTTGGGTTTTCTGATGCATCGCCACGAGCTTCAGGATGATGCTCACCTACATGCCGGATGCTGACCTGGCTGTTGGTCACCATTCCAGGCATTGATTCTCCCCCTGTCAGCTCCAGGGCAAGCTGCTTGCAGATTGTCAGGTGCCATAGCTCAAGCACACCGCCATCAGTCTGTGCCCTCTCTCGCCGGTCGTGTGGATTTTTTTCCTGTGGGGAGATAGGGGGGATTGAAAGCATGGATATATTGAAATGCATGGGGTGCAATGTGTGTCTGAGTTTTGGAGCTTGTATTGGCCATTTCGGGGAAAAAGGTCACATCTGGGGGGTGCTTTGAGGGTAGGGGGAAAGGGGTTGGATGCAGTTCTGGGAGTGGAGTGGGGGGGGGGGATGAGGCTGTTTTTGGATGCCCTTCAGGTGTCTGAGCATGGTTTAACATGGTTAGTCCAGCACATGTGCAGATTTAAGAATGTGATGCACGCTCACTCTTGCTGCCCGAAGAAGATTGTTCAGTTTCTTATGACACTGTTCCCTGGACCAAGGTATCAAGGTCCTGGCATTAACTGCAGCTGTAACCTCCCCTACAATGCCTTTGCGGCGTGACCCCTTGGGTGACAGCCCTGAGTGGGGAACAGCAGCTGGCAGTTCTCCTCCACTGTGTCCAGCAGGCGGGCCTGGTAAGCATGACAGAACCTCAGGGCAGGTTTCTTTTAGCCATCTTCCTGGCATGACTGGCTGTGTGCTCATTATTGCAGCTTATATATAGCTCTGGCTTGTTAGGGGAGTGAGATGCAGTCAGTTTGGGCCAGTCATTGGCCCATTAATAAAAGTTCCTTGTGAGAAATGAGAAGGGAACCTGGTTTCAATAGAGGGTAAGCCATCTCCGAAGGTGCAGGGTGGCAGGAGGGGAAGGTCAGCGATGTCTGTGGTGGGGGGAAAGTGTGCCAGCAATATCTGTAGGGGGGGGGGGAGCGGGGAAGGGGAGGCCAGTGATGTCCGTGGAGGGGGGTGAAAAAGAAGGCCAGCGATGTCCATTGACATGGGTGGGGGAAGGGGAGGCCAGCGATGTCTGTGTGGATGGTAGGGAGGAAGGGAGTAGGTAAGGGGAGCCAGCGATGTCCGTGAGGGGAGAAGGGGTGCCAGTGAAATCCGTGGAGGTGGGGAGGGGGAAGGGGAGGCCAGCGATGTCCGTGGAGGGGGGATGGAAAGGAAGGCCAGCGATGTCCATTGACATGGGTGGGGGAAGGGGAGGCCAGAGATGTCTGTGTGGGTGGGGGGGAGGAGGAAGGGGGTGGGTAAGGGGATGCCAGCGATGTCCATGAGGGGGGAAGGGGTGCCAGTGAAGTCCGTGAAGGCGGGGAGAGGGAAGGGGAGGCCAGCAATGTCCGTGGAGGGTGGGCGGGGGAAGGGAAGGCCAGCAGTGTGCGGGGGTGGTCTGAGGCCAGCGATGAAGCCAACGATGTCTGTGGGGTGTTGAAGCCAGTGATCTCAATGCTGGGAGGTTTTTAGGATCTCCCAGTGAAGTGCACATGCACGGGGTCCCACTCATCATGCCTATTTCAACCTCTTCTGCAGAAATAGGCCGTGCCTTCTGGTTTTTAATGATAACCGCATGCTAGTGGCCTCTCCAGTGCACAGAGAGTGGGAGATTCATTTCGGGAAACACACTGGAAAAACCAGCACGATTTACTCCAATTTTCACACGACTTTGACACTTTGAAATTTTTGGGGAGAAATCTGCCCCTTGCATTTATATGATGATTGGTGTCAGCTGTGGGAAAGTGCAATCAAGTATCTTGAGAAACATGAAGGGATAGGGTGGTATGCTGGTGAAGTGGTTAGCACTCGGGACGTGGGTTCCATTCCCAGATTGGGTCACTGTCTGTGCGGAGTTTGCACGTTCTCTCCATGTGTGCATGGGTTTCCTCCGGGTACTCCAGTTTCCTCCCACAGTCTGAAAGACGTGCTGGTTCGGTGCATTAGTCATGCTAAATTCTCCCTCAGACGCCGGAGTGTGACGACTCTGGGATTTTCACAGGAACTTCATTGCAGTGTTAATGTAAGCCTACTCGTCACACTAATAAATAATTAAAATAAAAATACTCTGGATCCTGGAATCTGAAACAGAAACAGAAAATGCTGGAAAATCTCAGCAGGTCTGACCAGCAGATCTATGAAGACTGATCCAGACTCAAAACATTGGCTCTATTCTCTCTTCACAAATACTTTCAGACTTGCTGAGATTTTCCAGCATTTTCCGTTTTTGATCTTGAGGAACATGTTGCTGGCAGACTTAACCTGAACTGCAGATAACCAAATACAAAGCACTGAGCTCCAATGCATTGATGTCCTGTTCTTCCTGACTTGTGTAATGCAATCTGCATAGATGTTAAGTATTTGCCATTTGATTTTAATCCAAAGTTAGGATTTCTTTCTTTTAACTCAGGTTTCAGACACATTTGGCTCAAAAGAGAAGATAAATCTTTATTAATCTCACTTCATCTAAACCTCATTGGTGTTCTACTTGATCTCAGAATAAATTGACCTTTTTCTTTGGAAAATGGTCTTGCTTTGTTCTGTTCATAATTTTTTCTAACGTAAGGAGTGACATAGTCTGGGAGAGAAAGTTACTCTAGTGTATATAAATCAGTGTGACCCATGATTGAATTAAATTGTTCATTTAATTATCTACTTTGAACAAGAAAGGTTTCATGTGATTTGAGAAAATGATTCAGGGAGTCAAATGTTATACTACCAATACATTTGTTTTAAGTTTCTTTTTAAATAGCATAAGTAGATCAAAATTTCACATTTTTATGTTTTATCAAAACATATGTTTTAAAGATTGGTTGATAGAATTATTGTGATTTTTAAAAAATGGTTTGTAAGAGCAGTTTGTGTTTGTATAGAAAACACTTTAGGTCCAATGAACAGGGTTTTAAATCACACATGCAGAACAAAACTAAGAAGTCCAATAAAGTAAATAGCCTTTGCAAACCACAAGCAATATCAAAAGCAGATTGCCAGATAACAGTAAAAAGTGTCAATATTTGATGGCAAGTGTTTAGAAATATTTGAAAGTGAAGGTTATTATAATATCATCATTTACTGAAGTGCTTTCAAGATTTTTGTTCCCTCTGCATTTTTTAACAGAAGCAACAATACTGAGCTATGATGGAAGCAAGTTTATGAAAATCCAACTACCTGTTGTAATGCACACAGAAGCAGAGGATGTATCACTGCGATTTGTGTCCCAGCGAGCCTATGGAATCTTAATGGCAACAACGTCCCGGGATTCAGCAGATACTCTGAGACTGGAACTTGATGGTGGTCGTGTCAAACTTACTGTCAACCTAGGTAACATCCATTTCAGCATTGCATCATCATACTTTTGAATAGATGTTTTAAATGGTTCATAAGGTTGCTTTCAGAATGTGTTTGAAATTTTTTTAAAAAGGACTTAACAAGAATGAAAGATGCAAGAAAACTTGTTGCCATATGTTACAAGCCCATCTTTTGAGACTTGGCTTTTTCCATGAAAACAAAATTATCATTTCTGTTTCATCATGAATTATACATTTTTAAAGTGTTTATTATGCTAAAAGTACAACTTTCTTTCTCAGATGCATTTAATTTCTTTCATACTTCAGTTTTGCATCTTTTTATAATCTGAAGCAAGAAGCCCATCTGTGTAGAGTTGTAAAAGGTATTGCAGCCAACACACAGTCAGACATTGCATATTATAATAGACCAAAAATAATCTTCAAGGAAGATTGCCATTGCTCTGCCGCTTGATACTTAAAACAACTAGAATTGTTCTCAGATGAACCATCAGGGGTTTTTACAAGTAGCTATGATTATTTGGATATGCCTTTATGGTAATTTCCCCATGGGAAATATTTATGGAGTGGCTTAAAAATTGCAGACATATTAGTATCTTGCTCTAGTCTCTAGGTTATAGACTATTCATGAACAGTAGGATATATTTGAGTCTTTCCCAGCTCAGATATCATATTTTATTACAAATGTGCAGCAATCTGTAAAATATAGATACAGAAGAGAGAGAAAGTTTGTGATTTCCAGCTCCAGTCAGAGTACAAAAATATAATCCTGTTTTAGCTATAAAAATTAGAGCCACATTATGATTATCTAAGTCTATATTACTTAGGGTAGTTAGACAAGGTTGAAAAACTTGGAACAATATTATTTTGTCTCATCTTTCGGAAGGTATATATTTAGCAATTTCTAACTGTAAGTGGTGGTAAATTGAACATTAACTGATCCTTGAATGATTATATGGGCTTCTGCTTTTATCACTTTATTTTTAACAAATGCAGTATTCAGTCGACTCATTCTAATCATATTTATCTTTTACAAGTCCATTTTTATTGTATTGTGGTGATAGTTACACCCTTGTTTTGGTTCAAAAGATGGTACACAACCCTTCAAAGGCCAAGGTCTGCGGCCCTAAGCAAACAGCCATGCGAACAAGAATGTGCAGCCTCTTTTACAGTGAAAATGCTTGCTTTAGTCTCACTCAAACATATTTTTGAGACAAATGAGGAAAAGAGGTAAATTATACTTAAAAGAAAAAGTTGAAATGTGTACACGTTTCAAGTATACTACGAGTTTGCATTGCTGAACACCATGGTTTAAAATATGTATGCTTAAACACACTTTGTCAGGTTAATGAAGATGAGTTTGTAATGTTGATGAAATCTGTTGCATCTCTATTTTGTTCATATTAGTGAGTACAGACTTTCTGAGATAAGGAATCTTTCTGACAACCGCCCAAGATTGCATCATGTGTTTCCATCTATTACATAAAATTGTAACATTCCCAATGTTGCTCATTCTCTTCCCAATGTACGATGCCAGTGCATTGAACAATTTTTCCAAAAAGGCCATTTCCCTCTCCTCCATCATATACAATTTAATTACCCTGTACAAAGAAGATCCCACCACATTTTCTTGGAACTGGAATTTAAAGCTTTGATTGAAATGACTTGATTTGTGGCAATGTTAAGATCTAGCTCATTTTCCAGCTGGTCTCCCATGGAAATGCAACTCTTAATCCCTGGAATTTCAGAATTTGTCAATTTATAATTGGTCAGATTGCTGGATGCATGCTTGTGTAGCATATGAAGGGACTCTCATTGTTGTCCCTTCCTCAAGTTAGGTCCTGTGAAACTTCAGATCTGGAGTTGCAAAGAATCCTGATTATAATTGTCATTCTGGAGCAAATTCAAGCTTTTTAGTCAGGAATATAGCTCTTTCAATGCAGTTACTTGGCCATCAAATGAATTTATTATTTTTTGATAAAACCTGTTACACTTGCTATTAACCCACCAGTTGGTTGAAATTTGATGGTTTTAAGACAATTCTTCAGATTGGATGACATTAATAAACGTCTTGAGCTTTGCATCACACTTTAGGACCAAAATACAGTACACCCCTCCACCACTGCCTACGAAAACAGAGAATTTGGCACTCGGTCAAATTTCCATTCACCGCAGTGGGACTGGAGAATCCCAGCCACAGATGAGGTCAGAGAATCCTGGCCTATAATGCTCCTCGAACTCTCTATTATGGTAGATTACTCAAGTGTTTTAAGGCAAACAACAATCCATGTTTCATCTATTTTCCTCACCACTAAATGTTTTTAACCAGCAATTATTTGCATCACAGAGTTTTACTGGGAAATTTTGTCAATACATAACATCCTACCAAACCATTATTTGGAATGGCATACTGTACAGAAAGAGTACTCTCCCATTGAAGAGAAGGCAAAGTACCACTGGACGAAAAGGTTCTATCTGTTAGGTTCTCACATTTTTTGAAGGTGACAATAATAAATCATTCTTCCCACAGTCAAAAAAATAAAAATGCCAAGTAGTCTATCAAATGAACAACAGCAGTCTCACTTGAATGGAACATTGGAAACAGAACTTGAATGAGAGGGATGTAAAACAATCTAAAGGTCCAATAAATTTTCCAATGCTCTTTGACCTCAAAAGCCCTAGAATTATGAGAATCTATAGCATTTGCCTCCGTCCCTACCTAATAATTCTTGCCACATAATTACATACATGTTATCATTTTTTTCTGCTTTCTATTTCACTCGACAATCTATTTTTACAACAGTTCCTGTTACTGTCTGACTCACCACAGATCCCACCCCAGCTTGTCCCACAATAGTCGAGCATTTTTATTGTTTTCGTGGATGCATTCCTTAATCAAAATATTCACCCCATAGAATGGAATGATTGCAAGGTTTTGATTGTGATTTAGAATGTGAACATAATTTTCTTTTTACCCATATCAGAAAAAAGAAACCCAATTTATTAATCCTGAAGCAGTTTCAACATCATTCAGATTAATACCTGCAATAGCTTCATGCCTGAGTCACTGCTTTCTATTAAATCTGTGTATTGTCTTTAACTGGGAAATTGCTCTGAACTTCTGTACTCGATGCAAATGAGGAGATTATAATATGGATAAGTGAATTGGCCTTCCAGAGCACTATTTTAATCAGCTCCAAATGAAGTAACCAATCTGCATCAAATGCAAAGCTCAAGTTATGAATTACAGGACCACTGTTGACCATACTATGACTGGAATATTCGCTTGTATCCCCCACCCTCATAATTAAATAACAAGAGTGCTGCAAGCATCTCCTGTGGTACCATTTCCAGTGACTCCAAAAGTAAGGTTTTCCTTGTTTAATAATCAATATGTTTTAAAACAGTTATTGAGGTGTTTAAAAGCACAGCATTTCTTGTAAGGAGATGTGTACACTTTGGTCTTTGGCTGTTTGCAACCACTTTTCTGTTGCGGTTGACGACACATGACAAACCCAGCTACATGAAAATAAACCTGGAATTTATATGAATGAAATTCTTCAAGGGTGTTTAAGATTATCTTGATCAAGGAGCATACACCTGTCTAAATATTTTTCTGTAGAACTTATGACGCTCTTCCCTATCTTCATAGTTAATGTAACATTTTCAGTTTTTCTTGCTTTTTGTTGAATGCAAAGGGAAAGTGTATGATTCAATTGTTTAAATACAGCAAAAAAAATTTGCAAGTATTTTTAAAATGGGGATATATTCAAATATTTTACAAGTTCTGGTTCAGAGATCTTTTCCACAACCGTAAAAATGATTTGCTTTAATTACATTGTGCCTTCACACAAATATCTGATGATTGTGCACTTTTTCCACACTTAAGTTACATTCCTAAATCACTGATACATTTCAGGTTTTGGTTTTTAATTCTTTTATGCAAGCAAATTAATGTAATTTTTGTTTTAAACCTTTGAAGAATCTAGCAGTGGTCGAAGCTAGGTGATCTTGCCAAATTACAACTTGTACCACAGTATGATGGAGCACTGCTTATTTTCAAAGTAGACTGTTGTGTTCTTTCACACATGAGGAAAGGCCTGTGGCTTGTCTAGATCAAATATCTTCGACATGAGAAAAATATTATTTTTATCTAGGTTTGGGGATCATGTAGCTGATGTTTGCAGGTGGCCATCTTATGTTCTATTTTAATTCAAGACATATAGTAGGCCAAATAATAGATTGCATGGTGCAAAAGCCACTCCGTTATTAAGATTTGTTAACAGGACATAGGAAATTCCAGAGTAAAATGGCCACATTTGCGTGTGTCTGTCCCCGGAAGGGTGGAATGTAATTTTTGTGGATGTCTGCAGCTGTTACCTTGAAGGATATAATTTCATTTTTCATCTATTCTTCCCTATCTAGACTGTATCAGGATTAACTGTAATAACAGTAAGTTGCTGTTCAAAGCTTTTTCACTCTTTCTCTTCTACTTTTAAAACAATTTACAAAAGTAGAACTATATCTTTTCATAGACTCTCAAATATATTTTAAGAAATTGAAATGTACTGATTTGTTTAGAGATAGAATATACAAGACACTTGTCAGGGTGTTAAAAAATGTTTTTTAATGCATTTTTTCAACAAAACCTTTCTCTTGAGTAGTTTTTTTTCAGCATACAGGCTTAGATTTATTCAGTAATATGTATGGAATTCAGGAGATAAAGGCATGCCTTTCATTAAGTCTTTGTTGCTTAAGAACTATGTGACAAAGTAAGAGCACATAATGTATTTGGGAAAGATTAAGGTAATTTTAGAGTTTAATGTATTGAATGTGAGATGGGTCTTGTGTAGATATCCATACTCCCAAGACTCCAATTGAAGAAATATTTTTTTACACCCTGTTTACTGCACATCAATGGTGGGTTGGAATCACAAATACATTAATTTAACACATAATATGCATGATTTCTCTTTAAATATGCTTCAGATAATGCATGGAAAAATATATGTATTTGCATGACTTTTGAAGGTTTTTAAATGTAGAAAAGGAAAGGATTGTGACTTTTCTTCTAATAATTACACTTGCAGAAAAGTCCAGTGGTAATCATTTTGCCAAACTAAAATGCTGAAAGAACTCTGAGATTGGTATCAACACACTTAATCGCATGACTAACATAACAGCAGTTTGAGAAATGCTCTGAAATAACATTATTTTAATGTCCTAATAAAGTAATAGTGGTATATTTGTTAACATAATTTTCCCGTTCCACAAAATTGTTGCCACTTTATTAACCTGTAAACAGACAGAAAAGTTGATTTAACAATTCTCCAAAAACAATCAAGATACAATAACCTTTCAATATTGCATTCCTAATTAAATACTAACACATTTGTATTGTCTTCAAACAATTCTCTTGGAAATAATTTCTGTGAATGCCTACATCCATCCTATTTTAGTCAAGTACGGAAAGTAACTGAAGATAAACTTTTGTAAGATTATCACTCATTAAAAATGGTAATAAAGAAGTGTACATGTATCTCAAATGTAACCTACCATAATGTGATAGTTTAGGTATAACCTTAATTTCTCAGAATTTTCATATGAAAGGATGCTCCCATCTAGTCGTGGATTTTTCAGACGCATTTTTGAACCGCATTGTTTGTTGGTTCTGTGTTATTTTATTACTATATCTATTTATATGGTGCAATGAAAACATTTTAAAATTTAGTAGGATATACACTGTTGGTGAGATGATAAGTTCATGTACATTAGCAATTGCAAACCTACTACAGTCTCTTACATGACACATTCCCGAGAGGGGACCAATCCTTTTTGATCACTAATTCACAGGCATTCTTAACCACTTGGGATATGATTAGCACCCAGAAGACAGAAAATGCACATTACATCATCAAATTTGGACAACTGAGGCAGCAGTTATAACAACTGATGCCACTGTTTACCTTCAGTCTTTATATCTCACATGAAGAAATGGGGTTGGTTTGTTGGATTCTATCGATAATATCCATAATATGTTTTCCTACCTAAGCAATTACTTTTCTGAAGATGTGTTTCCTTTATATGTCTCTAAAAGGTTACTTTTACACTTTCTCCAAAGGGAAAATAAGTGTTATTTCACTCCTGGTATTTCTCCTCATTTTGAATGAGGAGTGCCTCAGGGGCACATACATTCGTTCACCACTAGGAGAGCAATATAACCTTAAGAGTCTGTTTGAATCTGGCACAGGTGTATGCTTTCTACACTGCTCCGATCTAATTTAAAGTGATCTAGTTTAGAGTCTTTATGCTGCCAATTCTCAAACACAGTTTACAAGGGAAAGGAAGGTCAGAAATCAGGAAGTAATTTGAAACCGATGTCGACCCTTGAGTTGCTCATTCACTACTGCAGCCTCAGCTAAAAGTATGGAATTAGCTGCAGTGATTTAACGATACATTTCCAGAAGCCTAAATCAACACTCCAAACACCATAGGTTCAGGTAAGTGAAGTCTTGGGAATTATTTTGTGTGGATTTGGTAGTAGTTTGTAAATTATTATAGCCACTAGCTTCAGTACTCTTGGTAGCACAGTGCCATTGTGACATTCTTCTTTGTACCATGATTCATTTATAGTTTGTGTATAATGGAGCAAAGTCTAATAATGGAAAGTTAGCTACTACACTTTGCCAGGTCCTTTTCGATGACATTACTGAACTGGCTTTGTTTTGGCATCAACATCCATGGTCTCCCAATTCAGTTGGAACTCATAGCTTATTTAGAGTTGATGAAAACAGCCTCCACAGTCAATTACCCTGACTTTCATATTTCCTGTTTCCAGTTAAGTGCAAGAAGCAAAGACCATTTCCTTCTTTGATTGAAATGTTTCTCCTTTGCCTTATGATAGTAAATCAGGTCCAAAACTGAAACCCTGCAGATGTGAAGCACAGACTGTCGGTTGCAAACAAATCACGCTGATTAATTCCAGTCATTAGAACTATCACTGCAGTTTTAATTTTGACAATGATGGCTGATCTATAAGGAATAGACTTTTCAAAGAAAATCACATCCAGTCACATGGTAGGAAGATAGTTGATTTATTTTGGACATTAGGCTACTCATGCACGGAGAGATAATATTGGGATAAACTAGACATGAGGAACATTAAAGACACCTGTTGCCCATTCTCTGATAGTATCTACACTCCATGGCATGAGTCAAGGTTGGGAGCAGCTAACAAAGTTGGTATCCCACAAAACCCTTCCCCTCTATTTTTCTAATGTTTGCCAACATTTGAAACCTCTCTGCAGATGCAAAATGCCATACTCCTTCATATTAAAGATATAATTGGCATATGCTACCAGTTTGCTTCATAAACTTCTGGACACTGCATTACCAGTAAGATGAAATGTTCAACAGAAGTGCTAATGCCTGCTCCACTACATGTTATGGATTCCATGGCATAATTTGAAGCAAAGTAGGGAGAATTTGTGATTTGGTTAACATTCATCCTTCAGTCAGGACCACTAAAAAAGATTTATTGATCAAGCATCTAGTTGCTGTTTATGAGATCCTGTCATCCAGAAAATTACTGCCATACTGCTTGTATAAGAATAGTCTCAGTATTTCAGAATAATATATATATGAAGTACTTTCATATATTTCTAAGGTGGTGTAACACAGATTTTTCTTGGAGCTAAAATGATGTGGCAAAATATAGATTTCATAAATCTTCTTTATAATTTAGGTGTGACATTGTATTTGAAATCTTTGCAAATGGTTCATTCCAACAAATTGTATTACTCTTTAATGTTCTCATTATGATGCACCATAGGGTTATCAGATTCAAATTTTTGTTTATGATTCACAGTAAGGTGACCTTCTAAACTAAATTGAACAATTGTGAAATGTACTTTGGAAGCCTGAGGGATATTTGATGTGAGTATTTAAAATTTCACTCTGGCATTATAAATAACACACTTCTAATATTGGATGTTAGAGCAGATTGTTTCTTCAAGCACAGGAAGTTTTTTTACTATATGAAACCTATATTAATTTCATCTGAGAGTGCTCAGAGTTAGCATTCTGTATCCCAGACAAATATGTTTTCTTATTTGACAAGACAAGGTCGATCTTGGGTTAGAAGATGTTATTTATCTCGATTTTCAATTTTGTAATTGCCATAAATCAAAATTCAAGACGCATTAGTCCTATATTTGCTGTGATGTAAATGATACAACAAACTTGATTTTTCTAGTGATGCAGTTCATCAGGAGCATTTTTCACCTTGTTTGCCAATGCAGTAATCTAGTAGAGTGGATGGCCAGATTGATTGTGCTTCATTTGTATTGCAAATTTTGGGTGAATTCTGCATGGTGGGTGATCCTAGCCTTCAGAATATTGCTCGAGTGAAATCTAAATAGATATGTCTTAGAGACTGGGATGTTCACAGATCCAATTCTCAATCCATGTAGAGTTAATTGATTTAAGTGGATGGTGGTCCCAATGACACAACTGGCCTTAGCAGTAATAGTACAAGGAGTTTACTTGACACTGCCAGGCATGTTTTTGCTGGAGATAGCATGTAAAATAGGTCAGGTGGCTAGCCCACCATCATCCTGCTCACCCTGAGCTGACACCAAAGATGTACTGGTTCAGCAATTGCTGAAATTAGCAGCATGCCCACCAAATATAAATTAATAAGGCCAAATTAGGTTTGCAGGCGAGCCTGAATAACATGCTGCCTAGCCAAACTATGGCTGATAGCTGGTGTGGCGCGAAAACGGAAAGCCAACTGATTTTGGGAGGGGTGATCTATGGTCATTGAGACCCCTCCCTCTCCAAAGATATAATTCCCCTCCTTTCTTCTATGTCACCTAGCCCATTTATCTTGCACTCCAATTTCCTTTCCCCCCCCCCCCCCCCCAAAATTGCCTTCTTACCTTTCTGGGGCAGCCATCATTCTCCTTCCGGCAAGGCCGGAAGCGTCTCCATTACTGAGCTGTTATGCAACTGACCAATCTGATTGGCCAGCAACTTCCAAAGTGAGGACGATCTCTCACTGTGTAGCATAAATCGTTCAATCAATTTAGCCTGCCCAAGTGACCCATGGCCGCGCAGCAGGCTTGTTCTAGTCGTGTCGGCTTCTGGCCTCTTCCCGCTGTAAAATGCAGCCCAAGGATGGGTAAAGCTGTCAACCACTCCTGATCATTATCTAGCAATCCCTGCATGAAACCTGAATGTGTGGCTTAAGAACAGAATTGACTTCATTAGGTTTACACCATACTCAAATAGGTGACCAATGACCATTGCTAAGAATCACATTAGAGATTTCTAGTAATAGAAATTTGAGTAACGTTCAAGAGCACAGCTGTGCCATCAAAACCATTTGCTCTAGCAAGAAGTCAAATCTCTGTGAGAAGAGGAGATGGAAGGGGAAGAGATGGGGGGGAATTGGTAAAATAGGGGAAAAGTATTGTCTTTATTTGAGTTTTAACATAAACTAGCTTTATATCAAGATATTTGGCAAATATTGATGAAAATAATTCAAGTTCCAACGCACAAGCAGTTTGTTCTTTTTCCTGTAAAATGTACTTGCCTTAACATTGCAAAGCACCCAGTCACTTTGGAGGATGATTGACATGCTCTGAAAACACTCTTAAAAATTCAACTGTTCATATTTTAGACTGAAAGATCAATGTGAGGGTCATTCCAAGGTAGACATAATATAAGATCACAGGAGTAAACTTTTATCTTGATCGGGCGAAACGCTGTTCCAGTTTACTGGCTCTGCAGTAAAGAAAACTCACAGTAATTTGATGTGCATGCCTTATCCAAAATGTGCAGTATGGAAAAATTCAAGTACAGGAGCGGACACAATAGCAAGTCAGAAAAGTATCTGAGATCGAGGTTAGTCTGAAATCTCTTAATGTCTCTCTTTGTCCATTGGAACATATTCTTATAAAAATTTTTGCTACAAAGATTATTGCATTTTAAAATTGCACAAAGGACTGTAACAGTAATCACCAGCAAGATAACCAGAATTGCAAGAACAAAACAAATTGTTTAATAAATGTATTTAAATCCAAAGGGCTTGAAGTTTGGTTCTTTAGGACTACTGGATATGGTGCTACAGAAGCCAGAGTTTTCTGTATCCTATCCCCTGTAGCAGTGATTATCTGCAGCCTCTTTCTCTGGTGCATGAAGTATCATTTCCACCTGGCTGCAGTCCACTTATGACCAGTGACACACCATCTGCAAAGCCCATTTCATAACTAGCCTCTGAGGCACATACAGTGTCAGTATCTTTAGAGTAAAGGGTTAACATCAGATGCAATGGTAGTGTAATATCACATGATAGAGAGATAAATCTGGAAGCAGCAAAAGTTCAAACCTTATGCAGAGGTCTTAATATGTACATGGCTGTAACTAAAGAGGAATCATTTTTAAGCAGCTATAGTTTTGAGCATTTTACTTTGTGACAATAGATAAACTCCAAAGATCACCGTCTAGATTCCAACAATACAAAAAATATGGTGGCAACAAGATGCAGTTACAGACCTGGAAAGAAAGACAGAAGGAACAAACTTGACACTCACCATGGAGTCAGAGAATCTTGCTTGGAGTAGATGCAAGCTGTGACACAATCCCAGAGTCCAGATGGAAGTGAGCACAAATTAGAAAGCAGCAAACAGAAGCACAAGAAACAGGAACAATTCCAGGACTCTTTGGAAGCATGGAATCCACACTAACACTCCCAGAACCATTTCTGAGCACTGAAGGCTCAAAACAGGTCCAGAACTGGGACAACTGGAGAAAGAGGTTCACAAGATACAGAATCACTTCTGGCTTAGACAAAAAGACCAGGGATCTTCTCCATCACTTCTCCATGATGAAACAACCTATTTTGTTTTCTGATCTCAGTTTTCATCATGATTTGTACTGCATTTGTTATTGTTAAATCCTTTCTTGTTTGTCATACTTCATCTGAGATACCTACATTCTGCCATGAATCAACTTCTCTCTTAAGATTCCATAATTATAGTTCCTGGCCAGCCTATGTACTACATTGCCAGGGGTACTGTATTAACCAAACTGAATGCAAATAATGGATTTTTGCAAATTGCCTCTGGGCAAATAATCCAGATTGCTGACAACATTTCTAATGTCATTCAGTCACTATTCTTTCAGTAGATTACCATTTGGCTTGTGTCCGCTCCTGAATCTTTCCAGAGAACAATGTCCCAAGCCATAGACCACATGGAAGATGTAATATGCCATATGGGCGATCTACTTGAACATGACTCCGTGAGAGAAGAGCATAACCATAGAGTTATAATAATGCTAAAAGTATTATAGGATGCAGACCAAACAATGAATGAAAAATGTGATCTCACCAAACCTATGAACAAATTTCTAGGTCATATTGTGCAAGCCATCAGAATTACAGTTGATCCATAAGGAAACATAAGTAATAGATTTTTCACAATCCGGGAACATTACTGAGCTTCAATGATTCCTCAGGATGAAATCATAGAAACCCTACAGTGCAGAAGGAGGCCATTCGGCCCATCGAGTCTGCACCGACCACAATCCCACCCAGGCCCTACCCCCACATATTTACCCACTAATCCCTCTAACCTACACATCCCAGGACTCTAAGGGGCAATTTTTAACCTGGCCAATCAACCTAACCCGCACATCTTTGGACTTTGGGAGGAAACCGGAGCACCCGGAGGAAACCCACGCAGACACAAGGAGAATGTGCAAACTCCACACAGACAGTGACCCGAGCCGGGAATCGAACCTGGGACCCTGGAGCTGTGAAGCAGCAGTGCTAACCACTGTGCTACCGTGCCGCCCATGGTCAATCAAGTGGGCAAGTTCCTACTAAGTTTGACTGAGGTCAATGAGCCTTTGAGACAGGATCAACATGGTGCTGGAACGTGGACCTGCAAAATGTTTTGAAAAGATTAAACAACTTTTGATTCCACTTCAATCCCTCTGCAACAGACTCGATCAGTGCTGGCACCAATGCTTTTCAACATCTACATGAGTGATATGCCATCAACAAACCTGTGCAAATTTGCATATGTGAAAAATCTTGTTGGCAATGCAAACAATCATCTTTGACTACATCGAGTCCACTTTGAACAGAGGTGCCAATATCATGTCAGCATTCTCTTCCAGAAATGGAGGCTCAAACCAAACTCCCATAAAACAACAGTCACCACATTTCATCTTGATAACATACCTTAAATGTGACCTTCTGTGGCAACTTTGTATGACATGTTCCTAGTCTAAGTTACCTGGGAATAAATGGACTGCAGCTAACCTTCCAAGACCACCTGAAGAAACCACCAAGATGAAGTCAAGAGTCAACTTGATCCAGAAAGTGGCAATCACCAGTACAGTAAGAAGTCTAACAACACCAGGTTAAAGTCCAACAGGCTTATTTGGTAGCAAAAGCCACTACAAAATGAAGCTACCAAATAAGCCTGTTGGACTTTAACCTGGTGTTGTTAGACTTCTTACTGTGTTTACCCCAGTCCAACGCCGTCATCTCCACATCATACTCACCAGTACCACAGACTTCAGTGAAGGCCCTCAAGTACTCCGTAGCTGAACACTGTGCACCTGCATGGATCAGAAGTAACTACACTCAGCTGGTTGACGTCCAACTGAACACTGCAATGAGATGCATCACTGGAACTTTGAAGTCAACCCCAACACCCTGGCTACTCATGCTGGCACACATCACCCCTCCACCCCGCCCCCAAACCGATCCGCCACAATGTAGTAACTCTCCATGAATCTCAACAAATCAAAGAAAGCAAATGCCTTCCCATCCACCAGGATCTCATCAACATCCCCACCTCGTAAGCCACTGGACCCATACACCTCTGGCAAAGTGATTTCAACCCTGAAGAAGCTTGGAAAAACGAGAAGCCACAAACCAACACCTCGTGAAAGTCCTGACAAGAAGATCCTAGTTTTGACCTTCCCAAAAACTCATGGGCATCCTTAAACTGCATCAAACCATGGCAGATGCACAAATGGAAAATTGAAAACTCTCCTGTATGCAACTGTGGTCACCAAGAACAGACCATGGAACACACAAAGCATTCCCTGACTCATGTATTGCTGTAGTGCTTCATTTATATATCACCAGTTCTGGCACAATATCCTGACTTAACCATCTTGATATAAAATTGTAGTTGTTGCTCCACCCCCAGTCAGAAATTTAGGCACATTATGACCCAGAACTACCAACCATACTAACAGCAAATTCATCATCAACAGGTCTGGGGGAGTATTATTTTAAGTCCAGAGAGATAGCAAACATAGGCCAGTTTACTATGCTTCAAGGCCAGAAACAGAACCAAGATGTACCACAATCCAAAAGGCTTCATTGTGGACATGCTAAAAATTCTCAACAACATTATGGGATTGTGGTTCAAAATTGAGACAGACCATAAGTCACCAGTCACTCTTCGGAAAATAAAATAAACTGCGAAGATGCTGCCCAGAATCTAGCAGTTCAGATTAAATTTAATGAGATATAGCTCCATAGCAGTGTGTTTAAGGGAAGTGCTAAACAATAGCAGACACACTGTCACAGAGACCATCAGAAGGAACCAAACAAGAGGATTTACATTTCATACAAGGAGATGGATGCATTCACATCTCTAATTACGCATGCTTAACCAGCTACTGCAAAAATGGTTGCAGGGAATAAAACAAGCACAGCAACAAGATGACAAATGTCTCCAGATAAGAGAATATTGTCTGGAAGGATAGCCAGATTATGTCCCCTACTGCAATAATACTTTGAACTGCGCAAGCACCTCCACAATCATTGACAATTTATCATAGAATCCCTACAGTGCAGAAGGAGGCCATTCGGCCCATCGAGTCTGCACCGACCACAATCCCACCCAGGCCCTACCCCCACATATTTACCCACTAATCCCTCTAACCTACGCATCTCAGGACTCTAAGGGGCAATTTTTAACCTGGCCAATCAACCTAACCCACACATCTTTGGACTGTGGGAGGAAACCGGAGCAAACCCACGCAGACACGAGGAGAATGTGCAAACTCCACACAGACAGTGACCCGAGCCGGGAATCGAACCCGGGACCCTGGAGCTGTGAAGCAGCAGTGCTAACCACTGTGCTACCGTGCCGCCCTTCAATGAGGCAATAGTTATACCAAGAGCACTTTGACTCTATTCTTTAAAAACTTCAATGAGGGATAGCAAAACAGCATGTGTGAGCCCAGCAATCATCCTAGTGGCCGGGCATTATTCATTCTATAGAGGAAATTATTTCTAAATGTCTTGGGGTGCAGTAAAGTGCAAAAAGGCTGCCATCAATTTACTTTTCCATCAAGGTCGTGTGAGTGCAAGGGAATGTATTTATTCCGTTTTGAGGGGGGAAAAAATTATTCTTGTCATTGATTACTACTCAAGTTATATTAAAGTAAACAAATTGCAGAGCTTCAAAAAGAAGCAATCATTCAATCACTGAATAAAATTTATGTAATACGTAGCATTCTGGGCATTGTAGTTTCAGACAATGGGCCGGAATTTAAGAATAAGTTATTCCAAAACTTTGCAAAGGAATTCTGACTTGTTCATGTGTATCATCAAGCAAATGGAGAGGCTGAGAGAGGTGTACGAAGAATGAAGACCTAGTTACCAAACATCACCACTACAAATGATTTCTCGCCATCTGACTTATTGATGGGAAGGAAATGGAAAACATAACATCTATCACTGACACACAAACTTCAACCCAATATCACCACGAGTGTTACACAGTACAAGGAAGAATAGAGAAATAAAAAGGCTTGTAACTTTAATCAAGTGAGTTACCAGTGCTGAAGCTTGGGAGAGACACTTGGAAGAAGGGTATGAGGTAAAAGCACTATGGTCCCAGATGACCATAGGCAGTGACTGGTGGCAATTTAACCTGAGGATCACCACACCTCAGCAAGATTGAAAAGGTGGGCCTTCATGAATAACCTCAGCCGGTACGGAAAATGAACCCGTGCTGTTGGCGTTACTGTGCATCACTAACCAGCTGTCCTGCCAACTGAGCTAAACTGACACGGTATGAGAACAACAGAGAGGAGGTACAATCATTGAAATAATCCTGTTAGCTTGGTTATGGAGTTAAGACTGAGCAGGGTATCATAAGGAGAAATTGTAGTAGCTCAATACCCTTTGAAAGAAAGCTACTCAGATTCTGGAGAGAATGAAGAAGCAGAAAGCCGCAGCTCGACAGCCACCCAAGAGTAGAACAGTCACACTGACAGAAGAGAAAGTACAGAATCTCCTCAATTTGAGAAAGAGATCAGAACAAGGTTAGGGAATTTGGTCAAGGCATTGCAGAGACTAACCCTGTGAAGTCTGAGAGTATGGGGGAGATGTAGGAGGATGTAAATATGATAGGGATAAACAGTTGGAGGGAGATGTGGAACAAAGAGTTAATATCAGAAACATATGATGTAACATCAGATGACTGAGAGAAATCTGGAGCGAGAAGTTCCATCCTTGTGCTGAAATCCCAAAAGTACAAGTCTAATTAAAAAATCATGGTTTTATGAAATTATAGTCTTGAGAAACTTACTTTGGAACAAAAACAAGCCCCAAAAATCCCTGTCCAGACCTGCTTGCAAAAAGAAACAGTATCGAAGATTGTAGTTGCAGATATTAGGTCAGGTGATGGGACCTCTTCATCAGAGAGGTTCTCTCTCTCTCCCCCCTGGCTGTGCTGTTGCTCAGGGTGTCTGAGAACAAAACATTTGGAAAGGGGGAAAAATGGGGAATAGGTAAGGGAAAAGCAAGAGGTCCATGGTCACACCATCTGCAGCTTATTGTTCATGACAGATGAGTCTGAGCTAGGAGTTCTGTGCATGCATAATGTAGTAATATGCCATCATCTTTAATGTTCTCAGTGATATTAGTTTCCACAGACTCAGTTTCCACTGACCCCATACTGCAGAGACCTCTTTGTACCCCAGTGGATCTGCTCTGCTTCTTCCTACTGTGTGCTTCCTTGTCCTGCAGCAGTGAAGGAATAATGTCAGTGATTGTGTTGCATTGTGTTTGGATGATATACTGGCCACTCTCAATAGCTAGAAGTTTGCAGAGGCTGTGAGAACTGGGTTTATGACTGTCATGATTGCAATTTGTGTGAGTCTGATGTGGTGTATCAAAGTTTTGGATCGCGAATGGGATCTGTGGTCACCCCAGTATTATGATTCATCGGCTCAATGTCCTGAATGTCAGGAATTGCTGATGGATGAGCAGCAGGTGTTTGGTGCGTTGGCAATTGGTGGTGCAATGGATAGGAGATGTTATGTGAAGATGCATTTACTGACCTTGACCACTTGCATGAGATCATTACATTTCTTATAACACTGCTGCCAGTTCCTTGGTGCCAGTCCAGGATTTAACCTTTCTGGTCACCTGCTTCCATTCCCTGCTGAGCGCAGTCCTTTGGGCTTCCCAGTCCATGGCAGACCCCCTCCCAACTGCCTCCAGCACCAAGGCCTGCAGGACCACATCCAGGAGCCTTCTCTGTGCTTCATATTCTTATTTGGAATTGCAGCCCCACGTCATTTAGGGCAGCTTCCCGGTACAGACTGTTTTTAATAGGAGGAGGTTGTCTGTTCCACGTTCTCTCTGTGAATGGTGCTCATATTCCTTTTGAAATTATTTAACTAAGAAGGCAACAGAAATGTGTGGTGCTGCCTATCTCCACAGCAACAGGTGTGGGCAGGTCTCAAATCAGGACCTCCATATCCCAAAGATTTCTATTCCAGACTCTTGGACAGTTTTCCAAAGCATAGTAATATCTGCTACACTCTTTTCTCTAGCTTCCTCGGCCTTGTGCTGGAAGCTTCCAATTAGCCAGATGTTTCACAGATGCTGAAAAAGCTCCGGAAGTACTTGGTGCCAATAGTTAGAGGGTGGGAATTTCCAGTTCCCTGGCTGCATTTTTCTAGAGGCAGGTGTTGGCCAATGGTGGAATACTCTGGTTCCACTGACACCAATGTGGTTTTGTGTGCCATGCACTCTCTACCTCCAGGGAAAATGCCACGGGGTCGCCGTCGGTGGGACTGGAAGATTGATCTGGCGAGTAAGGCCATAAAAATGTAGCCTTCGTGTTATAGTGGAACAATGCAGTGTTTTCTTTTGTGCAAACTGTTATATGGTTGTCTGGAGGCTTGTATGTTTGAGCACAAACTATTTATTGGTAGCCATAACTGTGTTGCCATTAAGTTGCCTTTCTCTTCAGCAATTATTTGCTTTTTCCAGACACCATTGGTTTGTTATGTTCCTTTCACATGGGATGTTTACTCCATTCATTCCTAGAGTAGTCTCCTATTTTCTTTTTCTGTAAGATCTGCCATGTTCTTTCTGGAGGTTGACGCTTCAAAAGTGGAGCCTTAATTTCTGTTTGTTTCACAATTTCAGCTAAATATTTGTTTATTTCCAATCTTTTTCAAGCATATTTATCTTTTCATTCTACTCTCGTGAGTTCAGTGTCTTTGTTTCAGAGTTAATGCAAAATCCTTCTTCAAGCTTAACAACTTCAGCTAGGCATTCAGTTCCTTTTGGAGACTTTATTACATTGTCACTAACTGCTCTTTAAACTCATTCAATTCACTTGTTAGATCCTCAGTCTGTTTCTTAGAAATTTCCTTATCTGCTTTTAAAGTCTGGATTTGCTCTTCCAGATTGTGCATCACATATTTCATATTCTTCAGACTGGATAAAAGTTCAATAATTTCATGACTCTTTTCATGATGTAGTTCCAATATTTCATCAGTTTCGGTTGTTAATTCTGCATTCAACCAACTGTTCTGAATCATCAATCCCTTTTCCTGTTCCAAGCATTTTTCACAACAATAGGTACTTCTGATACTTGAAGTTTATCTGGTTCTAAATTTTTGTTTTCTGTACGTGAATATTGGTTCTCCATGCTGAACAGTTTTCCCCTTACCTAATTCTTGTGTGCTATCCTTCAAGCTCACATTCTTTAATTTTACTTCTGCTAATTGTTTCAAAGACTATTCACATTCCTTTGTGAAAACTTTTACTTATCCTTTCAACCATTCAACTTTTTCTTGACATATGGTTGAAATGAAAATCATAACTGCAAATCATTTTTCAGCAACTCATTGATTCAGGAAATTTGTGGTATCCAGTTTTCTTTTCTTCTCGTTCTTTGAGCTTCAACACGAGCTTTACATTTTTCAAACTTATTTCTGTCTTTCATTTCTCTGCTTGTAGCAGAGCTTTATCCTTGCCTTTCATTTTGGTTTTTGGTTTCACTCTTAGCCAGGTCTATCTCACTTGAAGTTTTGACTTGTTTTAGTTCTGTAATTGTGCTACTCCTGGCTTCATTGTTGGCTCTCAGGTGAAAAGTTCTACAAACTTCCTTTTCATCGCCTCCTCTTTTCCATTCAGCTGGTTTTTCTGATCTTTGGTCTCTTTCTTGTACCTCTGGTTTCCTCCTAGAATATTGAACATTGTTGAGTCTTCTCTGCCAACTTGTTCTTCAGTTCTTTCAGAGTGATATTAAATTCATTTCTTCTCTTTGTAATTTTCCGAGGAACAAACTTAGGCTACGAGGATCCAGTGAAGATCCTTCAACTGGGAAGCCCAATTGGTTTAAACTTGAGTTTTCTTGTAAATCAACAAAGCCTCCTGTTGTTCTGTTCTGTTTTTCTTCCATGCTGCTGTTCAAGATGCTCTTCACTTCTTTGTGCTGCAGAAGGGTACTCCTTTTGCATTTTGTTTGAAGGAAATTTAGCTGTTCTTTCAACTGCTTATTTTCTTGTTCATCTCTTGCCAACTCACACTATGCTTCAGTGCATTGCATTATCATACTGATAGTTCTAATGCAGCTTTTTCTGAAGTAGTATTAAACATCATTTTTTCTAGGGCTATGTATTGATTCTTCAAAGAGCCCTCAGGGCAACTATGTCTTTGAGTATCTTTTCTGCTGTTGTGCCTGGCTGTACTTTTGTTTGAACTTTTCCAATGTGCGTTTTGATTTTTCGACAATGGAATTCGGAGTTTGTATTTCCTCCTTGAACTTTTCTGGAGATGCATACTAAGTCTGCTTTGATTCAGATTTTTACTTACTACAACCTTCCCAATATTCAACCTTACTTCATTTTATTTAAACTTCATAAGACCTCACAAAGATTATTGTTCAGTTCATGAAGAGCTTGGTTCCTTGAAGATTTTAGTTTATTGTGTTCATTGTTTGTACCCAGACTTGATCTTGAAATTCAGCTTTGATGCAAACAGTTTCATTTCTTCTTTCATTTTCTTTTGGCAAGGTTTGTTTATTTTGGGTTACATCAGAGAGTTTCCTTTTCAGATATAGGATATAGTGACATGGGAGGTAGTCCAAAGCCGATTCACCAGAGGAATGAAAGGGTTATCCTATCAGGCAATACTAATTAGTCTGGGTCTGTATCCCTTGGAGTTTAGAAAAGGGGTGACCTTATTGAAACATATAAGATCCTGAGGAGGCTTGAGAGTGTAGATGGTGAGATGTTTTCATGACTGGGAGAGTCTTGAACAAGGGCACATACCCACAAGATAAAGGGCCAGTCATTTAAAACTGAGTGCGTAGAAATTTCTTCTCGCAGAGGGTGGTGAATCTCTGGAATTCTCTGCCCCAAAAGGTGGCTGGATCATTATTTAAGGTGGAGGTGGATAAATATTTGCTCGATCAAGCAATAGAGGATTAAGGGGAAATGGCATAGAAAAGTAGTTGAGGCCGGCATAGATCAGGGCAGGGCCTAATGGCCTACTCCTGCTTCTATTTCCTGTGTTCTTCATTCACACAGTAAGAGTTTTAACAACACCAGGTTAAAGTCCAACAGGTTTATTTGGTAGCAAATGCCATTAGCTTTCGGAGCGCTGCTCCTTCATCAGATGGAGTGGATATCTGCTCTCAAACAGAGCATACAGAGACACAAAATCAAGTTACAGAATACTGATTAGAATGCGAATCTCTACAACCAACCAGGTCTTAAAGATACAGACAATGTGAGTGGAGGGAGCATTAAGCACAGGTTAAAGAGATGTGTATTGTCTCCAGACAGGACAGCCAGCGTTCTTCATTCACAGCCAGCTGCTTGCTCTATACTGCCACCTGTTGTTGCAGTTTAGTTAATGTCTCAGGATTTTCAAAAATGAAGGGGAGGATTCTCTAGGCACATTAGCTCCAATCGCAATGGCCCAAAGAATCAGGCATCGGCACAAAAATGGGTTTTGCACGAGCGCCAAAGCCAACGTGATACTCTCGGCCCCACACGCTGTCCGCAATTGGATTCCCATCCAGAGTGGGTAGGAACCTAATAAGTACTTAAATGGTCTCTTTACCATGTCATTAGTGGGCTTGGAGGTCAATTCAATGACTTCCTGCTATGTAGCTGCCCCTCCAGCTGGATTGGCACCGGGCAGGTTACACTACAGATCTTTTTGATTTATTATTATCAAATAATAGTGAAAAGTATTGTTTCTTGCGCACTATACAGACAAAGCATACCATTTGTAGAGAAGGAAAAGAGAGGGTACAGAATGTAGTGTTACAGTCATAGCTAGGGTGTAGAGAAAGATCAACTTAATGCGAGGTAGGTCCATTCAAAAGTCTGATGGCAGCAGGGAAGAAGCAGTTCTTGAGTCGGTTGGTACGTGATCTCAAACCTTTTGTATCTTTTTCCCAACGGAAGGTGGAAGAGAGTATGTCCGGGGTGTGTGGGGTCCTTGATTATACTGGCTGCTTTTCTGAGGCAGCGGGAAGTGTAGACAGAGTCAATAGATGGGAGGCTGGTTTGAGTGATAGACTGGGTTTGATCCATGATCCTTTGTCATTTCTTGCGGTCTTGGACAGGGCAGGAGCCATACCAAGCTGTAATACAGCTGTAAAGAATGCATTTGTAGAAGTTGGTGAGAGTTGTAGCAGACATGCCAAATTTCCTTAGTCTCCTGAGAAAGTAGAGGCATTTCACGTGGAGGGACCAGGACAGGTTGTTGGTGATCTGGACACCTAAAAACTTGAAGTTCTCGACCATTTTTACTTCATCCCCATTGATATAGACAGGGGCTTGCCCTCCATTATGCTTCCTGAAGTTGATGACTATCTCCTTCATTTTGTTGACATTGAGGGAGAGATTATTGTCGTCGCACCAGTTCACCAGATTCTCTATCTCATTCCTATGCTGTGTCTCGTCATTGTTTGAGATCCGACCCACTACCATGGTGTCATCAGCAACTTGAAAATCGAATTGGAGGGGAATTTAGCCATATAGTCAAAGGTGTATATGGAATATAGTAAGAGGCTGAGGACATAGCCTTGCAGAGCACCGGTGTTGAGGATGATCGAGGAGGAGGAATTGTTGCCTATCCTTACTGACTGCGGTCTGTAGGTTAGGAAGTCTAGGATCCAGTTGCAGAGTGAGAAGCCGAATCCCAGGCCACGAAGTTTGGAGATGAGTCTCATAGGAATAATGGTGTTAAAGGCTGAGTTGTAGATAATGAATGGGAGTCTGACATAGGTGTGTTTGTTATCTAGGTGTTCCAGGGTTGAGTGTAGGGCCAGGGAGATGGCATCTGCTATGGACCTGTTGTGGCAATAGGTGAACTATAGTGGATCCAAGCAGTCTGTGAAACAGGAATTGATTTGTGCATGATCAACCTTTTGAAGCACTGCATAATGATGGATGTCAGAGCCACCGGTTGATAGGCATTAAGGCACGCTACTTGGCTTTTCTTTGGTACTGGGATGATGGTCGTCTTCTTGAAGCAGGTAGGAACCTCCGATTTGTGTAAAGAGAGGTTGAAGATGTCTGTGAATACCCCTGCCAGCTGGTCCTTGCGGGACCTGAGTGCTTGTCTGGGTACCCCATATGGGCCCATTACTTTCAGTGGGTCAACTTTTGGGAAGGCTGCTCTGATGTCGGCAATAGTGAGCTCAGATATAGGTTCATCCGAGGCTTATGGGGTGAAGGGCATGCTCTTGCTGACCCCTTGCTCAAAACGGGCATAGAATGTGTTGAGCTCAATGGGTGGGGTACATTGGAGCCAGTGATTTTACTGCCTTCACCTTGTAGCCTGTTATGCCTTGCAGACCTTGCCATTTTTCAGTGGGAATCCATGTGACTAGCCTGGGATTCTAGCTTGATCCGATTCTGCTTTTTGGCATCTTTGATGGAACTCTGTAGATCATATCTCGCTTTCCTGTAAAGGTCAGGGTCGTCTGGCTTGAATGCCTCAGACTTGGATTTCAGGCAGTGGATATCCCTGTTCATCCATGGTTTCTGGTGGGGAAACATGTGGATTTGCTTCTTTGGCACACAGTCTTCTAAACACTTACTGGTGAAGTCAGTTACTGTAGTAGCATACTCGTTCAGGCTGGTTACAGAGTTTTTTAAAATACCAGTCTACTGATTCTGAGCAGTCCCATAGGAGATCATCCAATTCCTCAGACCGACATTGCATGACTTTCTTTGACGGATTCTCCCGCTTCAGTTTTTGCTTATAAGCTGGGAGCTGGGAGCAGGAGCACAGCCTTGTGGTCTGATTTGCCAAATTGTAAGCAGGCGATAAAGCGGTAGGCATTTTTGACATTTGTGTAGCAGTGGTCTAGGATGTTTGGACTCCTGGTAGAACAGGAGATGTGTTGGCAATATCTTGGTAGGATGCTCTTGAGCTTGGCCTGAATTGAAGTCCCCGACCACGATGAACTAGGCCTCGGGGTGTTTCATCTCAAGGCTATTTGTGGTGGTGTATATTTCAGCCAGCACGGTCTTCACGTTCGTGTGGGGTGAGATGTAAACTGCTGTCAGGGTAACAGAGGTGAACTCCTGCAGAATGTAGTAGAGGCGGCATTTTAGTGTCAAGTATTCTAGGTCCAGGGAGCAGAAACTCGCCAGTGTAGCTCTGATGATTAGAAGCGGACCCCTCCTCTAGTCTAGCCTGAGACCGCTGTGTGGTCCATTCAGTGGATTGAGAAGCGCTCTGGTTGTCGGGCAAAGTCCAGTGAAGCAGGAGTGAGCCATGTCTCTGTGAAACAAAACACACAATAGTCCCTCAGTTCTCTTATAAAAGTGAGTCTGGCTTTAAGTTCATCTAACTTGTTTTCCAGTGATTGGACATTTGCTAGGAGTAAAGCTAGGTAGGGAGGGGGGCCTTGAGACCACGTTGTTTCACTCTCGCCTGCAGGTTTTCCACACTTCCTGGAGTGTCTTCACAGTCACAGAACTGCTGTGTTGGATGCCAAGAGTCCAGGAGGCGCCATCAACCCCTCAGCAAAGAGGGGTATTCTCACCTGCCCCCTCACTTATCTCTCTCCTCAGGCCCCCTTCACCTTCAGACTCCCAAACAGGCCTCGCTTCCTCTTTTACAAAGCAGAAAACACAGGCTGTCAATCAGGCTTAACGTGTGGTTAGGATCAATGAAACAACTTCAGATTCATTCACAGCTAAGGCTGTCACTAAAGGCTTTTGGAAATTGACCAATCAAAGCCTTCTCATACACTATTGTCTGAAGGGGGTGGTGGAGTCTGAGGGGGAAGAGGAGCCTGAGTGCGAGTCTGAGGGGAAAGCAAAGCCATGAGTGGGGGACTGAGGTGGGGGGTGGTTTGGGTCATGTCACCCTCATGCCGATATGGTGTATGGGGAGAGGGGGGGCATTATCTGTCATTTGTGAAGTGGATGACCCTTTTTGGTGAGGTGTTGGAAGTGCTCCCCTGGTTAGTGGAGGATGGGGTTTCAATTTCATTTTTCTTTGGGGCGAGGGAGCTGGTGTACAATTGTGGAGTTTGGGGTGATCATTAAAAATGGTGGCATGGCCGGTGGGTCTTCCATAATGCATAAATTAACATCATCGTCAAGTGTGAGAATCCCACCTGATGGGCACTGCCAACACCAGTGGAAAACCCTCCCAATTCAGGGAATCACAGCCGTGTTTTTTAAGACTTCCACATGATTCCCTGCCACATTGCCACAACTGTGTGGTTTGTTTGGATATTGTCTTTTTCACTTTCGTAGTTTCATGGTGGGGTTTTCTATCCCTCTTTTTAAGCTCTTCCTATTCCACAACTTGAAAAGTAAAACGTTTGTTAAAGGTTTTTAATATCTTTTCAATTGCATGAGTTCAAACTGGTCTAGTAGTCTTAACTTTCCATCCATGGCTGTTTTCCATTTGAGGGAAGTGGAGCTTTAAATGCTTTTCTTTCTTCACAATGGCTCTGGAGTATTTTTTTTTCTGTGTCTGTTCTTTCCACATTTGCAGTGTTTTGATGGAGTTCTGCTGCACTGGCGGGGCTGTTTATTTTCTGTAGGAAACATTTAAGACATGAGGGTCAGATCACCTTGCTTTTTTGAGCCTGAGAATCAAATGGAAGATGATTTTCAGCTCTACCTTTTGTTTTAAAACCTTCTTTTTTTTGTAGATTGAGTCAAGCTTGGCCACCACATGTTATGAGGCCAGTTGTTGACCCATTGCAGCAGCTTTCCTGCAGCTGTGTTCTGGATTTCTAGCCTTGGTGGATGTCTATTTTAAAATGTAACCTTCACCCTTTTATTGCGTTTTGCTCACCCACCTTGTGATTTGGCTAGGTTTCTTGACTCTATGTTCATTCATGTTCTTATTTTCATCTACGCAGTGCATTATTATTTTGTCATTCAGCCTTTTTTTTCCTCAATCTTGCTCACCCTTTACTGATCAAGCCAGGTCTCTTGACTGTATACATTCAGGCCTGACAGTGGAGCTGGCTTAGCCAGTCTCCAGCTATGCCTTTGATTAGGTGCCCTTCTCCCAGGTCAGTCTGCAGTTTCTTTACTTTATCAAGCTTTGGGATTTTGGAGTCTTTCCATCACTGCTACCATGTTGTAATGTTGTTTGGTCTCTCACTAACTGGTCCAGAGGCTTGTATGATTGAACATAAACCACTTTTGGGGAACCCATAACTATTTACATCTCCAAGCCCTGCATGGGTGCCATCTCTATGCTGGCTCCATAAACACAGTCTACCATCATGTGACTCTACATCAGACAGCGGGCATTACAGTTCCAAAATCCCACATTAGTTCTGCCCTGCCTGAATACCTTAACACCACAAAAGCTCCGAAGAAAACATAAATCAATCTCCCTCTCACTTAATTGTTAAAAGTGATGAATATTTAAGTGAGATTATTATGCTCACAAACTTTGCGATTAGAGGTTAGAAATTAGGGGAAAATATGTATTTATTCTCTCAAGACAGTGGAATTGTTAAAAACCCAGTGAAAGCATTTTATTTTGCTTCAGTCAGCAGCTTTAAAGTTTCCGGGAAGTATGCATAAATGGATCTCTTTTGCTCTGAATATTTTATAATTTCCTGATTAAACTTGTCCAACTGTGCTGCTCGATTTATTTTCAGGCCAGTGAAGGAAGGTAGTTTTTTTTTCTGTAAATCATGAAGCAGTGGACGGACAGCAAGTCTGTGATAGAATAATCATGCATCGAATCTGAATGGACCAGATGTTTTTCCTTGCTCCAATTGCTTTTGTAATTCCTAATATATCTTTCAACCCAACATCACTTTTGAAATTCTAGATTGTTCTGATTCTTTATATTGTTAACAAATTATATACTTTTTGTCTTCTCCCAATTTTTCATTTCCTCCAAGAAGGTAAGACTCACTGCTACCATAAGAACATAAGAAATAGGAGTAGGGGTACGTCATCCGGCCCCTCAAGCCTGCTCCACCAGTCAATAAGATCATGGTTGATCTGATGTGGCCTTGACTCCACTTTCCTGTCTGTGCCCCATAATGCTTGACTCCCTTGTCAACCAAAAATCTGTCTGACTTGACCTTGAATATACCCTAGGGGCTAGGACCTGGGAGTTTCAGAATTCATAGAATGGAAGTGCGTATTTACAGTAATTTTAAATAAAATCAGAAAATGTTGGAAACTTTGACATAAAATGCCATTCATCTGAAAGGCTGGGTGGAATTTAATTCAGGCAATGGCATTCTCACCTGCCACTGGAGGGCAGATGAGAGTTCCATGCCACTTTTTTGGAAAGCCCTGCTATATTAAAGTGCCAAATAGGCAACGAAAATGCCAGGGTTTTCTCCGGGATCAGAAATCCTATCCTCTGAGAGCTGCTGGTGAATCAGAGGCCTGCAGCTCTCCATTGGATGCAGCCATCGGAGCATTTGAAGCTGTCTGCAATTCACCCAGTAGATGCCCAGGCCATAGGTTAGTGAGGGCAGAATGGGGATTGCAGGATAGGATTCACGGGAGAGGGAATATAGGGGACTTGGAGGCTAGGGTAGGGTGACATTCATTAGCCACTCCCTTCCCAATACTGAGTCTTTTCATCGGGCGCTGAGTGGCTGATACAAGGGGGTGCCGCAGAGGCCATTACCAAACCTGAATATTCAGGTTCTCCACACTAATTGTCCATTTGAGGACCTCAATTGTTGTCGGGGGAAGGTGAACACAAACCTCTCCGCCCAGAATTCTGTGGGGAAGAGGGCTTCTCACCCCACATTCTGCACCCTGATTAACTGCCCCATCCCCTACCACTCACACTCTGGCTCCAAGTTTGTCGTGCGGATTAAATTCTACACATTTTCTTTCTCGCTATACAAATTCTGCCTCCATTGTGTATTTCCAACATTTTTTTTTGTTTCCAGCATTTGTCATATTTTGTATGAATGCTCAAATATTTTGAGATGGTTTAAGTTGTTATTTGTGTTTATAGTTGTTTAATTGTGACAACATTGGCGTTTGAACTTTGAAAAATCAACTTGAATGAATGGATAACTTTGTACATCAACCATTGCTGAGTGAGGTATAGAATGTGCTAAAGTCCGGCTGCATCACTCAACCCAAACAATGTTCCTAAACCCCAAAACTCCACTGTCTTCTTCTTTTGCTAATGTGTAGTCTGATGTGGCGTGTGCCAAAGCTACTTCCCTATTAGCCTTTGTAAAATAAAAATAACTACAAGCGAACTTGAATTATCAATGTTTTACATTTTAACCAATCCAACCGCATGCTTTCTTTTATAAGGTTCACCGTTAACTTAACGCAAAGGACTTGAGTATCAAACATTGCTGCATTTGTGCCCAGCTTTATAAGCAGTGTATACATAATGAGGTACATCTTTCTCACTATTGTTGGATAGTGATTGTTTTATTCTGATTGTGCCAACAAACCATTATTTATTTTTTGCTCTTCAGGATAGGTAGCTACTTGAGTCAAAATGCCAAATTATTTATTTCAGTACAAATTGTTCAGCAGCTTTGGAACATCAAAGGTCACAGGGTCCTGGTTGTAGTATTGGGGACCTGTGCTCCAGAATTGCTGCATATTTAGCTGAGCTGTTCCAATATCCATACAACGTGAGCATCTACCCATAAAGGTAGAAAATTGCCTATGACCTGCCCATAAAAAATCAGGACATATCCAAACTGGCTAATTACCTCCTCATCGTTCCTCTTCTAATCATCAGCAAAATGAAACAAGGAGTTATAAACAGTACTGTTTACAACACCTATGCAGAAACCACCTGCCCACTGATAATCAATTTAGTTCTCGCATAACCACTCTGCTCTGAATGCATTACAGTCTTTGTCCAAACATGGAAAAAAGAGTTGAATTCCAGAGGTGAGGTGAGAGTGACTGCTCCTGATGTTAAGGCAGCATTTTACCAACTGGTGGCACCAAGGAACACAAGTAAGTCTGAAGTCAATGGGGATTAGAGGGCATGGTTCTCCAGTTGTCATATCCAGCACAAAGGAAGATGATTTTGGTCACTGGCAATCATTCAAGCTACTGGACATTGCTGCTAGAGTTTCTCAGGGCACATTGAAATCCCAAATACCTTCAGAAATGGCCTCCACTTGAGTATATCAGGTCAGAAGTGCTGATGCTCACGATAAGGTGTTCACCTCCATTCACAATTGATCAGGTAATCATGTAGTCCATGTGGCCATCTAGCAAGACCTGGATAAAATTCAGACTTGCTTGGGTTGATAAGCAGCAAGTAACATTTTGTGCCACCTCCTCTTGACAGTCACAGGAATTATTAACACACTGATGGGGTAATCAATGATCAGACACTAAACTTGACCAGCAATATAAATGATGTGGCTACTAAAGCATGTTAGAGACTGGGTATTTTGTAGCAGGTGGCTCAATTCCTGACTCTCCAAGGTTTCTTTCTCCCACCTACAAGGCACAAATTATGAGTGTGATGGAATAATATTCACTTGCCTGGATAGATGCAGCTCCAACAACATTCAAGCAATGCAAGGCACTACATGACATGAGACTTTGGGAGAAGAGTTGAGACATTGGCCCATAACTTCCTCAGTGACAATCACCAGCAGATTGTCACTCTGGAGGGAGTAACTTTGAAATTCCAAAGTTTTTGTCTCATCCAAACATCCTCACTCTTGTCCATTTAAGACAGGAGCAGCAAAGCGCACCCCAGCCTGCATCAGAATGATGGAAATGGAATGTAGTCAGGGAAGACATGTGCCCTTTTTATCTCACTAGCTGCTGGGGGATCAGGTTGGGTTAGACCAGGATGGGAGAGAGTGCCAGGGCAGACTTGGACTGAGGATTGTGATCAGAGTTGCAGAGTCAAACTCAGACGAGGAGGGAAGTCAGTTTGGCCCATGCAGTGGTCAGTTGGACCAGGTAGGAGGGGCGGATGGGGTGGGGGGCATTGGAGATTGGAGTGGACTGAGAGGTAATTTGGCCGGTGGGGGGGGGGGGTGTGAAGAGGGGGTTAGGGTCAGAGTTGGATCCAGACCAGTGAGCCCGGGGGTTGGGGGGGGCGGGGGGGGGGGGAGTGGTTGGTGATCGAGATGAACCTGGGCAGGGGTAGGTTTGGAGTAAAACCCAGACTGCGGTGGGGGGATGTCCTGTGGGGGTGGTGTGGGGTCCCCAAGGCGTTGCGGATATGAAGTGTGTCCTGTGCAGGGCCAGATATGGATCTTTAAAATAATCACTCTGAAATTCAAAGTGCTTTTGTTTCTTCTAACTCTTTGAGTAACTTATCAGGGTAAAACCGACGGAAATATCCAAAGTCAGCAATTTTAATTGCTTTGTAGGGTGGTTCTCAGCCCAATGCAATTGTCCAAGGGAAGTTAGTCCTTCTGGACAATTGCTAGTTAATCCCTGACATGGTAAGTGCCAAACGGGATTCCCCAGTGCATCATTGGGCTATCCCATCCTCTCTCACCCCAAATGTGATGCTAGGGAGACAGGAAAGTACGGCCCAACAGCAAGAGAGTAGAGCAGAATGGAGCTATTAACAGCTTACAAGTGGAGCACGAGACCTGGGAAGCTGAGTGGGGCCATCCACACAGAGAGGAAGTCTTCATAGAAATCATAGAAACCCTACAGTGCAGAAGGAGGCCATTCGGCCCATCGAGTCTGCACCGACCACAATCCCACCCAGGCCCTACCCCCACATATTTACCCGCTAATCCCTCTAACCTACGCATCACAGGACTCTAAGGGGCAATTTTTTAACCTGGCCAATCAGTCTAACCCGCACATCTTTGGACTTTTGGGGCAAAGTAGAGTCATTAACAGTGAGATAAGAGAGCACAAGAACTTGAGAGCTGAAAGGCAACTTGGAAACACAGTGAAAGCAATTGATAATTATACATCGTTACAAGAAGTGACAAGTTTTTAATTGTGTAAATAGAACAAAGAAAAGTACAGCACAGGAACAGTCCCTTTGGCCCTCCGAGCCCGTGCCGATCATGATGCCTTAATTAAACTAAAGAAAACCTTCTACCCTTGGTCCCATACCCCCCTATTCCCTCCATATTCATGTAGCCATCCAGGTGTCTCTTAAATGTTGGTAATATGCCTGCTTCCACCACCTCCTCTGGCAGCGCATTCCTTGCATCCACCACTCTCTGCGTGAAAAACTACCCCTGCACACCTCTTTTAAACTTTCCTCCTGTCACCTTGAACCTGTGCCCCCTTGTCATTGACACTTCCACCCTGGGGAAAAAGTCTCTGGCTATCCAGCCTGTCTATGCCTCTCATAATTTTGTAGACCGCTCTCAGGACTCCCCTCAGCCTCCATCTTTCCAGTGAATACAATCAGAGTTTGTTCAACCTCTCCTCATAGCCATCACCCTAAAGACTAGGCAACATCCTGGTAAACCTTCTTTGCACTCTTGTTGATATTAAATTAATTTCTAACAGTGCAATTAACTTAAAATAATTAAAAGCATAAACATTACATCCAACAAAAGATAAAGCGGGAGAAAGTTGTTTGCGTGGCGCTCCTTGAATGCCTGAGTCATTTTCCCTCCATTCTTATTTGGAAGCTGTATGTGGAGATGTCTGCGTTGGACTGGGGTCGGCACAATAAGAAGCCTCACAACACCAGGTTAAAGTCCAACAGGTTTATTTGGTATCACGAGCTTTCGGAGCGCTGGTCCTTCATCATGGATGAATTATTTGGAAGCTGGTCTTAGCTGTGGATTTGAACTGCACTGTTGTGATATGCCTTTAAGGGATATCAGCATCACAGCACTAGAATGGAAAGGTGTAATATGATCCAGCCTTAGTTTCAGTTTTGCTTTGAGCCAAGCACACACATAACTCTGATGCCTTCAAGCTGTAAACCTATATATAACTGTTCTCTCATGTGCCTAGTCTTAATATGTGAACCCACAATGTGTTTACGCAATCACTTATGAATGATTTCTTGTACAGCAAATAAGCCCAAGGTATTATGTCATTATAAGAACACAACATGGACCTACTGCTAGTAAACAAATCTGGTATATAGCGAGGGAGGTATATCATGGAAATTAAATTATATAATATCCAGATTATACAGCATTTACGTATAAAAAGACTGAAGGCCATTAGCATCTGTAGAAAAACATTTTAAGTAGGAGAGGCAAACATATTTTGTAAGTTAGTTTACACTCTTCTGGCAGTTCATGTCCCAGAAAGTAGACCAGCAAATCAGACAGAAAATATACAAAATCAATGCCATGGTCTGTGCAACAGGATGTAAGTGATCATTTAACATCTATTGCAGTTATTTTATTGAGGCAGTGGAATTAATTTTCAGCTGCACCATGTAATGGAAATAAAAGCCAGTGGGTTCTATAATAGACTGCCGATCTGCTCTCTCTTCATTGCCCAACAGTAAAATTGTATTTTATACATATACCTATTGGGGATGCTTTTTCCAGGCATTCACACTCGACTGCTGCTGCAAGTGAGGATGGAGAATTTAGGCTCAGCCAAATCTCCATTCACTGCTGCAGAACCAGAGAATCCCGCTGGTGTGAATGGCCGGAAAATTCTGGCCACTGTTTCTTTCTATATTATGAACATTGTTTTTGTTGTGCCCCACTCTCTCCACTTCAATCTTTGTGACAAAGCTATTCATTGTCTCAGTCCTGTTTCAATGCTGCCTTGACAAATACTCCATCTTCCTACCTTCACAATCCCCTTTAAAATCCATCTCTTTGACCATATCTTAGGTTAATTTCTCAAATTCCAAAAACAAGTGGATCACATATCGATTTTTCTTCACTATTTAAATCTAATTTGTTGCAGTTCATTTCTAAGCCTTTCTGAATTAATAGCATGTTCACTCTGTTAGAGTGAAGGTCTTTCCTGTATATTTGAGTTGCAATCACTGCTTCATATTCCTGTATATTTCCAACACAATCACTATGGTTCATATTGAAAAATTTCTCATTCTTTGAAATTTATATCTTTATATTGAAGCGATTTGGTGACAATTTTCAATTACTTTGAAGAAACGATTATAACAATGCTCCTTCTATCATTTCTGAAGAATGGGGCAACAGTTGGTAAATATTTTTATATTTTTGCAAAAATTCTAAATGTGCCTGCCAATCAATGTTCCATTGCAATGGGGGAATCTATACCATGCAGCATCCTTACCATTGAGGCTTTTTATTTATCACATAGCAGTTTATTTACATCGAATATTTATTACTGCATCAAATACTTGTTGAGGCGAAATATAGTAGTCAAACAATTAACTTTTCATTTGGGGTGCATTGACACATTCTTGGTTTTAGACCTGAGGTTCAGTGGGGGTCTTTCACATCGCCTTGATCAGCTGGTCACCTTCAAAATGCATCTAGCATGAATCTCAATGCTCAGAGAGCAAAGTTCTGCTCTTTGTGCTGTCAGACATTTATCTTTTCAACCATTGGGAAATAACCTCCGCACAATTGTATAGATAAGAATGATTTGAATTCTCTCTTTAGGTAATGGGAATTTCAACTAAGCAAGATACCATGCAGTGTAAATAAGATACTGTCTCAGGAACCCATACTGCAGCTACTGGTCTTTTTAAGAATGAGGTTACAATACAATTGAAGGTTTAACGCTCTGATCATCTACCAAATAGTTATTACCGTGGCAAATACTGTTCTCTCCTTTTGCAGTCACACTGACCCCAATATTACCCCTGAGGTAGGGAGAAGGAGGTCTGTTGTTTTGAGGTTGGGAAACCTGGAAAAATCATTTTTAATCAGATTCTGCTGAATATAACTGCAGGACTTGATTAATTTTTATTTCATTTTTTTGGTGTTTGCCAGTCGGATTAAGAGACTGGTTGGTTGTTCGGTGAATAGGCTTTGGCATTCTGACTTCAATTGGGAAGTGAAAAGAAAGGTGAGGGGGGCCAGAGGCCGAGTAGTGGGAGTGCACCTCAGGAGGTGATGGGAAGGCTTGCTAGTGGAGGAGTTAGTAGTCCTTGGGGTGGGGATCACAGGTGTTTGGATGTAACAGGTAAACTAAATTCAGCAAATAAGTTGAAATGAAAAATGAATTGTTCCAAGGATTTTCTGTTAGAAAATGTTTGTTCAATGGGCTCAAAATTTAAAGTAAAAACTTCACAGACTAACTACATTGTCAGTTAGCTGATGGGTGTCATCTTATATAGAGTAGCTTTGTTGCATTTTATCACCCACAGAATGGATATTTTCCATAGCTACCTGTGGTAAAGTTAGAAATTGCCTTTATTTTGGGCACATGATCCTTGGCCTGCCCATCATGGTTCAAAAGGAGGTAGGAACATGTAATTTTGGAAGCCTTGTCTCACTAAAATGATTGCCTTATGGGGTTGAGCCAATTCCGCACCACTGTCTTCCTCATGGTGCTGCCATCAGCTTTGGCACTCAGCATGGGGCTGAGCACTGTTGTGATGATAGCATGTGGTGCAGGAAGCACTCCCTTTTTAAATGTGTATTCTCCATAAAAGGAAAGCTGCACTCATGAACTGAAGGCTATTGGTAACAGAGAACTGTGCAGTGACTCATTTTTGCAGGAAGAATATGGAGAGATGGTATAAGATAAAGGGAGAAACTTTAAAGGAGGTGCAGGAACAGAGGGACCTTACTGTATATGTATATAAGTCATTGAAAATGGCTGGGCATGTTGAGAGATCAGTTAATGCAGCATATAAGCTTAGGGGATTGTGTACTAGAGTAAGGAAGTCATGTTGAATTTGTACACAACACTGGTTAGGCCTCATTTGAAGCATTGTGTCCAGTTCTGGGTGCCATACTTGAGGAAGGATGTGAAGGCATTGGATAGAGTACAGAGGAGATTGACAAGAATGATTCCAGAGATAAAGAACTGTAGCTATGTTTAATAAATCGAGGGTGACTCAATGTGGCTCAAAGTAACAAGGTATTTATTGTAAACGATAAATAATATTTACAACGAAGGTCAGACAGAATGAACTATATACAACTCTCCTCCCAAGCTCCAACTGCAGGACCTCCCCCACCCAGGATACGCAACTTTGCTCCCGATTGTCTCAGATTCCCACCTCGACAGTCCATAGAATCTGGTCTGATCTTGTGGCCCTCTGGGAACACCCCCTTAATGGGGCCACGCTACCATATTATGAGAACAGATTGAGAATGTTTTCCTTGAAGCAAAGAAGACTGAGAAGAGACTAGATAGAGATATTTGAGATCCTGAGGGGTAAGGACAGCTTAAATTGTGAGAACCTGTTCCCTCTCAAGATAGCATCATTAACTTGAGGGCACTGATTCAAAATAATTGGCAAAAAGAGTAGAAGTGATGTGAGGAAACAAAAATCCACCTGGAAGGTGGTTGGAGTCTGAAACAAACATCCTGAGCGGGTGGTGGAGGCAGATTCGATCAAGATATTCAAAAGTGAATTGGATTGATATCTGGAAAAGAGAGAATGTGCAAGGTTACAGGGATAAGTTAGCATGTTCCAGCTCACAGAGAGAGAAGTCGCAAATGGGTTCTGCTGCAGGGGACTCCGATCAGGCAGCCCACAGGAGAACGCTGGTTCTCCAGCTCTCCAGCTTCGCCAGCTTGAGGGGCTAGATGGCCTACTCCTATTTCTTATGTTCTTATGACATCCTGAAAGGTTACCTGCGGTGTCTCTCAGTGAATTGCAGCAGTTTCCCACCGGTCATCATACAGCCACAGGAGTTGTACCACATTAGAGAATGAGGAAAGGCAAGGGCACCCGCAAAGCAGGGATGCAAGGTGAGCTCTGTACTTAGGAATTTCACAAGGGTGAATAGCTCATTGTTATGTGTGTTTGGATGTGTTGTTGGATAAAGATTTTGTGATAGCATTTGTTGGTGTATTTTGTGGTCTACATTGGCTAAGGGAGCATAGTGCCAGGGATTCTGAAATGGTTCTAATGGTGGGGAATAGCAGTTCCATCTTGGGAGGTGAAAATTGTTTCTTTAGAAACACATCTCATAACTGATGCTTTTACAGTGTGTGTAGTTACATGGTTTCTATGATGGCCTCCTCGCTCGCTCCTACTGGTCCTCCTCTTCCTCTCAGCAATATCTCAGGTTCACTGAAGAGAATGGCTGCACCCTGATAAGGGCATGCCCTTAAAATGGACAGATTGTAGAGAACTTAGAATTTAAATGAACTGAAATCATCTTAGACTTGGGTACCCTCGCTGGTGCGTGCCACCATCATTCCCCCAAGAGGTCAAGACAGTGGAAGAGTTCATTCAGGAACTTGATTGCCTGACCCATGATGTTGATAATGGCTCCCTTGCTTTCAGTATGGGCCTGTTCTACTTAAGCTGTGGGCTGTCAGAAGGAGTTTTGAGTCACGTGCAGTGATAGCCTTTGGACATGTCCAGTCAACCTCTGGCTCTTCTCAGAGGCCTGAATGTGTGGGAAGAACGCACTGTAGCAGGATGAAGCATAACAGGAAATCACTGAGGTGAAGGTCTTTGTGTTGTTGCACACCAACTGCAAATTAATTGTGTGGTGTTTCTTTCAATTTCTCTCACCCTTCCTATTGACATGGCATCCTGCAGATGGACTTGCCGATAGCTGCCGCTACATTGGTGAAGCCACATGACCTTTCATGCTATCTTTTCTCCTGAGGTGCCAAAGGAATGAAGCCCCCTCATTTGGCATAAGTGTCCTCCATAATCTACCAAATGATTCAGTATGCTGCATACTGAGATATGTTTGCAATGTCACCCACTCCCTGCCTGAAGTGACCCAGATCATAAAAGATGAGAACAGTGGTGGCTTCAGGTCCACTGATAGAGCCATCCTCACATTGCTGTGAAGCCCTGGGTCACTATTTCTTAATCATCTCGGGCTTTCCTCCTGGCTCTTTCAGATAGAGACTTAGAAAACTGGAGCATGAGTAGGCCATTTGGCCCCTCGAACGTGCTCCGCCATTCAGTATGATCATGACTGATCTATCTCAACAGCGTACTCCCTCTCTCCCCATATCCCTTAACGTCACTGGTGTTTAGAAATCTATCTAATTCGTTACTAAATGTATTAAGTGACTTGGCCTCCGCAACTTTCTGTGGTGGAGAATTCTCCAGGTTCATCACCCTCTGAATGGGATGAAAAGAAACTTCTTCATCCAGATATATAGAAAACCCATGATTTTTGATGGCGAGCCAACCTTCTCTCATTACAGAGCTTCTTGCTGTCTCATCTGCTCCAATTCCTGGTTTTTCTCCAGACAATAAGCAGTACAACAATTATACCTGGGTCAAATACTCCTCTATCTTTCTTGAATGTTCCCAATTAATTCCAAAAGAAATCTGTAACAGTCCAATACCCCCTGAAGACAAAAAAAAACAGTTTGGAGCCATGTTATTATTTCACAGGTGTTCCATTTTGAAGTGTACAAGACCAGTATTTTTATTTCCCTGTTTTACTGTTATTTTTCCCTTCTGGTCAGTGTTTTTACCAACTTTGCTTAAAAGCAAAGATGCATGAAAAGTATCTGACATGCAATTTGTAGAGTGAGCCTATAAATAACCATAGTACAGCGCCCACCTTGCATCTCTGTTTGTTTGCAGAAGAACAAATCAATCGGCCAAATTAAGGATTCTGGGGTCACATAGCTGGTTTGGCTGTAAAATGTCAGAATAACATTGCCACACGCTTCTGGGGCACAATAGGGAAGACCATGTGGGCATGGTTCCTAGCAGGTTCAGCTGTGTTGGCTGCAGCAGAACCAGCAATTGGCTCTTCTGGCCCATGAAAAGTAGCACTGGGTCTCTCTATCATACCTCAAGTAGTGCTACACAAGGAAATTCAATATCCTGAATGTTCTTCATGCATAGTTGCAATTAATTGTTGTCAATAAAATAGAAAGCTTGTTGTGAAGCATTCAATGGAACTAAAAGCAACAAATTATCTGGACTTGTTGGCCTACACAGGAGTTTTTTTTTAAAAAAAGGAATGCAATCAAGGTAGAGGAAGCAGCGATTTTGATCTTCCAGATTCTAGAATGTTCCCAGTGGATTTGAAGGCAATAAATGTAACACCATTATTTGGGAAAAGATGGAAAGAGACCAGTCAACATGATTTTTAACCAGAGAACTGTTATCTTAATTTTGGATCACCTATAATGAGGTGTAATAACTTGGCTCCACCAATTATGAATAAACTATTAAAGTTCATCAACAACAACTATTTACAGGGTGACGCAGATTTAAATGTTTCCTGTCATGTCTCTATGATCTAACTGAACAAAAGCCCACTCTCTACTTGGATATTCCCATGCACTAGTTACTGATTGGATGAGTGGGTCACGTGACCATCCAGAAAATCACCCCTTAAAGGGGCTAGCTGCTACATTCCTCCATCTCGTATGTTCCTTAATATAAAGAATGATAGTTAACAGTCCCCATAATTTGCAACCATTAACATTTTTAATCAGTCCACCAAAAACCCAGTCTCACTGGTGGCTTCCGTTTCCTTGTAGAGTAGTGCAATTCTACTGACTGAGGTATTTACTGTAGAAACTGTTACACTTGGTTTCTCTTCTACTACTGATGCATCAACCTCCTCTGTTTCAGTCAGAACAATATTCTTGCCTGTCACAGGCAGATTGGACTTTACACTCTTTGGGCAGCCAACAACACTTCCAACTGGCAACAACGAATTAAGCTGTAACACTTGCTCTGGGGAGATTCTCATTCATGCAAATTGTCCACATGTTTCCTCAAAATCCTGTTTTGTGCGCTCACTTCGTAAGGCAGGGCAACAGTTCTGCCTTGGCTACAACAATTCCCGGAATCCAGTTTGGGCCACTTTCAAAATTTCTCACATCGACTAGGTCATCGATTTCAAATGATCTTGCATCGATGGGCTGAATGGCCTCCTTCTGCACAGTAGGGATTCTATCTTTCGTCTAATCAGGGTTCCTCTTTGGGTTGCACCGTCTTGCCTCTACCCTCCCTGTCAATCCATCTGTTCTGCTGGAGATATACCTGTGGTCGAATGTGGGTGGTCCTGTAAGCTAAGAGGAACTGAGCTATTTTTTTTTTCCAAAGATGCAACTGACTATTTCTTTAAGCCAGCCTTGAAAGTCTAGATTGCCCACTCAGCCAGTCCATTGGATGAGGGACGATACTGCGTCGTCCTTATACACTTTATCCCATTGAAAGAAATAAAAGTTTGAAATTTGACCCTTATGAAAGATATTCCATTATCTGTTACGAGTACTTCAGGTACTCCAGTGAATGAGAAGCATTGGCAAATTTCTTGACTGTGGTATGTGCTGTTGTGGAATTCATCTCAATTACGTCCATTTATATGGAGTGGGCATCATGCCCAAAAATGGTCCTACATAATCTATGTGGACTTCAACCTATGGCTGACCTGGCTATTCCCAAGGGTGCAATGGGGTTGTAGCAGGCAACGTCTGCTGTAACTGGCACTGTTCACAGTACTTCACCAGTCTTTCAACATCACCATCGATGTCTGGACCCCAGAACATGGTTTCTGAAAAGTATCTTCATTTTTGATGTGCCCGAATGGGCACTATGCAACTCTGCAAGAAGCAATTCCCTTCATGGCACAGGAATGATTACTCTTGCTCCCCATAGACTGATGCTATCCTCACAGCTTAGCTTGTCTTTCCTACTGTGGTATGGCTTCATGTCTTGGGAAATCATCTCATTCTGCCAAACTAATATTTTGTGTCTTATTTTTGATAACAGCAAGTCTCTGCTGGTCCAAAATTTTACTTGCTGTGCTAGCACTGACAAGTGTGTCTAGGAAATTCATTATCATTATGATTTATTATGGTACGAGGGTGCAGGAGGTGCACACCTCTGGCAATAGATAACAAAGGGCATCAGCTACTGTGTCCCTGGTCGGTGTTCAAATGTGTATTCATAGGTTGAGATCAATGCCCAGCGCAGAATCCTGGTCAATGCAATGGCAGTATAGTCTTGTCCTCCCTGAAAATATCCAATGGTAGCTTGTAGTGCATTACAAAAGTAGAATGTCTTCTGTAGATATACTGGTGGAATTTTCTCATGTCGCACACAACAGACAGCCCTTTTTTCTATCTGCGAATAACCTTTCTCAGTTTCTGAAAGTGTTCATGACATCTATGCAATTGACCTCTCAGCCCCATCATCCATTCCGTGCAATAAACCTGCCTCAACGACATATGGGGGGGGGGGGGGGGCATCACACGTCCGCACTCGCTCCTTGGATGGGTCAAAATGTACCAGTAGGGAAGATGAATGTAATAGATGCTTGACCTTATCTTCAGTAACATGCGAAAAGGAGCCAAGAGTGTTGACAGATTTCGAAGGGAACACCCATAATAATTCTAATAATTGACCATCCCCAGGAGTGATTTAAGCTCCAAAGCATTTCTCGGTGCCATGCCTCCTCCATTGCCCTTACCTTATCCTCCATAGGATGCAATCCATGGGCATCCACACAATAGCCAATGGAAGTTACTTCACTCGCCTGGAAAGTGAATTTTTCCTTTTTAAGCAAACTGCTACCTCCTGAACATTCTCGTTACTACTTCTAGATTAATCAAATGTTGTTCTTCAGTTGCAGCAGTAGTCAATAAGTCATCCAAATATACGACATGTGGCAAGCCCTGTAATAAAGTTTCCATGGTCTTTTGAAATATAGCTCACTTGCTGCTTTTTTTTTTTTACCTCCTCGCCAAATGTAATAACTTGACTCAACCAGTTATGAATGTGAACTGCAAAAATCTATTCACAACAACAACTATTTGCAGGATGATGCAGATTCAAATGCTTCCTATCATTCTTCTATATCTAACTGAGCAAAAGCCCATTTGCTGCTCGGTCTGATCGGGTGATCTGGTCTGACCAAGTCTGCTCGGGTGATCCTTCATGCTAGTTACCAATTGGATAAGTGGGTCATATGACTTTCTAGAAGATCATCTCTTAAAGGGGCAAGTTACGACACAAGGTATAAGGAGAAGACTCCTGCTTGGCTAATCCAAATCCCAGTGCTGCGCTCAAGTAGGTAATTTGTTGCTCTGATAGCTCAATCCTGCTCGGCTACACGATGCAGCTGATACAGCTCCTGTTCCTACTCTGCTGATCTCTCCTATTGTAGTCCTACAGTTTCCCATTTTATCCCTTCCTCCTTTCTTTAGATAATGGGGATATGCTTGACAGCATAACCTAATCTGAGGTTGATTGACAAATGTTCTTGTGACATGGTTGGACATTTCTCTATAGAAGAGCTCTTGGGCCTGAAGATTGTGTGATACAACATTTACCCAGCTGATTCAGCACTCTGCAGTCCAAGGCTTAGCCGGAGCAATGAAAGAGAGTTATGAGTTGGGCATAAATCTCAAAAGAAATCCATGACCGAAACTGGTCACTAAGTCATCTCATTAGCAAAATTATCGATAGTTGTGAGCATTCATTGTGAGCCTCTGAGTCCAGTTTGGAATGTGATGGTTTGTTCCTGGTATCAGCCTCCAAGAAAAGCAGAGCTGGGTGCAGTGTTACAATATTAATTACACCATATGTCATACCTTCACAGTATAGCCCAAGAGCCCTTCTATTGAGAAACATCCAACCACTTTGCAAATACATTTATTACACAACATCATTAGATTAAAACAAACCGCATTATCTAAGAAAGATGGAAGAGATAAAGTGGCCAGTTAGCCTAACCAGAGGCCAGTTAGTCTAACATCAGCAGTAGACAAAATTGGTAGAATCCGTTATTAGGGATATGGTAACCAGACACTTAGAAAATCATACTACTATTTAACAGAGTAAATGTAGATTTATGAAAGGCAAATTGTGTCTGACAATTTTTTGGATTTTTTTTGTGGTTGTAACCAATACGGCAAATAAAGGGAAGCAAAAGATTTAGTGTATATGGATTTTCAGAAAGCTTGTGGTAAGTAACTGCGCAAGTGGTTATCACAAAATTCGGGCTGATGGCATTGGAATTATAATATTGTGAACTGAGGATTGGTTAACTATAGAAAGCAGATTGTAAAAAATAAATGGCACACTTTTTGCCTCGTGTAACTAGTGGGATATCTTAAGTGAAAGCTTTTCAGCGCTGGAATTTGCAGTCTTTTGCGATGTCATAGATGAGGGAACCTAACGTAATGTATCCAAGTTTGCTGATATTGCAACGTCAGGTGGAAAAGTAAGCTATGAAAAGGATGCAAAGGAATTTAAGCAGGTTGAAGTGAGTGGACCTGAATGTGACAGATTTAATATAATGTGGAGAAATATGAAGATTTCCACCTTGCCAGGAAAATAGAAAAATATAAACATTAAAGTTTAAATCAAAAACAGAAAATGCTGGAGAAACTCTGCAGATCTGACGGCATATATGGAGAGAAAATAGAGCCAATGTTTCAAGTCTGGATGACCCTTCGTCAGGGCAGTTGAAATGGTGAGAGATTGGGAAATGTGAGTATCCATAGGGATCTGAATATTTCTGTACAAAGCTCACAGTAAGTTAACATGCAGGTACAGAAAACCATCAGAAAAGCTTATAAAGGGATATGGAATAATAATTTTTACTAAAATTGTATAGTACCTTGGTGAGAACACACCTGTGTACAGTTTTGGTCTCTTTACCGAAAGAACAATTTGGAGGGTATGGAACTAAGATTCAGCAGGTTGATTCCTGGCACAAAAGGTGCCTCCTATGATGGAGTTTGAGTAGATTAAGCCAACTTTCCCTCGAGTTTAAAAGAATGTGACATGACCTTGTTAAAACATATAAAATCCTTAAGGGGCTTGACATTTGTAGATGCTGAAAGGATATTTTCCCTGGCTGGGGGAGTGTAGAACCAGGGATCACAATCTGGTTTGGCCATTTAGGACCGAGATGAGAAGACATTTCTTCACTCAAAGGATTGTGAACTTTCAGGAATCTCTACCACAGATAGCAGTGAATACTCAATCATTGAGTATATTCAGGTGAGACATTGATGGGTTTTTGGACACTAAAGGAATTAAAGGGTATGTGGGTAATGTGGGAAGGTAGCTGAGGTTAAGATCAGCAGTTATCCTATTGAGTGGCAAAGCAAGCTGAAGGGATTGAATGGGATACTCCTGCTCTTATTTCTCAGGTTCTTGTGTTCTTATGAGCCAATCCTTTTAATGTTCATTTTATTTCATCGAAAAGTGTGTAAGATTTCCACAAATTATGTGGGAAAATTAATTATGTCAGGGAGTTAGAAATAATTTAAGAGTTTAGGGACTCTCCAGGCATTACAGGACGGTTAATAAATATAAGTTAAATTGCTGACATATATTTCTTTTAATAATAGTAGGAAATGCAATTAATGGAAATCTGGAATAAAACCTGAAAATGCTGGAAATACTTAGTCAAGATCTGTAAAGGAAAAAGACAAATTAATGCTTAAAATGTAACTTTTCATTTGCATGATGTTGAAATGGTAACTTATCCTTTTCTCTTTACAGATGTTGATTAGTAGCATATTGTAAATGTCAACATTATTTTGTTTCTGTTTATAATGAACCATTATTAGAACCACTAACATGTTTAATTAGCAGTTCCATGTCCAAGTCTTTGGTGGTATTTGGAGTATTATCCCTCTTCCATCCCCTCCTCCCCACCCCCAAGCCCATATTGATTTTATTTTCCTATTTATTTCTAACTTTTATCCTTTTCAGTAATGCTGCACATAAAGCCCTGAGAAGCCTGGCTCACTGGTCAATGCTATTTGTTAGAAGTGACGAATTGGTAACCATATCATTTAATGGTTCAAAGCAAACCCTATATCATTCTTTGTATTAAAAACATATATAACATATGATACATCGTTTCATGATGACGTGTGAAGCCGACAATACCTTTTCAACATGCCTATCATACAGTTCACAACTTCAAACTCCATAAGAGTATTTCCAATCTCCACTCTTGAAATAAACGTGCCTGCATGATGTTGCAAGTCGTGCCAACTCCAGCCTGGAAGTAGCCTGATGCATAAATGTTGATGGCCTTGACCATCTTTACAGCTACTGGCTTTGTGGTCCTGGTCCTGACCACCTTTACAGCTACTGGCAGTGTGGTCCTGGCTCTAAGGTTGCAATTCTGGCTGCAACAGTTGGCAGATTCCAGTGACAACCTTCTAGGTGGTGCAGTTTTTCAAACATTGGCCATCTCTGAACTTCAGGTAGGAGAATTGCTTCTAGACAGTTCTCATCTCCATCTGAAGCCCTTGTCCTCTTCCTCCGCCTACTCCTCATTCCTCTTCTAGCAGCTTATTCATATCCTCTGTCCATGCTCCCTGCCATGCCATATTCCAAGAGGAATGCCAGCAACAGCATTCTGTCTGTCAGAAACTGCATCATGCAGATACCTAAAAGTCAAGATAATTCAGCACATGCCATGTCCATGACTCCCTATAGATCTTTGCAACTTTACATATCCATACAAAGCAACAGGCACTCGCAAAATTATGGCAACATTCCATCAACGACTAACCTATAAGTAGTTGATAGTCCCTTTAAATATGATTGGTGGGTCATCCTTCCTGTGGCTGAATGTATGTTCAGTGTGTTTGATTAAAAGATGGTGTTCGTTGGAGCGTTGAAATCCAAAATGGCAGTGCTATCTTAAATAAGCATTAAACATGGATGTCTTGATCTGCCTTCTCTGTATACTGCTGACACTCACTTGCCAATGTAGTAATCTGACATAAATTGCACTAGAATTGTGTGCATGTGACACAATACCATTTTGGCCCTTCATGGGTAATCGTCAAAAGTCAGGAACAACACATTGAATTTTGCACCATTAGGCTCCAGTATCCATCCATAATTTGAGGTGATATCAGGGCAAGAGCATACTCAAAATTGGAGTTTAGAACAGATAGTCCCATTTTTGCTACAGTTCCACTCACCATTCTTTTGATTGGGATAAGCAGTCAGGGCTGCTGTTAGAAACTGATTTTGGAGCAGTTCTTATTGGTGGCATTTAACCAACAGCTAGTGCTGAGCCAGGCTAGTATGAAATTCCTTAGCTAATGTGGCCACAAAGTAGTTCCAACATTGAATATGCTTGCTCCAGTTGCATCACAATTTGTTTGGTACCACAAGTGACTCATAGCAACAACTTTTCCAAATTAACCAGTGAATTGACAGAAACATCAAGGAGTACACATCTTTGTAACCTGTACACTAACAAAAATGCCAATTACTATGTATGCTTGTTCTGAATGGTTCTGTGTAATGAATTTTGGTAACAAGTAATGAATTTTGGTAACAAGTGATGAACGCAATGACATGATGGGCCTTTCGGCTCACAAAAGGAAGGAAAAGAAAAGGATTTGGATTTGATGGAGCACCATTCATTAAAATCAATGGTATGAGACAGCAATCAACAAGCTACAAAAGTTGTTTTGCTGTAGCAGAGAGGTTCGTTCTGAATGAGATTATAAATCCACATTGATCTAGATCAGTTTGATCCTGATGAATTCAGGAACATCAAAGCTTTGTCTCAATTCTAATCGATCAAATGATTTTTTGCACTTGTATATTTCTTTGGACTTGAATCCTGGCAGCTGGAAGAGATTGATTTTAAGTGCAATTAAAACCTGTATTTTAAGGATATTTTGTTGGTAATGTAGCTGTCAATTTACATGGTTGTCAGAATACACCTGTTTGCTTGGGTTATATGCCTGGTCTAATGGAAGTCTGGTGAATGTGCATATGATTACCAACTTTAGTTGGGTATATTCCTAGAATTTTCATCACATGACCTCTCAATCCTGATCCAATCAAATTGCCTTCACAGCAACCATCCACAATGAGTTAGATCCTCACCATAATGGAGATACACTCTGTTGTGGGGAAAATCTCCAAAATGGACAGTGTGCACACATGCGTGGTTTATGGAGGCAGCTGGCCATTTAGATCGTCAGCTGCCTCCATTGAAGTGGGATTTTAGTTGGTCAGGAGTGTGACACACAAGTGTGCAAAATAGACCAGGGGAGTCTGAACTTGGTGGATTTATTTGGAGAGGAAAGATAGCTCTTTGCATGTAGTCCTGCAACAATTTTGGAAGAGGTAGGCACCTTTGATTATTAGAAGCAAAGAAGGTTGTGTGTAAAGTGTGCAAAAAACCCATCACAGTGACTAAAGTTGCCAAAGCTGTCAAAAATGGTCAAAGGATATTTGGAATTTTGGAATACTTCTGGAAGCAATGGATCTGGAGTTTTCCATCAACCAGCACAGTCCCGACACTGGCTCAATATTGAAGAAGCTGTTGAGACCATAAAGGGACCACTGCTCTTCCAACCAGAATTTTCTAGTTGACATGTGTGCTCTGCATTGGCCAATGCTAAGGTAGTGAAAATACATGAGAGAATCAGGCTGAATATAAAATCTAATATGAAAAGCTAGGAGAAAGCATTAAAAGAAACTGGCAGCTAATATAAAACAGAATCCTAAGGTCTTCTATAAGCATATAAATAATAAAGAGGTGGCTTAAAGAAAAAGAGCAGAGCTTATTAGGGACAAAAAAAGGGGGCTTGCATGTGGAGACGGGAGAAGTAGTAAAGGTCTTAAACAAGCACTTTACACCTGTCTTTATAAAGGAAGAAGATGTTACCCAGGCTGAGGTGAGGAAGGGGGTATTGGTACACGTGATGAATTTGCAACTGAGAGAAAGGAGGTGTTGGGCATGTAATTCCAGCTTGATTTTTGGGTGCATCACAGAGGTTGTCAGGTGATTCATGTGGCAGGGGTGGAGTAGAGGCTGGCATCAGACTTGGCAAGTTGACATACATATCCCCCCCCCCCGCGCCCCCGTTGCCAGCCTCCTGATCGCTGGCCTCCCCATGGCCAGTCCCAACCTATGATGGCCTCTGATCACCAGCTCCGCCCCCCCACCCCAATTCAGAGTTTCCCCCCACTTCCTTCCCCTTCTATCTCCTCATCTTCCCTTCACCCCCATCTGCCCCTACTCCTGTGAAGTCCTGCCCCATTGGCAGTACCAGGTTGACTTTGCCAGGCTGGCACTACTCTGCTGCCCCTGGCCTTGCCCTCTTGGGGGACTTCAGTCGCCTCTGGTCGCACCAGTGAGTCCATCACCACAGGTCCCAATTGCTGGGGACCGTATGTGATTCCTGCTGGTATGGACTTCCACTGGTGGGGTCAGAAACATAAGTGAGCCCGGATGATACCTTCCCGGGCTCACAAAGTAGATTTAAATGAGGCAAGAAATATTGCTGGATGCCGGTCGCAATTCCCGTTTTTGACCTCCTGCTATGCTACTCAACCAGGTTGCAGGGTGGGAAAATCGTGTCTGTTCTTAAAATAGATTAAGACCGCATCGGATGCATCCATGAATAGTGTGAGAAGTGAGAGAAAAATTACAGAGGCACTGGTAATAATCTTCCAGTCTCCCTTAGACACAGAGCTGGTGCCAGAGGAATGGAGAATTGCAAATATTCAAAAAAGAATGCAAAGAGAAAGCCAGTGTAAAGGGAAAATAATGTTTAACTAACTTGCTGGAGTTTCTCGAGGAAGCAACAGAGAAGGTTGAAACAGGAAGTGCTGTTGGTGTGGTGTATATCGATTTTCAAAAGGCATTTGGTACAGTGCCACACAACAGACTTGTGAGCAAAATTCTAGCTCATGGAATAAAAGGGAAAGTAGGCACTTGGATAAGAAATTGGCGGAGTGATAAGAAAGGGAGAATATTGACAAATGGCTATTTTTCACATTGGAGGAAGGCTTGTAGTGGAGCCCCTGGAGTCAATGTTGGGAACCTTCATCTTCCTGATATACATTAATGAACTAGACTGTAGTGTGCAGGGTATGATTTCAAAATTTGCAGATGACATGGAGATTGGAACTGTTGTCAACTGTGAGGATAGTTTTAAATTTCTAAAGGACATTCACTTGTTGGTGGATTGGACAAACAAGGGGCAGAATAAGTTCAATGCACAGATTGTGAGGTGAATCATTTTGACAGGAAGAATATTGAGAGACAGTATAAAGTAAACAGGTGCAGGAACAGTGGAACATTGCTGCTATGTACGTAAGTCATTGAAGATGGCAGGGAATGTTGAGAGAGCAGTCAATAAAGCAAATAGTATCTTAGGCTAAGGGCATTGAGTACAAGATGAAGGAGGTCATGTTGTAATTGTACAAAGCATTAGTTAGGCCTCATCTGGAGTACTGCATCCAGTTCTGGGCACCATACTTGAAGAAGGATATGAAGGCATTGGAGAGAGTACAGAGGAAATTCACAAGAATGATTCAAGGGATAAAGAAGTATAGCTATGAGGATAGATTGGAGAAGTTGGGACTGTTTTCCTTCGAGCAAGGAAGACTAAAAGGAGACTTTATAGAGGTATTCAAAATCCTGAGGGGTATGGACAAGGTATATAAACTTCCCACTCGAGAGCTTCAAGAAGTTGAAGACACAGTTTCAAAATAATTAACGAAAGGAGTAAAAGTGATATGAGGAAAAAGGATTTCACCCAGAGAGTGGTTGGAGTTCTGACATTCAAAAGGGAGTTCGATTGCTATTTGCAAAGAAAGATTCTATGAAAACTTAAATGTGTAGCCCAAGACCTTTGGGGAGGCTGCCCCACCATCAGCAAAATATCAGTGGCCCTCCAGAATTAAGAGAATTCTTGCTGAAGATGGGAATCAATAAGAAGATCATTCAAAGTCAAATAGTAAGTAAGGCAAATGCTCATAACTCAGACTTCAAATAATTTCTATCTTTTGGAGCATATTTCAGGTTTGAATGCTAATCAGATTACATCAGAGCACAGGGGCCAGAGGAATCCCAAAAGGGGTTCTCACCGGCGTTAAGCGCACAATGGGCCAGATTTCTCCTGCTGTTCGTGCCCTTCCACCGTTGCCAGCGAGGATGGAGACTTTGGCACTTGGCCAAATCTCTGCTCACTGCAGTGGGATTAGAATTCTAGCTGTAGGCAAGGTCGAAGAATCCTGCCCATGGTTCCAGCCTTAGCGCAATTTATGCCTGCGCTGGCAGGGCAGGAGAATCGTGGCTATTGTTTCTTCTTGTGAGTTGCCAACTGAAGTGGGTTCAGATTACAGTTACCAAAGGTGTCTGTACAGGGAGTGGAAATGCCTTTGCTGGGCCGTTTGGCCAAACTTTGCTTTCTCCACAGCTAGATTAAGGGAATTTTGATGATCCATCTCCCAATTATAAACCAAATTAAGTTCTTGAAATCTATGAAAGCAACATTATTTCATGAAGGTATGGATTGGTCAGTTTAACTTGGTTAACTCTAATGGTTTATATTTCATGACTAATGTGAAAGTAAAATCAATCTGATTTTGAACTGATAATTGTTACAAAACTTAGGTAATTAACCCATTAGTTTCTTTATGCAAAGTATGGTAAACCTCAAGAATATTTAAAGCTGAGTTTTTGGGCAAGTTTTTCCACCCCCTGCAGTGTGTTTTGCAGCAGCAGAGGTAGTCCACCATTGACTGGCAACTGGATCTTCTGATCACACCACTGTCAATGGGCTTTCCTGATGTCTGTACCCTCTGTGGCTGGGGAACCGCAGCGGGATTTGCAAATGGCAGGACCAAAAGATCCCTTTCTGAGGAATGTCCAGAAAATCCCGCCCTTAGTTATAATCATAGAGTCATAGAGGTTAACAGCATGGAAACAGGCCCTTCGGCCCAACTTGTCCATGCCGCACCTTTTTTTAACTCCTAAGCTAGTCCCAATTGCCAGCATTTGGCCAATATCCCTCGATACTAATCTTACTCATGTAACTGTCTAAACACTTTATAAAAGACAAAATTGTACCTGCCTCTACTACTACCTCTGGCAGCTTGACCCAGATATTCACCACCTCTGTGCGAAAAAATTGCCCCTCTGGACCCTTTGGTATCTCTCCCCCTCACCTTAAACCTATGCCCTCTAGTTTTAGATTTCCCTACCTTTGGGAAAAGATAATTACTATCTAGCTGATCTATGCCCCTCATTTTTTATAGACCTCTATAAGATCACCCCTAAGCCTCCCACGCTCCAGAGAGAAATGTCCCAGTCTATCCAGCCTCTCCTTGTAACTGAAACCATCAAGTCCCGGTAGCATCCTAGTAAATCTTTTCTGGTCTCTTTCCAGTTTAATAATATCCTTTCTATAATAGGGTGACCAGAACTGTACACAATATTCCAAGTATGGCCTTACCAATGTCCTGCACAATTTCAACAAGATGTACCAACTCCTGTATTCAATGTTCTGACCAATGAAACTAAGCATGCCAAATGCCTTCTTCACCACTCTGTCCACCTGTGACTCCACTTTCAAGGAGCTTTGAACCTGTATCCCTAGATCTCTTTTGTTCTATAACTCTCCCCAATGCCCTACCATTAACTGAGTCAGTCCTTCCCTGGTTCAATCAACCAAAGTGCATCACCTTGCATTTATCTATATTAATCTCCAACTGCCATTCGTCAGCCCACTGGTCCAATTGATCAAAATTCCGTTGCAATCCTAGATAACCTTCTTCACTGTCCACTATGCCACCAATCTTGGTGTCATCTGCAAACTTACTAATCAAGCTTACTAAATTCTCCTCCAAGATTTGAACAGGTTAAGACTTGAACAGGTTAAATGGAAAATAGAGATGAAATATGTGGTTGCAATGACTGGATGTGCATTTGCTCCCAAATTTTGGCATATAAAGGAATGAATAGAATAGTCTCTCACTCTGAAATTCATTCTGTTAGTAATTATTTATTCCATCGCTTTTAAAGTAATGTTTTTATTAACATATCATAGATATGTTTGCTGATAAACTAAAATTTCCCTGCTTCAGGAAATAGAAAAGGAAAAAGATAAGCCAAACTGAAATTTATTTTAAGTTTATTTTATACTGTTAACTAAGAATAATTTAATATGCTTTTATATTGAAATTAAAAAAAACATTTTCTGTAATTACCAATGAAGAGGTTATGTCATATATCCTGAGGGCACAGTGCATGCTGTACAAAATACAAAAGATACTACCACGTGCAGCACTGAAATTCTCCATGTTGGATTTTGGAAATTGGTCAATTCTTCAGTTTTGTGCCAAACTGTCCACATTTAATGTTTATTCCAGTGAGATTGAGAGGATTCTTGATAGTGGCAAAATGCATGCAACATCAAGTGCATCTCTGCTTCTAAGTTCTGGGCTGCGCCCACAGGGGAACTCCAGGCCAACAGCTTTAGCACAGGTTTTTTTTTGTGTCTGAATTGAACTTGGGTGCAAACTCCCTGATGACGATATGCTTGAGGTTTCTGAGATGTATTATCATATCCAAATTTGTTTATAGTCAAGCCTTTCATGGTGAGTTAGGAATAAAACGACATTGCTTCAAGATAAATAAATCATTGCGCAGAAAGCAGGAGCTATATTTTTAAAGATGAACTCTATTGTGTTTTTCGGTGGCATAGTGGTTAGCACTGCTGCCTCTTGTCACCAGGGACCCGAGTTCGATTCCGGCCTTGGATCACTGTCTGTGTGGTGTTTGCACGTTCTCCCAGTGTCTGCGTGGGTTTCGTCTGAGTGCTCCAGTTTCGTCCCACAGTCCGAAAGATGTGCTGGTTAGGTGCATTGGCCATGCTAAATGCTCCCTCAATGTACCCGAACAGGCACCAAAGTGTGGCGACTAGGGGATTTTCACAGTAACTTCCTTGCAGTGTTAATGTAAGCCTACTTGTGACAATATTGTTACAAGTTTAAAAAAATATTAAAGTACTCTGGTGAAATTAACAATATGTGAACAGATTAATGCACTATAATCTATCAATGCTTGGGACCAAGTCACTTCTGAATTTTGGAATTTGCTGGATTATTGAATGATGTTAGAATGTCCAACCACAACTGTATGAACATCACAGATATAAATGTTAACTTCAAACATAAAATGGTGATGTAACATTATAAAGCGATATATTTTTTAATTTAAATATTCTACCTTCCACGTTTCTACTCCCAAAGTATTGTGCTAAAATGATGTCATATCGAGCAAACACTTGGGTCTTTGAAATTCAGGACTGGGGAGATTGCAGTGTAACCTCAGTGCCGACCGTTAAGGCATGAAAAAGGACCAAAATTTTCCAGTCCTTCCAGTCGGCGGGATCTTCTGGTCCTGCCAGTGGCAGAGAATGCGAGCCATGGAAAACCCATTGACATTGGCTGGACTGGAAGAAGCTACTACCAGCCAATGGCGGGAACTACACCGCAGGGAGGGGAGGAATCCTGCCCAAGGTCAGTAAAACTGACTATAGTAAATACAACCTCCATATTGGCAACTAGCATTTTGTTTAGATATCTAATTTGACAGCTAATTTTGTTGTGCTTTGCTTGTAATAATTAGCACTGTTACCTCACAGCGCCAGGGACCCAGGTTCAATTCCAGCCTTGGGTGACTATCAGTGTGGAGTTTGCACATTCTCCCTGTGTCTGCATGGGTTTCCTCCAGATGCTCCAGTTTCCTCTCTCACTTCAAACATATGCGAGTTGGGTTGATTGGCCATGCAAAATTGCCCCTTAGTGTCAGGGGGACTAGTAGGGTAAATATGTGGGGTTGCGGGGATAGGACCTGACTGGGATTGTTGTCGGTTAGGCTCGAAAGGCTGAATGGCCTCTTACACAGTAGGGATTCTATGAAAAATCTGGCAGAATGTGACAGATCCTGAATTAATGCTGTGATATTTTGCATGAACACAAAACACACTTATTTTAAATTCCTCCTTTCATCATTTTACTGAAGACATTGGAAGTAATTTTTCACTTTGTCAACAGTGATATGCTGACTGAGCAGATAACCACACATTGTCTGACTTGCATGATTTATGTCCCTCTAAAATCAATGAAATAAATAATCAGGTGGGTTCAATATAGGATGGTCAATCCACCCTATCGGATTTCCACCAAGTTGGAATTTATCCAATAATGTATTTTGTTTAAATGGGTTAAAATAGTGAGGAGAGGGCTTCTGAACAAATGTTATTCATCCACTTTGAACACAATTTCCAAATCACAGAAATCTAATTTTTGGTAACTGCTCAATTTACTTTTTCAAACTGTACTTCCTTTTACTGGTATTGTAAGGTATTTTTTAATAGTGATATTGTGCTTTGATTTACTTCGATTAAAAATTGAGCTGTTTCAGTTTCAGGCACATGATATGCCCTGCCAAACTACACCCCTGGTGGTAAACGTGAAGATTTAGATCTTTGTATTTATTGAAATAATGATAATACCAAGAATATACACAGCAACACCACCCAGAAGATAGTAGTGAGTATGTAAAATAAATCATTTTGACATTAAGGGTGATGGAGTACTTGGAAGTGGGAGTCTAGGCAGTTATTCATGAAGTTAATTAATTTGATACTCATTCAGATTGTAAAAGTTGTACAATTTGTTTTGGCGGGGTGAGGCTGATTAGCAACTTGTTACTGTAAATACAAAGAGCTGTGTAATTATCAGGCCTACTATGCACATTGAATCAAAACAGGTAGTACAGAGGGGGTCCCAGAAGTAGTGGCAGATTCACTGATCATGTTCATTTTGTACGAACTGCTACTTTATGGACAGTTCAAGTTGGTTCCTCCATGTTTCATGGCAGTTTCAGCATGATCAACCGGGTAGATCAAAAACAGAACAAGCATTTTAAATTTAAGCATCCACAGGGTGCTGTGGGACATCAGCAACAGATTACCAAACCTGCTTTAATGTGGCGTATCAGGGAAACATAAGGTGCCAAACTGATAATGTGACAACACAGGAATAAGCGCATGTTAAACTGTGAAAACAGCATGCTATCGGCAGAGCAAAATGATCACAAAGTCAACAGATCATATCATAGCTCAGCAGCTTTGCCATATCCAATCTTGAATAATGGTGGATAATTTAACAATTCTGTACAATAGTGATTCTTCGAGAGGGCAAAGTGGAGAATGGCAGAAAGATGGAGGTCACAGTGCAGTTGCAGAGGTTCAGTGGATGTGTAAGGACAGGCATGACACACCATGACAGCAAATCTCCTGGGTAGGAGTAACTCCAAGCAGCAACAGCAGTAATGCTAGTATATTACATATAATTATAACAGTTCCCAGTGCATATTACATATAATTATAACAGTTACCAGAATTTCAGTGTGGAGTTATGTTATCTGTTGAAGTGCTGGGTTCCCATAAACCGACAACAAGGACTTACAACAATACTTTATTCATTAGCTGAGTAGCTACTCCATGCTTGTGCTCTGCCCGTGCTCCAGGGAGAGCGCCTGTACTCCAGCCCTGTGACCCTTTTTGTAGCTGCATCATCACGTGACCACTCAGTCTACATCTTCCCCGATTAAATTGGGACGAGTAGTATTCATACGTAGCAGTATGCGCGAACAGTAACTACATATGAGCCCTTATACAGATTGAACAGGCTGATAGTACATAACTATAGTATGGTGAGACATGGATAAAGCTGGTGCATGGCCCAACTCATTTTCTCCCCTTTTGTTTACTTGTGCAAAGATTAGATTCAAAGGCCAATTGGTGACATAGTCCTGGAACCTTGTGTTTGGGTGATCACATGTCCTGAGCGTGTGGTTATGACAATTGGTTGTGCTGTAATTGTTCTCATGATGGTATCCTTGGTGTGGATGACGCTGGGGCATTCCATCCATATATTCAGTGGGTGCAGGGTTAGCTGCCTAGGCCTCATGAGGAGTCTTCCAAAGATGCACGCGGCCTGTGCTGTAATCCAGATGACTGGAGTGCTGTGGGATCTGTTGAAGCCGGTTCCGATATCTGGAGGAGGTGATAGCAGTTGTATACCATAGAACTATCCATAGAAAGGGAGGAGGTGATAGCAGTTGTATACCAAATGGGTACCATCAGAGGCTGCCAAGTAACTGTTTGCAGGACATGGCTACATACCACTGCCAGCTTGTCATGGCGACATGCAGTCTGGATCCTTACTGTTCAACCTAGTGTTAGAGGGCCAAGTCTGTGTTTTTCTCACTGGTTATCATTCACATTGGTTTAAAATTTGAGTGCAGCAGAGCAAAATTATGGTGCTGGTGAACCTGGAAATGAGTTATTGTACTGACGAGGGTAGGCCCTGTTGTGGCAGATTCACAGGCTGAGGAATGCAGCATAGTAACCTGTCATCCTGTGCACATTACTCGAGAAGATGATTAGCTGAGCGGACCACCCATTCCACCAGGGATAGCGGACTGCTTGTGATGTGCTTAAAATTCCGTGTCTGTCCAAAGTTTTGAAATTCAGTGGAGAGGAATGGACAAGTGTTATTTTCCTAACTCTCTGAGGGATGCCACATGCGGTGTGGTGGTATCTCTTAAGCTTGAAGATGTGTGACTTATTTGCTGGAATTTTATTGCTTCGCCCACCCGGGGTTCATAAGGTCCTGCCCAAGGCCAACGGAGAACACCGTTCTGCGAGCCTCGCCTGCCCCGATTCTGGAGCGGGCATGCCAGTAAAATACCAGCAATTGTGTTTGGTAGATAGTCGAGTTCAAACCACCTGGAATATGAATTGACTTAAGACTGTGTTTCCCGTTCCATCTGAAAATGTCAGCGACTGTGAATGACAATGGGAGCTCCAGGACCTTGTGCAGATGTAGCAGTTCTTTTGCTTGATGTTGCTTGAATGTATTGCATGATCTACATTTGGAGACTTCTCTTTCCAGTATAGTGAATCCTTGTTTCCAACTCAGGATGCCTCTGGTGAAGTTGTTGCGTGTAGAACCTCTGAAGAGAACTAAAGATGGTGAATTGCTGGCTATGCAGTATCAATCTGTTGGTTACGGATAGGTCATCTCTGGCCAAGAATGTGCAGAGCTCATGAGAAAGCTCCCATGAGGAATCTGGTCAACGCCTCATGATGTTGTGCAGTTGTCTGCATATAACGTTTGCCTGTAAGGTATCTTTGAATGTTCCTGGATTCTACGAAAGGACAACACCTCTATTGTCATGATGAATTTGTCATTTTCACAATCCACCTGGTCTGTCATGGATAGGAAAGGTCTAGAAATGGCATCAGCCAAGTACAGCTCCTTAACATGTTTGTAGACGATGCTGTGATTGTAACATTGCAGTTTTAGCATCATGTGTTGCTGTCGTGAAGAGGCTATTTTAAGGTGGTTATGAGTTGCTGGTTGTAATTTTCTAATTATGTTAGGGGCTGTGGGTTTTGTAAAAAAAAAAGAAAAGATGTGGTTTGCATTCATAGATTCAAACTAATTATAATAGATTTATTCCAGGAGCTTTTTGCCAATACAGAATAAAAAGTGAAACTAAAGCAAAAGCCTCTGTAGCACCCCAATAACATCACAATAAAATCATGTGATGAGCTCTTAACACAATCATGCAACTACTTAAATATATATCATCTTCCACCTTGACATCTGTGGTCATGATGACAAATTACTACTATGTTATACAAAGGATCAATAATACTCTAGATGCAGTACTATGCATCATTAATCATTGTACACAGTTGATCAGGAGGATGTCTATTCCGCTTTGGTTGCATACAGCAGTCTGGAATTTTGCTGTCCTTGACCCAAGAAATATGATTTGGAATTTCAGTAGACACTTCTTTGCTTGGGACTAATTCTGCATCATTTTCATGTGGTATAGTAGTTAAGACACAATCATCAGACAATTCAGATTCAACTAAGTCTTCTGTAGTAGTATTCATAACACTAGGGACTAAATAAATTGGTACTTCTGGAGATAATTCACAGAAATCATTTCAAGATAACAATTGGTCAGCATAATGTCACAAAACTAACCAATCTTCTTTCTGAACTGTGTTTTTAAAAAAAATTGGACCTGTTTTGCTAAATCTATGGCTGGTACCCATTTCTCACTCTTGGCAAAATTACACGCTAACATTCAATCTCAATTAGCATTGTTTGCCCTCATTTCTCACTAGCAATTTGAGATTGTTGTTGACGTTCTACTATATCTGAAGTTTCTGGAAGTAATAACAAATCAAATACAGTTCTCAACTTTTCTTTAAGAGTGGTAATGCAGGTGAACGTTGGGTAATCGCATGAGTTGCTTTTCAATAAGATGCCAAAAAGCTATTCACAAAACATGAGAATGAAACTTTTAAAGAATGTTTCAAGGGTTGTACAACTCTTTCTTTTCAATTGGTTGATAGATGATATGATGTGGATTTTATATGCTGAACACCATTTACTTTGAGATGATCCTCAAACTCATGAAGTAAACTGTGAACCAATATTGCTCACAATCTGTTCCAGTTTGCCAAATCTTGCAAAATTTTCATAAAGTTTTTCAATAGTTCAGTTGTAGCAGTTCACATAACTTCTGACCACTTTGAGTGTGCATTATCTAGCATAGTTACCATAGTTAGATTCACACTAGTCAGAGTACACAGAGAAAAGTTATTGGTCGTTCTTCTCCCAAAGGCCTGCCCCTACTCCATAAGGTGAAGCATCACAAGCAAGCAGTAATTGTAGCTTCAGATTAAAATGAACCAATACTTCAGACTGATACAAAGCATCTTTGATATCCTTGTGTGCTTTTTCAGTCTGTTGTCCAGTCCCAAGATTGTTTCACATGTAGTGAATCATGCAATGGTTTCAATAATGCAGCTCAGTTTGTAACAAATTTGCCATAATAATTTATTATTAGTCCTAGAAAGTATCTCAAGTGCATCATATTCATTGGACATGGTGCTTCTCAAATAAGTGTCTATCATTTTAGATGATTTATATAGGCCTTGACTATCAATAATGTGACCCAAATACTGGACTGACGTCTGGAAAAAGATCTCACTTTTCTTTATTGATATGGAAACCATGTACTTGGAGATGTTCCAATGTTGCTTCTAAGTTATTAAAGTGCTCTTGTTCACTGGACCCTGGTACACGATAGAGACGACTTAAAATCTGATCTATCGACCTTTAGAATAGAGCTGGTGCAGATGTCATTTCAAAAGGTAACCTTTTATAATGAAAAAGACCTTTATGAGTAACGATAGTAAGCAATGGTTTTGATTCAATAACTACATTCGTTTGTAAATACGTTTCTGAAAGATCAATCTTGCTGAATTCCTGCCCACTTGATAACCCAGCAAACAAATCTTCAATTAAAGGACACAGATATTGATCAGCACACAACACTGGATTTATGATTGTTTTAAAATCAGCACAAATATGAATTGAACCATCTGGTTTCATGACCGGTGTGATGCAAATAACGCAGTTACTTATTGTAACCAGCTCTAATACACCAGTGTTAACAAGTCGTACTAATTCTTCTTTGACCTTGTGATAAATCGCATATGGCACCACTCTTGTTTTGAGATGTCTATGAAGCTTTATTTTGAGTTTCACTTGAACTCCCTCATTGACCTTGGTGTCTTCTTGAGTACACAATCTGATGACAGCACTCCAGTTAAGCTTTATCTTCTCCCACAGTGGTCTTCCAAATACAGGGACCACATGGAGAGGCAACTCTGCTGTTTGTCCACTCAACTCTATGTTGACCATGATGTAGCCTTTTAATGGCACAATTTCTTCCATGTGTATCCTTAAACTCACATCAGCTCTTTCTAAAGGTACTTGCTTCAGCTTTTGTTGGTATGTAGTCTCAGGGGTTAAAGATACAGCAGCACCAGTATTAACCTCCATCCAAGTAGGTTGCCCATTTAACTTCAAAATAACCCAGAATTTATGTGATTAACCTTGTATGGATAACATGTTCAGTTGGAGCTCTTCTTCATATTTCTGGACATTCTCTTCTTCACGGTTGTAATTCTTTCCTTCCACGTTGTAAATTATTTTTGTAGAATGCATCTTGTTGTTCTTCCTGAAGGTACCCAGATTTTTCTGCTGAATATTCTTCTCAGAGGAAGCTTTTCTAGCCCAACAAGTTTTTGCAATATGAGCCATATTCCCCCCAATTCTTGCAATGTTGATACTTGCTCCAGCATTCACCCACTGGCTCATTTTGGCACATCCGCGACATGCTTGTTGCTGTTTTGACGTTTTATGGGCAGTTCGTAACTTGTGGGTCTTCATTTCTGCATCAAATTGTGAAGCCTCTTTTGCTGCCAGTTCCGTCAACACTGCGATCTCTACTGCTATCTTTAAAGTTAAAGCATGTTCAGTCAGCAATCATTTTTGGATAGCTTCATTTTGGAGACTACAAACTTGACGATCTTAAGAGTATTTTCTAATGACTCACCAAACGGTTACCACAAACTGAGCAATGCATTTGCCTTCTGCTTGGTTCTTTCGGTGGAACCTGAACCATTCTGCGATGATTAGTGGCTTTGGAGAGTAATGCTCTTCAAGGATTTTTGTCAAGTCATTGTAAGTTTTGGTTCCTGGCTTTTCTGGATGAACGATGCACTGGAACAAAATGGTTTTACTTCATTTTGTACTGAGAAAAGCTGGTACGAGCAACTTGTTTTCAACTGTATTTGCTTGTACAAAGTACTGAAAACACTCTGCATAGGAATTCCATGATTCATTTTGTGAATTGAAAGGACCCATAGATCCTAATTGACCCACTATTTCTCTTGCAGGCACAACTCAAGACAGCTCGGTATATTTTTTTTTTGTCCAGCTTTTACCCTGGAGGCCTTTGACTGGATGTACTTTTTTTCAAATGACCCCAGCCATACAGCAAAATAGTCCCTCTTTTGAAATATGCCAAAAACTGCAAGGAATTTCACATGTCCCTGATTTGGGGGGGAAAAAAAGCACATTTAAAAAACACGTGGAGAGATTTCTTCTTTCTTGGTTCTTTCACTGGCACTTTCAGCTTTAATCCTTTAAAGCAAATGTGCAACTGCTTAAATATATGACACTGATGATCAGTTTCAACTATTGCGGACAGCCCATATATGAAGTCATTAAATTTCTGGCAGGTAAAAACTAGAGCACAGAGTTCATTTTTGAACGGTTCATAACCTGTCTCAGTGTCAGTGAGGACCCTTGATTCTGGATACAGACTGCACCAAGTCCATTCTCGGAGGTGTCTGCTGAAATAAGTATAGGTGCCCGAATAAAGTACTGGAGCCCCCAATGGGGTTGCAGCTGCCTGTTTGTGTGTGTTGAAGAGCTGTGTGGTGTTCTTGCCAGCATCGTTCAATGTCCTGGTGGAGAAGCTGATAAAGAGGTCCAGTGACCTCACTATTTCAAGGAATTTGTCATAACTAAGTAGTACTATATAGCATACTTGTTCACGGGATGGCCATCTGTCATATAGCCATTGTTTTGTCTGGATCTGGCTTTACACCATCGGCTATGAATAGATGACCCACGTAAGGCACCTGGTTAATCCTGAATCTGCATTTTACAGGGTTAAACTACAGCTGTATGGTTCTTATTCTGTTGAGGAAAAGTCAAAGACCTGCATCATGTACTTCCAAACCAGGATGTCATCAACAATGATTTTGCAGGATTGGTCTGAAAAGAGTTGCTCCATGCACTGTTGGAAGAGCTTGCTGCCAGTGGAGATCCTTTAGGGCAAACAAAAAGATATCTGCCTACCAGAGACATGAATGCAGTAGGTTTAGAAGATTCTTCATCGAACAGGATCTGCCAGAACCTGCATTTTGCATCCAGGATGCTGAAAACCTTTGCATTTGGCATATCTGATATCATATATTCCACTCTTAATAGTGTGATGAGGTCTGAGCACCACCTTGTTCAAGTGAGCTGGATCCATGCTTATCTTTACTGTAAGAAGTCTCACAACTGGTGTTGTGAGACTTCTTACCGTGTTCACCCCAGTCCAACGCCGGCATCTCCACATCATATCTTTACTGTGCCATCTTTCTTTACTGTAGCCGCCAATGCTGAAATCCATTCTGTAATCTTATCTGAATCATGACACTCCGTTCATCACCCAATACAGCTCAGTGGCTACCTTCTGCTATATGGCTATTGGTATTCTTCTCAGAGCACAAATTGTTGGTGGTACTGAGTCATCTCCTCTCATGTGATATATTACTAGCAGCTTATTAATGACGTCCCAGTTGAAGAGGCCTTTGATTCTGGGGTCTGGTGTTGTAAAGCATGCATTTCTGAAACAAGTTGGACCAGTGTCAGTGTAAAGCTGTCCCAAAGATCCAGTTGTGGTCTTGTGTTCTGGTCAACTATATGAAACTACTCTGTGTGCTGTGGAGAGCGGCTACACCTTTAATGTGGATGGTTTGTCCATCATAAGCTATGAGGTCCATCTGGATATTGGGATCCAGTGCTACAAATGAATCTAGTTCCAGTAGCATTTGTCTGGGCAGCACGTTACACTTTGCTCCAGTGTCAATCTTTACCTTCTGCCTCGCATTGCGGCAGATCATGTTGAGGGTGGTGAAAATCTCACCCTTTCCTCTGAGACACTCTCACAATTAAGTGTTGTTGGAGGCTCAGTGGTCTCACTGCTTTGGCAGAGCTCTAGTTTGTTCACCTTTGACTTGATTTGATTTGATTTATTATTGTCACATGTATTAACATACAGTGAAAGGTATTGTTTCTTGCGTGCTATACAGACAAAACATACCGTTCACAGAGAAGGAAATGAGGGAGTGCAGAATGTAGTGTTACAGTCATAGCTAGGGTGTACAGAAAGATCAACTTAATGCAAGGTAAGTCCATTCAAAAGTCTGACCGCAGCAGGAAGAAGCTGTTCTTGAGTCGGTTGGTACATGACGTCAGACTTTTGTATCTTTTTCCCGAAGGAAGAAGGTGGAAGAGAGAATGTCCGGGGTGCGTGGGGTCCTTAATTATGCTGGCTGCTTTGCTGAGGCAGCAGGAAGTGTAGACAGAGTCAATGGGTGGGAGGCTGGTTTGCGTGATGGATTGGGCAATGCTCCTACCCTTATAGGACTAACAGACATGGGTAGAATGTGCACATTCTACCCATGTCTGCTGATGCTCCTACCTTTGCAGGACTAACCAGCTGCAATTTGGCTGGTAGCAGAGGAAGGTTGCTGTGGTTTTGACTTGCAGGAATTTGCAAAATGATTCTACTTGCCACATTTATTGCTGTGTTTACCATACACTAAACATGCTGTTCTGTTCTGAGGGTGATGGCCACACAGTTGGAGCAGGATGTGCTCTGCAATGCAAAATTGTCCATTTCCCCCCAAGATCTCGGCTGCCTTTTTCTGACTGCCTGTTTAGCATATAGATGCTAATGATAATAGTGATAAATCTTTCTCTTGCAGCAATTGGTTATGGACAGAATTGCTTTGGACCCCATTGACTATTCAATCCCTGATTAACTTTTCAAAGTTGCCTTATAAGATTGTATTGATTCATCTGCTCTTTTCTTCACTGAATTGAACACGTGCTTAATCAAGGATTATATTTCTTACTGGAAGGCAAATGTTCTCAAACTTTTTTAGGATTATTTCAGGGTCCTCTTTCTCCTCATCTATTTGGAAAACAAACAACTCAAATTACCAGTTCTGATGAAGGGTCTTCCAGACTCGCAAAGTTGGCTCTATTCTCTCTCCTTACAGATGCTGCCAGACCTGCTGAGATTTTCCAGCATTTTCTCTTTTGGTTTCTCTCTATGGGTACCCACATGTGTCCTCGTTATGCCTGTCTCTTTATGAGGTATGTGGCACATTCTTTGTTCCAGACCTACAGTGACGCTCTCCCACAGCTCTTTTATTGGGACATCAACAAATATTTTGGTATCGCTTCATGTTTTCGTCAGAAAATTTATTAACTTTGTCTCCAATTTCCACCGCTATATGATCATCACATAATCCGTCACTGACATGTCCCTTCCCTTTCTTGACCTCCATTCTTGACTGTCCATTAGGATCCATCACAAGCCCACTGACTCCAACAGCGACCTTGATGACAGCTCTTCACACCCCTTCGGTCGGTCTGCGAGCAGACCTTTCTGTCGCTTGCCATTTCAAAACTCCATCCTGCTCTCATGTCCACATTTCTATCCTTGGCCTTTTGCAATGTTCCAGTGAAGCCCAACACAAACTGGAGAAACTACACCTGACCTTCCAATTAGGCACATTGCAGCTTTCTGGACTTGACATGAGTTCAACAATTTCAGAGCATGAGCTCTCTCTCCTCCACCCCATTTCCTTTTTTGTATTTTATTTTATTTCCTTTTATCTCAATAGAAACATAGAAAATAGGTGCAGGAGTAAGCCCTTTGGCCCTTCATGTCTGCACCATCATTCAATATGATCATGGCTGATCATGCACTTTCAGTAACCCACTCCTGCTTTCTCTCCATACCTCTTGATCACTTTAGCCATAAGGGCCACGTCCAGCTCTCTCTTGAACATATCTAATGAACTGGCCCCAGCAGCTTGCAGTGGTAGAGAATTCCTCAGGTTCACAACTCTGAGTGAAGAAGAAGTTCTTCCTCATCTCAGTCCTGAATGGCTTACCCCTTATTCTTAAACTGTGACCCCTAGTTCTGGACTTACTCAACATTGGGAACATTCTTCTTGCATCTAGCCTGTCCAGTCCCATCAGGATTTTACGTATTTCTATGAAATCCCCTCTCATTCTTCTAAATTCCAGTGAGTACAAGCCCAGTCGATCCAGTCTTTCTTCACATGTCAGTCCTGCCGTTCCGGGAATCAGTCTGGTGAACCTGCGCTGACCTCCCTCAAGCAAGAATGTCTTTCCTCAGACGAGGAGACCAAAACTGCACACACTATTCAAAGTGTGGCCTTACCAAGACCCTGTATAATTGCAGCAAGACATCTCTAATCCTATACTCAAATCCTCTTACAACGAAGGCCAGCACGCCATTAGCTTTCCTCACCGCCTGCTGCACCTGCATGCCAACTTTCAGTGACTGTTCCACCATGACACCCAGGTCACATTGCACTTCCCTTTTTCCCAAACTGCCATCATTAAGATAACATTCCTTCCTGTTATTAGCACCAAAATGGATAACCTCACAATTTATCCACATTATATTGCATTTGCCAAATAATTGCCCACTCAGCCAGCCTGTCCAAGTCACCCTGCAGCCCCTCAGCATCTTCCTCACAGCACACACTGCCACCCAGCTTAGTGTTGTTGAAGATATTGCATTCAATTCCTTTGTCCAAATCATTTGTGAACAGCTGGGGTCCCAGCACTGAACCCTGTGGTACCCCACTAGTCACTCCCTGCCACTCTGAAAAGGACCCATTTATTCCTACTCTCTGCTTCCTGTCTGCCAACCAGTTTTCTATCCATATCAATACCTTTCCCCCAATCCATGAGCTTTAATTTCGCTCACTAATCTCTTGTGTGGGACCTTGTCAAACGCCTTTTGAAAGTCCTGATACACAGAACCCACTAGTTCACCCTTGTTCACTTTACTGGTCACATCCTCAAAAAATTCCAGAAGAAATGTCAAGCTTGCTTTCCCTTTAGTGAATCCATGCTGACATGGAGCGATCCTGTCACCACTTTCCAAATGCTCAGTTATTACATCCCTAATAATTGACTCCAGCATTTTCCCCACCACCAATGTCAGACTAACCAGTCTATAGTTTCCCATTTCTTCTCCCTCCATTTTTTTTTAAAAAAGTGTGGTTACATTCACTACCCTCCAATCCATTGGAACTCTTCCAGAGTTCATTGAATGTTGGAAAATGATCACAGTGCATCCACTATTTCTGAGGCCATTTCTCAAGTACTGTGGGATGCAAAACATCAGCCCCCTGGGGACATATTGGGTTTTAATCTGAACAATTTCTTGACGAATAAGAATTTCCTTCAGTTCCTCATTCATGCTGGACCCCCCGTCCCCAAGTATTTCTGGAAGGTTATTTGTGCCCTCCTTAGTGAAGACCGATCCAAAGTATTTGTTCAACTGGTCTGCCATCTCTTTGTTGTCCATTCACCTGATTCTAACTGTAAGGGACCTACATTTGGCTTCACCAGTCTTTTTCTCTTCACATACCTGTAGAAGTTTTTTGCAGTCAGTTTTTATATTTTCTGAAAACTTACGCTCGTATTCTATTTTCCCCTTCCAAATTAAACCCTTTATCCACCTCTGCTGAATTTTAAATTTCTCCCAGACCTCAGGTTTGCTGCTTTTTCTGGACAATTTATGTGCCTCCTCTTTGGCTTTAACACTATCCCTGGGTTCCCTTGTTAGCCATTTATTTATTTACCCATCTTTTTATTATTAAATTCCTGATTTTTATACTTTCACTTCTGCCATTGTTTCATTTTGTCCAATTTTTAAAAATCTCACTTTCCATCTTGTTTTTCGCCTCCCATAGTCTTGCCTCTCCTCCTTCCCCCATCCCACTAGGGCCATCTGTTACATATCTCAGGTTGTTTTTTTGACAATCTGCTTTCCTTTGTTCTGCCATGACACATTCTGATCTCTTAATTGCCACTATCAGCACCCTTCTTGGCCAAGATCACCACCATTTACGTTCCCTTTGTTTTTTTGTCGATGACATTCTTGTTAATTCCCCCTCCCCCCACCCATCCTAATACCTCTTCCCTCACTCCCCCGTCAGCATTAATAAATCTTGTCCTATTTTCTTTATCATCAGCTCTAACAAAGAGTAATCTAGACTCGATCTATTAGCTCCATTCTCTCTCCACAGATGCTGTCAGATCTGCTGAGGTTTTTCAGCAATTTCTGTTTTTGTTTCAGATTCCAGCATCCACAGTGCTTTGTTTTTATTTGACTCAAATTTAATGATGGCCTCAGGGCCCACTATGTTTTGTAAGGTGTGGAGGCTTGTACCTTTTTTGATTTGTCAGATAATGCAACACTGTAGTAAATACACCACTCCTTTGCAAACTTTATGTTGTACATGAACAGGTTATTGCAGCAAAATCGTTGTTCCATACTACCAACTCCTGGCACCATGTAGAAGTGCTGGCTTCCCAAACATAGACAACAGAACTTGCAACAATCAATACTTTGTTCACTGGCTGAGCAGCTACTCCGCGCTTGTGCTCTGCCCGTAGTATGGGTACAACTCCCCTGCTTCTGTTACATGACTACTTTTGTAGCCACGTCATGTCGTTACCATTCTGTCTACATTATAGGGTATTCTTAATGGAGTTGTCCTGCCTTGAGCCCAGGAAGTAAATGAAAAGACAATTTTGAAGTGTTTGCAACCATTTTCAGCTAGAAGTACCAAGTCAATGATTCTTCTCAGCTGGCTCTTGAAATTTGACTCTCACATGCATTAGCCTAGAGCCAATTTTGTTCACTCCTTGTGACATCAAGAAACAGTTGAATGCACTGGACACATCAAAAGCTAAAGGCCCCAACCCCAGATCCAATTTCCAGAACTATGCAAGTATCTAGCCAAGCTGTTTCTATAGTGCTACAATGCTGGCATTTACCTGACAATTGTATTCACATCCCACACAATTGAACAAATAAATATTGTCTGACCAAAAGCAAAATCAACCCTTTCAATTGCTGCCCATCAGTATGCGTCTAATTATCAGCCAACAGATGGAAGGACTCATCAACAATGCAATCAAGTGACATTTACTCACTGTAACCTGTTTATTGATGCTCAGTTTGGACTTCAGCTAGGACCATCAGCTCAAGACCCCATTATAATCTTAGTTCAGACATGGACACAGACCTGAATTCCATACTTGACATCAAGAAAACATATACCTGGCATAAAGGAAGATAGTTGTGGTTATTTGAAGCCAATCATATTTATGCCAGGAAATCACTGTCGGAGTTCCTCAGGAGCTGTAGAGCCAAGTATCTTCACCTGCTTCGTCAACGATCTTTACCATGCCCTCGTGTCTCTAAATTGTTAGTTCTGTAATATAAGCATATATAAGGTTAGTTTTGTTTGCATTCCTCAGGTAATAAGGCAGTCCATGCCTACTTGGAGCAAACTTAGACAATATCCATGCTTAATGTAACAAATGGCAAGTAACATTCACTCCCCATAAATCCTGAAAGTGACCATTACTATGATAGGATTAGCTAAAACCTCATGACCTTCAGTGGCATTAGGGTCACCAAGTCACCTATCAATGACATTTCGTAGCTCATCATTGATGAGAATTCAATTAAACAAACATATAAATCATCTGATTACTGGAGTAAATCAGAACAACTCCCTAAAGTTTCTTCAGTGACATATCCTAAATCCACAACCTCCACCATCTGGCAGGACAAATCAAGAAGATGGGAGTGGCATAACCTCTAAGTTTTACAGTATCCTAATTTACATATATAGCCATTCCTTCATGATTATTGAGTCAAACTAGCTGAAGCCCTATCATCAAGATTGTGGGAACATCTTCACCGCATGGGCTGCAGTTACTTAAGACGATGAATCTTCTCAGGACAGCAGGGGATGGACAATAGATATTGACCTCACCTTACTCGCATATCGAGAATTTTTTTTTTGAACGGAAAAATGTGTTAATGCTAATTTGCTCTTCAGAATGTTGTCAATCTGTTTCACTTATTCACATTGCCATGAATGCCTGAGAGAAGTTCATTTTGTCAACCCAGCCATACAAAGGAGAGAACCTGCCATGATGGGGCTGGAAAATCATACTCAAAAGTTGGGTTTTTCCAAGTATTACTGCCAGGATCTTCCAGTCCCATTGACAGCGACCCACCTCTTTCCCACCCCCCGCCTCCTCCAATGTAGGTTCCCCGAGGGTGGAGGGTGCTAGCAAAGGGAAACCCCATTGACTGTGGCAGGACCAGAAGATCCTGCCACCAGCCAGTGGCGGGCCACCTCCACAGGACAAACCATGGGAGGTGCAAAATCCCGCCCACAGGACAGAATATTCCATTCTCTGCATAAAGTGCAGGGCTGAGATGAGAATACTGGCAAGCACAGCCAGCTTGCAGGCTGCACAGCCTGCTTTGCTCTCAAGATAAACTAGCATTCTGCAAAAAAACTCTGGAAGCATGTCCATGCCATCACATTGGTGGGATGAGGCTGGAAAAAGCTGGCAGCCAGCAATCTCGAGACTGGGGCCCTCTTTTTAAGGGGTGCCTCGAACTCTGATAGAAAAAAACAGGAGCCGCCCCCACATGCGCACGGAGACCTCCCTGTCCACAAGGGGAATCTCCCCCAAGTGGTAAGGAACATCCTCCCCCTCCCCCAGTCCCATCCACTCATGAAGCTCCACAGTGGGCCCGCATGCTCTGCCCCAGCACTCTGAGAATACAGGCCCAAAATCGTGGCCAGAGTTTTTTGGTTGTGCTGTGCCCAAAAATTGTGGGCGACACTCAGTTCTGAGCCCAGAAGAACATCGGTTTGTGGGCGCTGTATAATAGCTGCTCACATTAATTTGTAGAGCTAATCCCAGCTTCCTGCTCTCTCCTATTAACACCTTAACTTCCCTTCAAATATTTATATATCTTTCCCTTAAAAGTTTCAGTGGTTTCAGCGCAACCACTTTTTGCATCAAAACTTTAAATACCTTCATTAATTCACCTTGGTGCCTTTCCTGCTCCAAACAAAATAGTCACATGGAATAGAAAGCTAGTCTCACTGATGGTGACCATGAAACTGTCATTGTTAGAAAAATTCTAATCTGGTCCTTATTAGGGTCCTTTAAGGATATCTGCCATCTTTATCTGATCTGGCCTACATGTGATTCCAGACTCATAGCAATGTGGGAAAACTCTCAACTGCTCACTGGGCTAATAGGGATAGACAACAAATGCTGGCCTTGCCAGCGATACCCACATCCTTTGAAAGAATATAAAACAGTGGTAGCCCAGCATTGTTGTTTTTTATTTAAAGTTGCTGAAATGGAGGCATTCACTCTCTCTTCCTTACCTAGAATGGCAGGCTGCAGATCCTTCTGTGCTAGATTATCTCCTATTGGCACTCCTGTCTCACAAACAAACCCACTGTCCTCAACTGCATAGCAACACACTCTGACCACTGATTAGCCGATTCAGGAAAAAACACTGCTGAGCGACTGTGTTCATCATACATGGTTAAATGTATTTGAGGCTGAATTAGCCTTATTTTGGTCTGTCTCGGAATCAATGGGGAGGTGGTTGGAAATTGGAATTGAAATTCAAGATTTGCCATGCTCTGAATGAATGACCGAGCAGTCCAGGCGAACTGTGTGGTTTAATCCTGCTTCTTCTTCTTGTGTTTTTGTGGAACCCCCATTTGATCCTGATATTGGGATCCCAACCTAAAATCAGAAATCCAGCTAAAATTTTCCAAAATTGCTTTTGGTGCACATCAAATAGCATTGAGATCAAGGAAACTTAGTTATGATTGACAGCAATGGTAGAGTGATGTAACCAGAAAATATTGATTAATATATCCTCATTATAATAATATCCTCGTTAATATAGTGGTTAGTATCCCCGCCTGTCATGCGGGAGACCGGGGTTCAATTCCCCAATGGGGAGGAATTTAACTTTTGGGCAGCATGGTGGCACAATGGTTAGCACTACTGTCTCACAGCGCCAAGGACCCAGGTTCGATTCCCAGCTCGGGTCACTGTCTGTTCTCCCCGTGTCTGCGTGGATTTCCTCCGGGTGCTCCGGTTTCCTCCCACACTCCAAAGATGTGCGGGGTAGGTTGATTGACCGTGCTAAATTGACCCTAGTATCAGGGAATTAGCAGGGTAAATATGTGGGTTTTCAAGAATAGGGTCTGGGTGGGATTGTGGTCGGTGCAGACTTGATGGGCCGAATGGCCTCCTTCTGCACTGTAGGGCTCTATGATAAAAAAATCTATGATACATTGACCAGTGATGTTAAGAATAGTGTATGTACTGTATCCACGTATTTATTACACACCTACTTTCATGAATTATTCAAGAAGGATAGGCTATTGAAGATAATAGTCATGATTCTAAAGATCAGATGTAAATTTGCGCACAAATTGATCAATCCAATAATTCAGACTGTGTAGGTGGACAATGGAAATTTCATAATTTACCATGTTAAATAACAACATACGTGGATATGCATCGAACACACAAATTGGGCACAGACAGGATTTTCTGCTTTAACATAAAATCAGCACTGACCACAGTAAACTTAAAGGGTAAACCTAATTATGACAACTCCTGATGGAATTTAAGAAAACATGGAATCCATCACAGGAGGGTAAGTGAAAAGATTGCTTACTGTTCCCAAGTATCTGCCACAGTAGACTGGGACTGGAATTGAATGCCTCAGGTCCCAAAAGGAGAGGTCAGGAAACAAATTTTAACAATTAAATGTTTTTTCTTGTACCCAACATTATTATTGCAGTGGCAGCCAAAAAAAGCTGAAATAACATTGCTGCTACCATGTAATTTGAAAATGTTGCCTATATTTGAATGTAAATACCTGAAGGGATGCCAAATAGCAGAAAGCCAGTGGAACAACTGTCCAGGTGATTTTCTATCCCCACCCACCACATTATGTAGTAACAGCGAGGAAAATCTTACCTTGTTATGCTTCGTTTCTTTCAGTATATGCCCTAAAGTGATTGCGAATAGCTGTGAAATCCTGGCAACGTAATGGGATTTACAAAATTTATATATCAAATGTATTGGATGGTTGTTGAAAGCTGCATGCCAAACAAAATGCAGTGAATGCAAAATAGAAAAATACCAGGGATTGCAATACAAAACATTAATTCCATCAAGAGGTTCAGATCTTATCTCAAATTCTGAAAAGAGTAAAACTTGAGTAGTTTATCGATGAGCTCTGAGCCTGAAGGTAGAACAATTGGTTTTAATCCAACAATAGTATTTACTACTGTATTTTCTACAAGAATGTGTTGTTCGTTTAATTTCTTGATGTTGAACAGAAGTTGCTGTTAATGGGAGGTCTTTTTATTTGAACGCTGCATGAATTGTACTTTGACAATTTGAAAGCAATGCAGTTTCTCTACGAAGTTTATTTCTGGGGAAGAGATCTTAAATTTTACATTTTGATACTCATTTCAGAACATTGATTGCTTAAATTTAACCTTAATTTAGGGGGGTGACGATGCAATTCTGGCACGGTAGCTGATCTTGCATTATTGTGAGAGTTGGAAGTGTCCAAGGTTGGGGATGTGGAATATCAAAAATCAGCAGCAGATTCAATTCAATAGGATTTTTTTGGCGAGTTGGGCAGAGATTTGCGGAAGAGGAGGCCCATACCAAGTGATATCAATATTTTATGGCCAAACTAAGACAATCTGCCAAGTGACCCATTAGAAAAATTCAACATTATTCATGACCTTCCCTTTAGACCTATTTGCATTAGAAATACTGACCATTTCTGAGGCACTATGAACTAACAACATTATAGAGTACAAACATTGATGAATCTCTCATGCAGTTGGCACACAGGTTAATGGCTACAGTGATTTGACACAAGGGCACTTTAACGGTCCCTTGAAGCATTTTGCAAAGCATCGATTTAAATGTATGTGAATCAGGAGTGATCGTGTTAGTTTAGTAATTACTAATCGTGGCAGATAGTGAAATACAGTTTTAATAGTGTATACATGGATGTCAGTAGTAAACTGATGATATGCGTTTTAATAAGTTAATAACCCTTCATGGCAATTTACCTGAACAATAACAGCATCAAATCCCTAATACTGTATTCAGAATTTACAGTTTTGGTTGATTACTGGGATCGAATAATATCTGCAAATTACTTGGGCCAAAAATTCCTGCCCTTAATTGTGACAAAGAAGTACTTCAGGTAAGCGAGTGGTAGTGACCTGGTGGTGAAAGCAGGGACAACATTTTACATATCCCACAAGGCAGGTTTTGAGATTGGGAGGAGCGTAAAATTGAATGGTTGTGATTCCCCCTTGGAACCTGCCCACCCAAACCAAGACACAGTTTCTAAGTTGGGCGGGCAGGGCCTCAGCGAGAAACCTGCCCATTCACTTGTTAAGGCTGTCAGGTTAAAGTTTATTTATTAGTCACAAGTAGACTTACATTCACACTGCAATGAAGGTACTGTGAAAATCTCCTAGTCGCTACACTCTGGCGCCTGTTTGGGTACACTGAGGGAAGATTTCAGCATGGCCTATGCACCTAACCAGCACATCTTTTGAACTGTGGTGTGAAACCGGAGCACCTGGAGAAAACCCATGCAGACATGGGGAGAACATGCAAACTCCACACAGACAGTGACCCAAGCCAGGAATCAAACCTGGGTCCCTGGCGCTGTGAGGCAGCAGTGCTAACCACGGTGCCACCGTGCATTAAGGACCTCGTCCCACCCAGCCTCATGTTTTAGGCTGGCCGGAGCATGTGGGAAGGGTGGGAAATAGACATTTCCACCTTTTCCCCATCTAGGATGGCATGGGGAGCCTTACTCTGAAGGTTCCCTCAGAGTTGGGGTGCCCTCCAACACTCCCAGGACATTGGAGCTCCGGGTTCCCCTGGCCTATCCCCAATGGCCCCTAGTCCCTACCCTCCCACCCTGGGACTCTCAGGATTTGCCTTTCCCAAGGTCTTGGGACTTAGTCCCAGGTACTGCTTCTAGCCACTGCAGCACTGTGTCTGGCTGGGTTAAGAGTTGTTGGCCAATCTGGTTGGTAGCTCTCGTAGGCAAGATTTTTCAATTGAATGTTAAATGGTAATGTGAGAGTCGGAGGTTGCACGTTAGGCAACAAACCATTGCCACCTAACATATTTTACTTACCATCCCCCGACTGGAAACACGTTCGCGCCGCAGTCTGCAAAATCCATTCCTCCGATTCTGTGACTAAAAATAATGTTTCCCATTCCAAGCTAAGTCTTTAACCATCACGTTTTTTAAAAAAGGGATACTAATTTCCAATATTTTAAAGTGTTATACTTCTTATGACAGATGTAACAACAACAGTTGTGTCAAGAGTTTTACAGCAGTGTTAGTAAACAAATTTGACACAACAAAAGGATAAAAGACCAAATGCTGAAATAGGTTTTAAGAGCGTCATAGAGGGGGAGAGACGGGGTGAAAAGCAGAGAAGCTTCGAAAGGGAATTCCAGGGCAACTGTCGGCACAGAAATAAGGAATTTCTTTGGGAGCTAAGGATGGCCAACAGATGGCAGTAAAATTGGGCCATGGTGCCATGCCCATTGCCTACTCAGCCTTGCCCATCCTTACTGAGATTTTACCAACTCACCCATGTATCAATTGAGGGCCTAATTGACCAATTAATGGCCACTTAAGGGGCTCCTTCCTCTGCCACTGGCATTTTATCCACAGTGGAAAAGGCTGACAGCAAGTGTCCTTGGACTAGTGGCCAAGCAGGGTGATGAGGGTGAATTGCATATCATGGTAAAACATATCATGCCTCCTTTTTAGGGTTCCTGTGCCCTAAAGGCACTTCCTCTCCTAGATAATTCTCCCTTTCTGGTGTCATGCCTTCCCCCAATCCTGATGATCCTGCACCAATAACGCCCCCCCCCCCCCGCCTCCACACTTCTGGTAAATGGCCAAGTGGAGGCAGGCTGGTCACTGACTTTTACATTGTGGTGGGGGATGGTGTGTGCAATTGTGGGGAACTGACATCCAGTGTAATATTCCTCTTGGTGCTGAGTTAGGAAAAAGGCAACAAGATTTTGGATTACCTCAAGTTTATGGACAGAGGCCAGCCGGGATTGTGCTGGACTAGTCAAGGTAACAAAAATGAAGATTTCAGTAGCAGATGAGATGAGGCAGGGATGAAGTTGGGTGATGTTATGAAGATGGAAATGGGCAGTCTTGGTGGCGGGGCCAATTTATGGTTGGTAATTCATCTTGGGGTCAAACATGAAATCAAGGTTGCAAACAGTCCTAGCCTTTTGACTTGAAGATGGGGTGCAATGCCTTACCTTGTCAGCTTGAATCTTGTTTGTCTCTCTTGTGGGACCATGAATTGGATTCAATTAAAATTTGAATTGGTTTTTGGAGCAAGCAAGGAATGGATTTGGATTTGCCCAGTCCACTCTGAGCATTGGCTTTGTAACTTTGAAGAAAGAAGTAAAAAATAAATAAACAGTCTGATTCAGCCTATGACAGCTGTGATGGAGAGGAACGGAATTGGTGGCTATGGAATAGAATTTGTGAAGGGGAAGTTTTTGTTCTTTAGATTCACCACAATTCTTTTCCTTGTCAATGTTGCTGAATTTCTGATTTAGGCAATGATATTTTATTGAAAGAAAAATAGTGAATAGATAGATACAGCTATTTACTTCATGCCATCGCTAAGGCTACAGGTACTTGCTCAAGTGATAGAATGGAAAGAAATATTGCAGCATACATTTACTTAAGCGGTTATTTTATCATTTTGCATATTTAAGTCCTTTTTTCTTCAGGATAATGTTTCTTTGAAAGAAAAAATCCTGGGATAGAAAGATTGATACCTTTAAATTCAATTCAGTTCGATTCTTTGCAGGTTATTTTAACACGATCGGACTTGTAATTCAGGCTCAAGCAGGGAAACAGAAAGATCATTATGATGAAACCAGCCACTGTACCAGCAGTTCCATTTCATGCCATGCTCTGCAACAGAGTGCTTGTAGTTTTTAGGTGTCCAGATCACCAGCAACCTGTCCTGCTCCTCCCGTGCCGACACTATAGTTAAGAAAGCCCACCAACACCTCTACTTTCTCAGAAGACTATGGAAATTTGGCATGTCAGCTACGACTCTCACCAACTTTTACAGATGTACCATAGAAAGCATTCTTTCTAGTTGTATCACAGCTTGGTATGTCTCCTGCTTTGCCCAAGACCGCAAGAAACGACAAAAGATCGTGAATATAACCCAATCCATCACGCAAACCAGCCTCCCATCCACTGACTCTGTCTACATGTCCCACTGCTTCGGAAAAGCAGCCAGCATAAGTAAGGACCCCATGCACCCCGGACATACACTCTTCCACCTTCTTCCATCGAGAAAAAGCTACAAAAGTCTGAGGTCACGTCCCAGTCGTTTCTTCAAAAACAGTATCTTCCTTGTTGCCATCAGAATTTTGAATGGACCTACCTCACATTAAGTTGATCTTTCTCTACACCCTAGCTATGACTGCAACACTACATTCTGCACTCTCTCCTTTCCTTCTCTATGAATGGTATGCTTTGTCTATATAGCATGCAAAAAACAATACTTTTCACTGCATATTATTACATGTAACAATAATAAATCAAAAGAATAAGCTGTATTTCTGACACTGTGCACTCTCAATCCCAGACTGGTTTTCAACAGTTATTTATTTACAACCATGGGTATGATTCTCCCATTTTTGTTCCAACTGCTCCTGCCAACGGGAAAACCAGAGTATTTCCCATTGGCATGAACAGTGCCTCCCACCTTTTAAGGGAAAGAAAAATCCCTCCGGGAAACATGCCAGAATCTCTGGCATAACAGAGATCAGGGCACCCTTTATCAGCATTCCTCAACAGGGCTTCCCCCCTCCCCTCAATAGACATGACAACCCTTTTTGATTAGGGTAGTACCCCCAAACCCTCAGCACAGAGGAGCATTCATCCCACCCCAGTAAAGAAGCAGGTCACCTCACTAAACTATGCAGGCTTGAGGGTGACCCAACCCTTCCCCACAGTCAGAGCCCACCCCCAATAGGAGAGAGAGTCTATTATGGGGACCCCTCAGGCACACTTTTAAGCCTCCCTGTTGACAGTACCAACCTTTTCCTGCACTCTGGCAGTAGCACTCTGATATTGCAGTGCCAGGGAAAGTGGTGCTCGCCTCTTCCAAGGTTGAACGCTACCTCCAGTGCAGGCAGTATGTGGTTGAATAAGACTCACTGTGGGGGGAAAAAAGTCCAGCAAGCTCTTCAGATCAAAGAAAAGCCTGATTCTAAACACTGGTTATAAAGAAGCTTGTTTATAAATACTGTGGTTTGAAAGGAAGAAGTGAAAGTTCCTGCCTGCTGTGAAATAGCCTGTCAATCAAGAGGCAACTTTTCAAAGCTTTAGAACTTTCTGGCAAAGTTTAGAGATTCGGAAAATACTGTAGTGTTACAAGAATGGTGGTGAGTGAGCAGCTGTGGTGAAAAGAGGACGGACTTGAGGCTTACTGGATTGTATCAACAATGAAATGTTTGATTTCCTCTGGAGCTGTCAATTGGAGCATTTCGAAGTGGCCAGGGTACATGTGACGTTCATCCAGGCTACAAAAGGGAATCCACCTTGTGAAACTGAAAGCTCCTCTCAGACAGAGGATGTCAAAGAGGCCTGTTCACACCTGAGGCTTCTGAGGGAGACCAAGGGAATTCCTTCTGTGAAATAGAGTGTTCCTGATGGCTTACAAGTGTCCAGGAGGCATGGATAGTCAAGTGACCAGGCCACTTCAAATGTTTCACAGTACACAACAAGATAAAGACAACTGTGATATTAACAGTGCCATATATTCTTGTGAAGTGGAACAGACCTTTTCTTTGCTTTTAACAAGGAACAAATAGGAAGAATTTAACCCTTTCCATCCAGTGGAAGCCAGGCAGGTCAGCAGTTAAAATCATCCATGGCACTTGCACTGTTTTCTGCTATGTTCTCAGTTTTATTTCTTCTGAGCAGACAAAAGGAACACCCACCAGAAATCTATTGAGTCCATCTCTAAGTTTGGAGATCAGGCTCCAACGACACCATCTAGTCTCAACTTTTATTTCAAACGGGAATTTTCTTTGTCTGAATTCCTTATACTTTTGTCCTGTGGGATGTCCACCCACAAACAGGTGGGCTTATTATAAAGATTAACCTAAGTGCTGGAAACACTCAGCAGATAATGCAGCATCCATGAAGAGAGAAACAGCGTTAACTTTTCAGACAACGGCCGTTACTTAGAACCGGAAGACATTAGAGATGAACGGCTTTTAAGCAACTGCAGTCAGGGGAAAAGGAACAGAGAAAGATCAAAAGGGAGAAATTTATGATAGATGGCCATGTAGTTTGTTTATCAAGAAAGGAATGCATCTATATAGAGTCATTCAAAACCAGTGGACATCTCAAATTGCTTTGCAGATAATTAAGTGCTTTTAGAGCTACTGTAGTATAAAAAGCCAATTTGCGTACATAGCTAATACAAACAGCCACAATTAAGACCAGGTAATGTTTTTGTGATGCTGAAAGATGATGAGATGTGATGTGATCTTTTATGTCTGTCTAAAGGACAGATGGGCTGGTATTTTCTGACTGTTTACCTCCAGATCTACCAGTCTCGCCAATGGCACAACCCCACCACAGGCTACTCGGTGACAACTTTTGCATTCAAAGGTAAACCCCATTGACAAAGGCAGGATCAGAAGATTCTGCTGTTGGCCAATGGTAGGGCATCTCCACGGTTGTTGGAAAATCCCGTCCAGAGCCACTGTTTAATGTCTCATCTGAGAGTCAAGACCTCCAACTGCACTGGAGTGTTAGCCCAGATTTTCAGAGACTTGAACCCACAACCTTCTGACTTAGAGACAAGAGTGCTACCAACTGAACCAAAGGCAGAACTTTGTTGAGTCATCAGGAGGCTCGTCTGTCAGCTGGAGGGCTGGCAAGAAACCTGTACTGCCCCTTTTCAGAAATGTTCACTACTGGCCTCGCCACTGCCTGATTTGGCTTGTGCTTGACCCTGGGGATGGTGGTCATGTTTACTGAGACCTCGCGGCCAATCAATAGCCTGCAGCTTTTGTGCTCAGCAGTGTCACTGGGGAAGGACAGGCATTGGATTCTCAGGATCATGGAGTGACCCTGATCACAGGTAAGTAATGTGGATTGTGGGGGGAGGTGCTGATGTTTCCTGTTATGCTTTCCACCTTGTTTGTTGCTGTGTTTCATTTATATAATATTTCCCACATTCAAAAATCATGATTAAAATACATACATTCAAGTTAAAAAGCCTATACTTCAAATTGATGGAACTAGCAATAGATATGTTCTAATGAAGAATCATGCTGGAGTTCTCTGATACAGGTCTTTTAATCACTACATTTGGCATAAGCTATTTTGAGGAGTTAACATTTCTTACAGCATTCAAAACCCCTGGAGTGTTCACGAGATATCAGTTTTGAAATTAACTTTAAGTTTAGTACAAAGATTTCAGGTTCACCAAAGTTATTCTATAGGGTCTTAGTAATCTGTCTTTCAGTGATATATAAATATATTCTATACTACTGAAATTTTTTCCATTTTATAAATTTCATTTTTCAAAACAGTGAAATTTTCAAGTAATTAAATAACTCAAACCATTTAGCACTTGGAGTTGCTTGAGACAAGGGGAAAGGGGGTGCTTGTGGAGCTATATTTGTGAAGCCGATGCCGGAATTTGTGCAACAACAGAAGGTTTCTGGATAGCCAGAAAAATTCCCAATTCTGGAAGTCCCATCCCCAACTACACCCAACATTTACAGTAGGGGAATGGGGGAGGGTTGTAGTTTGTACATTGTGATTCACCAAGAAGGCTGCACATGCAAAAATGCACCTGCCTTCAACAGGTCCACATTTTGTTGGTGGGATATTCAAAACATGACTTGTGGGTTTAAACTTTTCAAGAGAAGGTCTAAACTTACTGGACTTCTTCAGAGATATAGGATGGAATTTTTCTAAAAAAAAAGACAAAGGCCGGGATTCTCTGATTTTGTTTGCCCTGCCACAGCTGCCAGTGGGAACAGAGAATTTGGTTCCAAAATTCCATTAACTAAAGCTGGACCAGAAAATCCCATCCGAAGGTAAGGTTGTATGTCAGGTTCTGACTGAAAACTGGCATGTCTCTCCCTCGAAACTCAACCAGGTTTTCGCTCCAGATCTTCTGACACTTTGTTAAAAAAGCAGGAGGGCGTGCTTTGTGTCATCATTCTTGAGGGGCCTAAACACACTGGCAAGGCTTTTTTAAACCCCCCCACCCCCACTGTCCATTGTCACTGGCAATCTCTCCCCGGCTATCTTCCCACCCACATCATGCCCTGATCCTGTCCTTGGCAGTGCCCTGTCATGTCCCTGACTGTCTGGGGGCCACACTGGTCTACAAATCCCTGGTGTGGTAAACTTGATTGCTGGAGAGCAGTAGTAATCCCCGCCAGTGTGATGTCATGATGGTGGGTGACGTCATGAGGGGGGGCTGGTGGTGGAACATCTGATGTCCGTGGAAGGTATGCCATTCATTTATTTAAATTGATGGTAATGAGGCTCACGTGCCCTCTGGGCATGAACCTAATTATATCACTAATGGGGGAATGGGGAAAATCTCATTGTCAGATCGCCCTGGCTCAAATCCCATTACAACCCTTTCTCAAGAGTTTCCGACCATAATGGGATTTGTTCCTGGGTTGAGTGAGCCCAGAAGATCCTCACCAAAGGGTATCTTTTTGGAGAAATAAGATATCAATTGGATAGACTTAGGGGCACGTTTGAGAGGGATTTAAGGTCCTATAACATATAATATTCTAAGATCCTTGACAGGGTTGATGCTGAAAGGACCTCTTGTGTACGGTCTAGAACTAGGAGATATGGTTTAAAAATAAAGGGTTTCCTTTTAAGACAGATTAGATTTATATAGTGGGTTATGAGTCTGTAGAGTTGTCTTCCCCAGAGAGTGGCAAGGTCATTAAACATTTTGGAGGCAGAGTTAGATTCTTGGCTAACAAGGAAGTCACAGGGTATAGCAGGTAGACAAAGTGGTGTTGAGCCAACAATCAGATCAGCCATGAAATTACAAATGACAGAACAAGGTCAAGGGGCCTCATGGCCTTTTCCTAATTCATATGTTTATATTTAGGTTAAGTGCCTAAAGTAAATTAAGACATGAAGGTGCATAAAAAGAGGGTGAGCTCATTGAAACTGCTGTCAAGGCATTTAAATCCCCTTGGAGCTGTTAAGGAACTTCAATCTTATGGCCTTTTTTTAAAAAAAAAGGTGCCCAGATTGAAAAGTCCCAAGAACACTTGCCATTCGAGCCATCAATTTTGATGTGACCACAATTTTCTAATGTGCATTAATGACACAGTGGGCCCGATTTTACCATCAGGTTGCGCCCGTTTTTGGGCGTGAAAACTTGGTAAAGTCGGGCGTGAGGCGAGTAGCGTGATCCGCATCTGCCTCCGTGCCGGTTCCCTCTTTCCCAAGGGCCGAAAATGGCCATGATCGGGACCGCGCGTGAAATGGGTGGGACAGCCATTTAAATGCATTTGCATGCATTTAAATTGACAATGGGCTGCACGCCCAACCTTACTGACACTTCCCCCTTTACCATCATGTTCGTCCATCCAGATTCTGCGCGAAACAGACATGCTCTACAAAAGGCCGATTTGGACGCTCCAGCTAGTGAGGAGGTAATTGCCAAGTGTCCGATGGCTCTCTGCTTGAGATCGGGGTTGGGGGGTGGGAGAAAGAGGAGGGTGGGTCTGACAGCTCTCTGCTTGGGATCGGTGGTGGGGGGGAGGGAAGGGGGGGGTCCGCTGCCACTCTGCCTGTGATCAGTGAGGGGGAAGGAGGGGTCTGCTGCCACTCTGCCAGAGATCAGTGGGGTGGAGGGGGTCTGCTGCCAGTTTACCTGAAATCAGTGGGAGGAGGGGGAGTCCACTGCCACTCTGCCTGTGATCAGTGAGTGGGATGAGGGGTGGAGGGCCCACGATCGGTCTGGGTGGTGGGGGAGTGGGGAAATAAGGGGGACAGTAATATTGGGGGGTGGGGCAATGTCTGTGGCGGCTGGGAGAGGCATTTTCCGGCCCGGGAGCGATATAGCAGGGCAGCCGCATTTTATCTTTTTTTTTCTGCGCATGCGCAGTTGCAGGCACCAATCCGAGCTGCAGGATTTCGAGCACGTTGAGCCCCACCCACAGGTTTCTGTAGCGCAATTTGGAATCGCTGATATTTTTTCAGGCAGAGTGTGTATGGGGGCGCTTGAGAACGGGTCTAAAAGCCAGATCTGAAACACTCATTTCAAGTTCAAGGATCAAAATGGTAAAATAGGGCCCAGTACCTCTACAGCAGCTAAGACTTAAGGAAATTTATCTCCATTCTCATATTATAACACAACACAATGAAGTGACTGTATTCCTGTTCATTGCACTGTGATTTAATTGCCCTTGCTGTTATTCAGCTTCATGTAATACTCTCTTTGTTCAGTAGACATGCTTTCCTGCTTGGAAATGGCTTATGAGTAATACTTTGGCACTTGTGTTGATTCCAAACATGTGCACAATTACTTGATTTAGTTCTCAACATTTATGGAATTTTACATTCCTTGGTAAGACATCCTTCATTTTCATTTCCTGATCATAAGCTATATCTTAATGTTCATAATTTCAAATACCAGAAACATATTTCTTCCCCCTCTTCTACTGTCTAATTCTCTGCAGTATGATTGTTCATAATACTAATGTAAATCTCATTATGACAATTTCAGTAGCTTTCCCATGAAATAAATAATTGATCAAGTCTTTCTAGATCCTTGTATGTTTAATTTGATATGTATAAAGGTGTCATCCTGTTGTTACCAGCACCTATGAACCAGCTTCGCTGATCATTTACTTTAAAACAGTCATTCCCCTTCTATTTTTGGTGAGTTTAATTGAAGCAACACGTTTAGCCCAGTCCTTTAATTCACTAAATACCATTGCCATTCAAAGAATATGCAATATGTGGTTTAGAAATTCCTTGATTTTTTTTTTCAAATATTTCTGTCTTCACAGTTGTTCCTGATTGAAGATTTGCTCAAGGCTAGTTGTTTTGCACAGTGGCACAGTGGTTAGCACTGCTGTCTCACAGCGCCAGGGATCTAGGTTTGACTCCTGGCTTGGGTCACTGTCTGTGCATCTGCATGTTCTCCCTGTGTCTGTGTGGGTTTCCTCCAGGTGCTCTAGTTTCCTCCCACAGTCTGAAAAACGTGCTGGCTAGATGCATAGGCATGCTAAATTCTCCCTCAGTGTACCCGAACAGGTGCCTGAGTGTGGCGACTAGGGGATTTTCACAGTGACTTCATTGCAGTGTTAATGTAAGTCTACTTGTGACACTAATAAGTAAACTTTAAACTTTTGTTTGGCAATCAACTTATTTTGATGTGTTCCTTTCGGAGTTTCAAGCAATCCATTATTGTTTCTGGCATAACTTTTCTTTTACAATTGATGAGTTTGATAGAGATTTGCTTGAAGCAATTTCTGTTGTTTAATCAGGGATTGTGCTAGGTAATTGGACAGAGCCCAAAAATAGTTACAAGGATCGTTACGCAAGATTATTCCTGCTTTGTGTTGGCGGCAGGTAAATTTTATGCCACTTGCTAATTCAACTGATTGTACTGTGAAAGCAATGCTGAGACAACGGCTACACTCTTGAGCAGGCTACACAAAATCACAAAATGATATAACGATTTAAAGCCAGCCTGCAGCTCTTACAGGAAAGGTGCAATGTCATTGGACCACACATTGTAAAAGTGATTTTGATACGGGGAACACTGAATAGTTACGCAATGCGGCAGAAAGTGGCTCCACGTTTTTCTAATATGTACTGGAGGCCCTTGTTCAGGAAGTGGAGAAAGGAACATATGTGATCTATCCATAAGCGTCCAGGGGATCCTCCAAGATGGCTTTTTTCAAATGTAATGTGATCAGGGAGCCAAGGCAATAAATTACTGCAGTCTAACCTGGATGCAGTGCCACAAGAAGTTGAATGACCATATGTGAATAGTTACGACTGGTAAACATATTTCTAGATGCCATATGCCTCCAACTGCATTTCAAGCTTTCCACATTGCTCAGTGCATCACACCACACACAAGCATCTACAAATAATGAATCACGATTCATAGCTTTACCTCACCCTCACACACATAGCATGCTGCAATTCTCACATTTATATCTCGCAACCTGAACACATTGCCAGCTCATTGGACCATGATAGCGGCATCGCAGAAATATTGAACCACACTTGCCTCTCTATGCACCACCTGATCAGGAGCTAACTAGTGGGGAGCAGACATGGTTACATGTCCTTAACCCCGATGAAGGAGTTGGTGCTGATCATCGTCGGAGTGGCGATGGCAGAGGATGTGGGCAACAGCAGGGCTGGAACCATTGAAGATGATGGTATTGCATATCTAATCCTCCTGTTTACATCCAACAATTTATTTTGATTTCCAAGCTATTAGTACTGTATACATACACCTCTTGCTTCCCCCAATTCCTTTTACCTCGCCACAGTTCTATTCTTATGTCTTTCTCTTTTTGATGCTCAAAACCTGCAGCCTGGCCATGATGAAAGAGCAAGCCACGGAAGAGCAGGAGGATGGTGATGAAGAAATACCATCACTTGCTCTCAAACTCTCACTCAGCCAAAAACTGGCATTGCACATAATTTAGAGAATGGCTTGTAAGTGATGGGACGCTGGGTACGAGTGTCCAGCAATCAAGGGACAGGGATAGCAACATTACCAGCTCACCAGAAGGTGAAAGCACACACATTGTGCTGCTGCAGAGAATTTAGATGAGGACTTCTATGGGGTGACAGATGGAGGTAGGTTGATTGGTACGCACACAAAATCCTTGTTGCATTGGCAAGCCTCCCAAAAAGCCTGTTTTCACTGTCACAAGTATGAAGGAGTCTGTCAACAACTTGGCACAGGGTTCTGTTTTGAGCCTATTCTTTCAACATGAAAGTGGTGGAAAACTCCATCAGCACACTTGTGGACCCAACCTTATTGCCACATCTGATGGCTGATGTCATAGCTGTGATCGCAGAATAAGCAGAAGGGTGCTGCAATAAGACTGAAGTTATGCAAGGTCATATTGCTGCACACAAGTTCAGACTTTTGTCATTGTGGCTGCAGATTTCAGAATTCAAAGGGCTTGCAGGATCTTACAGCAGTCCAGTAATCTGTCCTCCAACAGATTATTTAAATTGCTGAGGGATCGCCCTGGGTGAATGACAGTGGAACCTACTGTCCTCTCTAAATTTCTACAATCTGCCAGTGCCCTTGCTGTTGTTTGTCAACCAGCCAGCTCAAACTCCTGCCACCATGCTAAGATGGTGCAGTCCAAGGCTCACCCCACCAAGGCTGGAGCTGCCTAACATTGTCCTGCAATGCAATCTCTGCAATTAAAAGTCAGCCATCTTCCAGCAGCCATGAAACAACCACTGGAGTAGCATAACAAGGAGCAGAAGGATAGGCAAACACACACTGTGAACATCTACAAGCAGAATGTACAAGGATGATTAATTGTCAATTGTATTCAATATTGCATTAACCCATCAAAACATCCAGGTGGGGATTTTCCACTCCCATTTTCAGGGGTCAAGAATGACAGAGGAGTGGAAAATCATGCAAGAGTCCAAAAATCACTTTCATACTGCAGAATTTCTTGTTGCGATTGTCCCCGCCCTTGCCAATGATGCAATGCGAATTCCAACTTTAAAAGTCGGGATCCCTCTTTGCATCAATTTAAATATCATTATCGGGAGTTAATACTCCCATACCTTAATTCACGTTGGCATGAGGGCACACCGACATGAATCAAAACAGGTCCCCCATGACGTGCACCTGGTGAGTAGAACCCACCGGAGTATATCCCCCATGGGTTAGAGGGCCTAGGTATTACCAGAAGGAGAGTCAGAATTCTTTTGGGGAAGCAGGGCTGGTACTTCCTCAAAGTGGGTGTTGTTAGTTCTATGGGGAGCATAGGGAGTTCTGTGGTGGGACAGGATTGTAGTGTGGTTGGGAGATCATTATCTTTTATTCATTTACATTGGGGCATCTGAATTGTTGAAAATCCTAAATGATTGAGCCCGCCCCATCAGCATGATGTTGTGGGACTCGCCCCCTTCACCCCTTTGTCAAAATATTTGGAAATACAGTGGGAAAAGCTGTTGAAGCAGCCAATGGTCTACTCTCCACTTTTCCCACCCAAAATGACACCGAGACAAAATATCAGAAAATGTTACCCATTGTGTTCAATGCAGCAAGGAAATTTGAATTATTTATTTTGACATAACTTTTATGTGTGTAGCCAAGCAGAAACTGTGATGATCAGCAACAGAGGAAAGGCAAGGTGCGAGACTGTTAAGGCATGGCAAACTATGGTTGTGTTTTCTGGTATTTCAGTCAAATTAGCTATTGTGGCTCGGAAGGGTTTTGTTGGTTGCTACCTCCTTTCCGATTGCTCCTCTTATGGTCATCATACTGCTATTTGTAAGATTTGTGCCCTCATGGTGATGAGGTTGTACAACATGAATCGTGACACCCTTTCTGCTAAGTTCTGCAGGACTCTTTCAGAGCAGTCCAGGCAGCAGAAGCATCTCAATGGCCTGCACTATCACATGACTTTTGTTGCAGTATGATTCTTAAGTGTGCATGAGTTACTCACCAGAGTCATGAGCTAAATCATCCAAGGATAGATCTTATCACCAAGTAACCACTTTCTGATTTGTTATGATGGATCAAATACAGATAACATTGAGGACTGTGGCAGATAAAGATAATCATGACTGTTATCTGGTTCAATGCATTGATCTGCATGATGTAATCCATATGGTTACACACCAGCTAGATATTAAAGCAGTGGATTCCTTCATCGTTGCAGTATACCTTAAAGATGACACGTGGCAGCAGCAGAATGATGTGATTGGAATCAATGACACCCTGGAGATTAAACCATCCCAGAAGGATATACCAGTAAAAACTGGGAAATGATTAGTCTTGGTCCAATCAGTGTTTTGTACCTGAAAATTGAACTCCAGCTTGGACCAATACTGGCTTGCTCTGAGCAAACAATTACTGCAGCAGTAGGTGGCAAATTTCAATGAGGACCTCCTTAGTGATGCAAAGACATTTGATATACTTGCTGATGTTCTGGCAAGAGAATTACTCACTGAACACCTTGGTTGGCAAAGTCCTATTGTGGACTCTTCTTCCCCCTCCTTGTCCTCCCTCCTTCTCCCTCTTCCAGCAGCTATGTTGTCTCTGTTCATTCGCACGGCCATACTGTAGTCAAAGGGGAAGCATAATATTGCACCAGTGTATCTAAGCAAATAATAAATGCAGAACAGCCAAAGTCAGGGTAAGGTCCTCCAGCATGTGCTATGCCATGGCCTGTAGATTTTAGCAACTTTAAAAATAACTCTGGAGTCAACAAAATACTTTGTAGCAATAGTCAGCAGAAATTGATTAACAACTAACTTGAAAGAAGCCAATGATACTTTTAAATAGCATTGATGGGGTTGGGGTTCAACTGTGGAAGGTTTTAAAAAAAGGTGTTAGCTGAAATGTTGAGCTCCAACATGTCAGTGTTGGCGCCAAATCAGTATTACTGATGATCTGCCCACTTTGCATAATTTGGGCACATGCTCCCTATCTACTTGCTAAAGCCTTTATCAAAATAGCAGCTGGTGCGGCTCACACTGAAGGTGTCTGTCTGTGCCTTAGAACCATTTTGGAAAATGGCACCTGTAGCAGCAAAAAAACAAATATTAAGGAGCTCAATTTAATGATTTGTGTCCATTGGGTTGATTTTGTTATGCTTTCTGTAAGGAGCATCTATCAGAAAATTGGTGCATTCCATACAGCACTTTTTAACTGTTTAAAATAATAGAAATAAGATTGCATACAGCATGATCAAGAATTTCCAATTACACATTCTTAGCTGAGGAGTCATCTGACTGAAAATGCTGAGTCAGTTCATCACTATGTGCCTTGAGGTATGAAGTTGCAATTATAGAGTCGTCGAGGTTTACAGCATGGAATCAGGATCTTCGGCCCAACTTGTCCAGTTTTTACCACTAATCTAGTCCCAATTGCCTGCATTTGGGTCATATCCCTCTATACCCATCTTACCCATGTAACTGTCTAAATGCTTTTTAAAAGACAAAATTGTACCTGCCTCCACTACTGCCTCTGGCAGCTTGTTCCAGACACTTGCCACCCTCTGTGTGAAAAAATTGCCCCTCTGGGCACTTTTGTATTTCTCCCCTCTCACCTTAAACTTATGCCCTCTAGTTTTAGACTCCCCTATCTTTGGGAAAAGATGTTGACTATCTACCTCATCTATGCTCCTCATTACTTTGTAGACCTCTATATGATCACTCCTAAGCTCCAGGGAAAAAAGTCCCAGTCTAAACAGCATCTCCTTATAACTCAAACCAGCAAGTTCCGGTAGCATCCTAGTAAACCTTCCCTGCACTGTTTCTAGTTTAATAATATCCTTTCTATAATAGGGTAACCAGAACTGTGCACAGTATTCCAAGTGTGACCTTACTAATATATAGTACAACTTCAACAAGACGTCCCAATTCCTATAGTCAATGTTTTGACCAATGAAACCAAGCATGCCAAATGCCTTCTTCACCAACCTGTCCACCTGTGACTTCACTTTAAAGGAGCTATGAACCTGTACCACTTGAGCACTTTGTTCTATAACTCTCCCCAATGCCCTACAATTAACTGAGCAGGTCCTGCCCTGATTCGATCGACCAAAATGCATCACCTCACGTTTATCTGAATGAAACTCCATCTGCCATTCATCAGCCCACTGGCCCAATTGATCAAGATCCAATTGCAATCCTAGAAAACCTTCTTCACTGTCCACGATGCCACCAATCTTGGTGTCATCTGCAAACTTACTAACCATGCCTCCTAAATTCTCAATCAAATCATTAATATAAATAACAAATAACAATGGAGCCAGCACCAATCCCTGAGGCACACCACTGGTCATGGACCTCCAGTTTGAAAAACAACCCGTTACCACTACCCTCTGTCTTCTGTCGTCAAGATGTGGAGATGCCGACGTTGGACTGGGGTAAACACAGTAAGAGTTTTAACAACACCAGGTTAAAGTCCAACAGATTTATTTGGTAGCAAATGCCATTAGGTTTCAGAGCGCTGCTCCTTCGTCAGATGGAGTGGAAATCTGCTCTCAAACAGGGCACAGAGACACAAAATCAAGTTACAGAATACTGATTAGAATGCGAATCTCTACAGCCAACCAGGTCTTAAAGATACAGACAATGTGAGTGGAGGGAGCATTAAGCACAGGTTAAAGAGATGTGTATTGTCTCCAATTTTGTATCCAGTTGGCTATCTCACCCTGGACCCCATGAGATTTAACCTTTTGCAACAGCCTACCATGCGGTACCTTGTTGAAAGCCTTTCTAAAGTCCATGTAGACAATGTTGATTGAACTGTCCTCATCCACCTTCTTGGGTACCCCTTCAAAAAACTCAATCAAATTTATGAGACATAATTTTCCACTCATAAAGCCATGGTGACTGTCCCTAATCAGTCCTTGCCTCTCTAAATGCCTGTAGATCCTGTCTCTCAGAATACTTTCTAACAACTTACTCACGACAGACGTTAGGCTCACCAGTCTGTAGTCCCCAGGCTTTTCCCTGCAGCCCTTCTTAAACATAGGCACAACAGTTGCTACCCTGAATCTTCAGGCACCTCACCTGTGGCTGTCGGTGATTCAAATATCTCTGCAAGGGGACTGCAATTTCCTCCCTAGCCTCCCACAACGTCCTAGGATACATTTCATCAGGTCCCGGGGATTTATCAACTTGATGTGCTTTAAGACTTCCAGCACCTACTTCTCTATAAAATGTACACTCCTCAAGACATCACTATTTATTTCCCCAAGTTCCCTAGCATCCATGCCTTTCTCAATAGTAAATTGAGAACTGAGAAGGGCTTTATGATTTACTGCTACTGTCCTAAACCGTGCTTCCTGTGGGGGAGCACTTCAGCGGTCACGGGCATTCAGTCTTTGATCTTTGGGTAAGCGTTCTCCAAGGCGGCCTTCACGATACACGACAGCACAGAGTCGCTGAGCAGAAACTGATAGCCAAGTTCCGCACAAATGAGGACGGCCTAAACCGGGATCTTGGGTTTATGTCACACTATCAGTAACCCCCACAGCTTGCCTCCTGGACTTGCAGAATCTCACTGGCTGTCCTGTCTGGAGACAATACACATCTCTTTAACCTGTGCTTAATGCTCCCTCCACTCACATTGTCTGTATCTTTAAGACCTGGTTGGCTGTCGAGATTCGCATTCTAATCAGTATTCTGTAACTTGATTTTGTGTCTCTGTATGCCCTGTTTGAGAGCAGATATCCACTCCATCTGACGAAGGAGCAGTGCTCCGAAAGCTAATGGCATTTGCTACCAAATAAACCTGTTGGACTTTAACCTGGTGTTGTTAAAACTCTTACTGTTCTAAACCAGCAACCTCGTTTATCAGTGAGATTTTCCACTCTTGCTTATCCCAAGATCGGAAATATGAACTATCCTGCAACACCCCGCCCCCCAGCAACCATGCGAGGTCACAGACCTTTTAATGGTCTAGCAATTTGTCTTTTACTTATATATATTGTGTTAGATTGATCGATTATTCTGCTGTTTATATTTTGCAAATCTTTCTGCTTCTGTTCATTAATTTATCTGCAAATAAAGGAACAGATAGATGTAGCCATTAGACAATAATCCCCTGTTCCCACAAGTGATTATTGTAATTCAAGATTAATTATTAGACATGAGTTCTGTTAATCCATAAATGGTATTGACTAAATATGCAGATTTTAGTTCATAAAGCACTTGGGTTAATTTTCTTGATTTAGCAAACTGTTTCCTGGCAGCACAAATCAGAAGTGTATGTATATGTTGCATATGACCTATTTAAATTATTAGAAAAATATGTTTTGCATGTACCTGAACTTCGGAAACTCACTGGCACATGCCTGGAATGCAAAATTAGAACAATATCTCCTTGTTCTGCTCATGAAATTACAATCTATCTGTCAGTGTAGGAAAGGTATTAGGAAAAATTCTGATCTGCTGAATATTTATAGCAGCTGAAAATACAGTGAAGAGTGTTACTCTCTTCTGTTTGGATTCAGATACAGACTTCAATATTACTGCTTTTGTTGTATTCAGTTATTTGCTACAGGGATATTTTTTATCATGAATTCTTTTGTCAGAAGCTGTGCCACTTAGGACATAACTGTAGGTGGCAACTGTGGGTGCAGTGACCCAGGCAGCAGATGATAATATGTAAGGATAAGATTATCTTCAATCTAAAGGGGAAAGTTTTGTGGCCGGTTTGTACTGTTGCCCACTGACCAATTTTCTTTCCATGGACCTTAAAACAGCTTTTGATGGTTTTTATTTACAGATGGTAAATTACCATTCAGCTGTATCCTACAAGTATTGACAGTGAAAATGCCATAAGAGAAAATGAAACACACCAACTGAATTTTTCTTTTTCTAAACCCCATTGCTAAAATTACTTGAAGACTTCAATCAACTAATGTGGAATTGGAATATTATCCAATTTTCTGGGTGTAATATTAATACAATACTTAATTACAGACAAAGTTTCATTGTCTATTTTCAGCACAAATATAAAATATGTATTGCAAAGAACATCATTTACATGAGCTAAATATATTATAGCAACTTATTGGTATTTGAATTATTATATCAGCATTTACCAGAGAAAAAGGGAGGAAAAGTTTCCACTATTATACAACATCCCAGTGCAGCTACAAAAAAAGCAAAGTACTGCAGACACTGGAAAATAGAAATAAATACAGAAAATGTTGGAACTACTCAGAAAGACAGGTAGCATCAGTGGAGAGAGAAACGGAATTAATATTTCAGGTTTGACCCCTCTTCTGAACACAGGAAAATATGTTGATTGTCTATGTTTTGCAGTCTATGTTGATGGGATATTTTTGAGCCAGGAGGTGCCCTTATACAGCTAAGTTCCCGAAGGAAGTGGAGAGGAGCTATTTCCACTGCCCCACCATCCGCTCCCACCCACCTGAAAGAAAACAAAAGGAAATTAATGGATGAGCTATTGTTGGCTGCTCTTCCACCATTTCAATAAGAAATCATGAAAGAGCATTTCAAGCAGCTGATAATCCATCCCCCCTACCTTGTCATGTCTTTTGGACACAAGTGTGGTGTTTGACCAGTAAATCAGCTGTGACATCAGAAAAAGGAGGCAATAAAATAAAAGAAGAGGCTGAATCCATTTTCTGAAGTAAATTCTGGGACAATTGTGTGTTACATAAACTCTAATTTTGCATATTGTACATCACTTAAATATAGGCTTAACTTTAACAGTAAAATCAATGAGAGTTTGGAAATCAGATGCAGAGGTCATATTTAGGATGTGAGCTCATGCTTTTTTGTCCTAGTTACTGGCGCCATCACTTGTCCACATCAACATTTTTTATGTCAGTGCAAAGCCAGCAAGACATTTTGCTCTTTTTGCAACATTCTGGTGAATAACATTAAGCATCCACAGTTGCAGTATTAATCATAAAGTTAATTTGCACCACCGTGAAAGCAAAGTACCACTCAAACAGTATCTGCAATATAAATGTAAAAAGATTGAGTTTAGCTACAGACACCATGAATGCTGGTGCACTTGATGATTTTTATATCTTTAGTCATATCAAACTGATCCAAGAGGAAACTGCACAAACATATGTAAGACCATGCCTTTTTGAATTCATCAATAAATCTATTTTGTTCAGTATTTACACATGTTTTATTGACTAAACTAGATGCATCACTTGTAGTCTAGAAGGTACATCAATACTTAGGGACAGATATATCAACTTTTGATTAATTGATCTAACAAGACATTAACATTTATTTCTCAAAAAATACTATTATATTGAGAGATGCCCCATTAATCCTCTTCTATCAAGAACTGAGTCACAAACAAGATTTAATTATAGAGTGGAGACAAGGTAAATAAATGTTCTTGTCAAAAGATCAGAATATGAGTAAATTTATTTATCACAAAAATAAACATTAGTGGATCTCTATATTTGATGTGCTACCTCAATTATCGTAGAGTCACTGACATTCAAAGCTTTTTTCTAAATATTGCTCCCTCATTATTAAACATAATTAATTGTGGTAAAATGATTAAGATTTTATGCGATATGCTTCCCTAATTACATACTTTAATTTCTACTATATAGCCTGAAACTTCTGCAATATGTATGTTGAATTTCTCTTATAAAGTCACAGTCCAGTCTTACTTTCTATATTTACATCCAGTCCGTAACATAAAGGACATTGGCATGCTCAGGAATTTATACTTGTGAAGCAAAAAGCTATTTCATGTAACATGGAGGTATTGTACCAGCATAGTAGTAAATAAAATGACTTTTTGTGTCTTATTGTGTATTAATGTTACATCAATTTAGAAAATAATTACTGTCTTACTCTAGATTGTATATTATTCTGATTTCTTTAAGGTCTCTGAAATGCTGTGGTCAGTCATGAATGGGCACAAACATATTGGAAAAAATGTTTAGTTATAAAATGAAATGACAAAAAGAAGTTCCCTGATCTCAATACAATCACCTTTTATCCACATTGGGTAATAACAGATGACTGATTTCAAAGGATATGTGCACCTGTCTGGAAATCCGTTTTTGGAAAGAAACTGTAAGGATGTCAAGTTATAGACAAGGTTACCTAATCAGAGGGTCTGGGAAGATGTGATAGCCTCATTCTCTGAGTGAATGCAGCTTGCAACAAATGAGATCCTAATGGAGTGCAGCAAATTTTTTAAAGTTGGCAATTGTTTGGTATTCTGTAGTCATTGATGAGGAGATGCAAGTGCTTAAGTTTAATCTTTAGAAAATAGTTCAGTTTTAGTAGATCAGCCATACTTGAGTACAACAATGGTAGGATCACAAATTATATCAGACTGAACTACATGCTGCCAATGTGCAAATTCAGAATTATTTTAAACATAAATTATCTCAGATATTTTCTTTCTAGTCTTATAATAAATGATCCTCAGCATCTACTTTTCATCAGGACTGATTGTAGTGCATAATACTAAAACTATCATTGTTCATGTTGCCATTCTTTGCTTGTACTGTATAAATGGGTTTTATCATCATTTCACTATATTGACATATCTTTATGAGGAATTGATGTACATTTCTTGGATCAATAAAAATAGAAACTAGAAGCAGGAGGAGGCCCTTCGAGCCTTCTCCGCCATTCATTCTGATCTTGGCTGATCATTGAATTCAATATCCTGATTCCCCCCTTCTCCCATATCCCTTGATCCCTTTAGCCCCAAGAGCTATATCTAACTTCTTCTTGAAATCAGACATTTTGATCTCAACTCCATTCTGTGGTAGTGAATTCCACATATTTGCCACTCTCTGGGTGAAAAAATGTCTCCTCACTTCAGTTCTAAAAGGTTTACCCCTTATCCTCAAACTATGACCCCTAGTTCTGGTCTCTCCCAATCATTGGGATAATTCTTTCTGAATCAACCCTGTCTAAAATGTGAATCTTCCAATAATCCTTTGATAGATCACTTGACAGTAGCTATGTAAATAATTGTGTCTTTAACAATATTATACTATTAGCAGACATTATATCATAAACCCATAGCAGAAGGTTGTATGCTTTCTGTTCATGTCTCTCTTCTGGAAAAACAAAACATTATCAGCAGCCAGGCACTGAGGCAAATCAAGGATGTATACATTCCAAAGCTGATAGAAGGGGTTCTTCTGGTACCTCGCGTACCCGTTTAACTATATCAGTGTCAGGTAAGGGCTAGCAAATGACCCTCCCACGAGGTAAATTAAAAGACGACCTTGAGTTGAGTGATAGACAGGCATAAGTATAGAGTATAGAACAGTACAGCACAGAACAGGCCCTTCGGCCCACGATGTTGTGCCGAGCTTTATCTGAAACCAAGATCAAGCTATCCCACTCCCTATCATCCTGGTGTGCTCCATGTGCCTATCCAATAACCGCTTAAATGTTTCTAAAGTGTCTGACTCCACTATCACTGCAGGCAGTCCATTCCACACCCCAACCACTCTCTGCGTAAAGAACCTACCTCTGATATCCGTCCTGTATCTCCCACCACGAACCCTATAGTTATGCCCCCTTGTAATAGCTCCATCCACCCGAGGAAATAGTCTTTGAACGTTCACTCTATCTATCCCCTTCATCATTTTATACACCTCTATTAAGTCTCCCCTCAGCCTCCTCCGCTCCAGAGAGAACAGCCCTAGCTCCCTCAACCTTTCCTCATATGACCTACCCTCCAAACCAGGCAGCATCCTGGTAAATCTCCTCTGCACTCTTTCCAGCGCTTCCACATCCTTCTTATAGTGAGGTGACCAGAACTGCACACAATATTCCAAATGTGGTCTCACCAAGGTCCTGTACAGTTGCAGCATAACCCCACGGCTCTTAAACTCCAACCCCCTGTTAATAAAAGCTAACACACTATAGGCCTTCTTCACAGCTCTATCCACTTGACTGGCAACCTTTAGAGATCTGTGGATATGGACCCCAAGATCTCTCTGTTCCTCCACAGTCTTCAGAACCCTACCTTTGACCCTGTAATCCACATTTAAATTTGTCCTACCAAAATGAATCACCTCACATTTATCAGGGTTAAACTCCATTTGCCATTTTTCAGCCCAGCTTTGCATCCTATCTATGTCTCTTTGCAGCCTACAACAGCCCTCCACCTCATCCACTACTCCACCAATCTTGGTGTCATCAGCAAATTTACTGATCCACCCTTCAGCCCCCTCCTCTAAGTCATTAATAAAAATCCCTGCGGCACACCGCTAGCAACCTGCCTCCAATCCGAAAATTTTCCATCGACCACCACCCTCTGTCTTCGGTCAGACAGCCAGTTACCTATCCAATCGGCCAACTTTCCCTCTATCCCACACCTCCTCACTTTCATCATAAGCCGACCATGGGGGACCTTATCAAACGCCTTACTAAAATCCATGTATATGACATCAACTGCCCTACCTTCATCAACACACTTAGTTACCTCCTCAAAAAATTCTATCAAATTTGTGAGGCACGACTTGCCCTTCACGAATCCGTGCTGACTATCTCGGATTAATCCGCATCTTTCTAAATGGTCGTAAATCCCATCCCTAAGGACCCTTTCCATCAATTTACCAACCACCGAAGTAAGACTAACCGGTCTATAATTACCAGGGTCATTTCTATTCCCTTTCTTAAACAGAGGAACAACATTCGCCATTCTCCAGTCCTCTGGCACCATCCCCGTGGACAGTGAGGACCCAAAGATCAACGCCAAAGGCTCTGCAATCTCATCCCTTGCCTCCCACAGAATCCTAGGATACATTTCATCAGGCCCAGGGGACTTATCGACCTTCAGTTTATTCAAAACTGCCAAGACATCCTCCCTCCGAACATCTATTTCCTCCAGCCTATTAGCCTGTAACACCTTCTCTTCCTCAAAATCATGGCCCCTCTCCTTGGTGAACACTGAAGAAAAGTATTCATTCATCACTTCGCCTATCTCTACTGACTCCATACACAAGTTCCCACTACTGTCCTTGACCGGCCCTAACCTCACCCTGGTCATTCTTTTATTCCTCACATAAGAGTAAAAAGCCTTGGGGTTTTCCTTGATCCGACCCGCCAAGGACTTCTCATGTCCCCTCCTAGTTCTCCGAAGCCCCTTTTTCAGCTCATTCCTTGCTAACTTGTAACCCTCAATCGAGCCATCTGAACCTTGTTTCCTCATCCCTACATAAGCTTCCCTCTTCCTTTTCACAAGACATTCCACCTCTTTTGTGAACCATGGTTCCCTCACTTGGCCATTTCCTCCCTGCCTGACAGGAACATACCTATCAAGGACATCCAGTATTTGTTCCTTGAAAAAGTTCCACTTTTCATTCGTTCCTTTCTCTGACAGTTTCTGTTCCCAACTTATGCCCCCTAATTCTTGCCTAATCGCATCATAATTACCCCTCCCCCAATTGTAAACCTTGCCCTGCCGTACGGCCCTATCCCTCTCCATTGCAATAACAAAAAACACCGAATTGTGGTCACTATCTCCAAATTGCTCTCCCACAACCAAATCTAACACTTGGGTACCTGTGCGATGTTCATTGGTTTGAACATTTCAAACAAGTGATTGAAATGGGGTAAACTACCAGTCCATAGAAATAAAGTATATTAATGACTGCTCTGAGAAGGGAGCAGTCCGCATTCGGTAACAGTACTCTACAGGCAGCTACCACCTTCAGATGGAAAATGGATCAGAGAAGATGGAGGAAGACCATGAAGTGTTTTCAAACACTGTCTCGAGAACAAAATGCTACTGAGATCAATACATTCTGTGTCAATTCTTTGTCCTCTGGGTTCAGTGAACCACTCCCAACTGTCTTTGGAACTTCCCTGGTCTCTAGTTAACACTGAAAAGGAAGAATCTGCTGACCTGATTTCTGCGTCATTCTCTTCATTTTAAAAAAAATTCCAAAGATTCTTCCTTGATCTCTTTTAATTCTGTTAGTCTGGTTTTGGCCTCTTTAACTCCCTTGGATTCTTTCATGACCTTTTTTAACTTGGCTGTCTTGGTCTTGGCCCCTTTTGGCTTGAGTAATTTCTCCTGAACTACTTCAACCCTTATTTGGTCTTGTTCTTTTCTTTTATAAAACACACTATTATGTGCCTCCTGTGATGAATGTAATTGATTGTGTCGGAAAGCAATTCTATCCTACAAACCAGAGGGCTGCCCTTTGTCTCCAAGCATGCTTTCATAAGCATTATTTCTATGTACTGGTAGTCATCCTATTTGAATCACATGTTTATCTTCGAGGCAGGAATCGGGAGTTTGCAATTTCTCAAACCTCATAACTCCACCACCGAGCTGGCAGTGCTTGTCCATAGTACTATTATCCTGAGGATTGAGGAGCAGGCTGGAGACAGGATGCACCCACCCCCCACAAAAAAATCAAGGTATAGATGGCAAGGCGGGCAAATGGCTAACGCAAGAAGTTTAGTATTCCTACCTTCAGTCACTGGAACATTGGCCTACTTCTTAACATTGTTAACGTCCTTAGCCTTTGCTGCCCCCATCCACCCCCCAATGCCCCTTTCAACACCAAGTGAATCCTCTACACCCACTCTTCCAGTATTCACTAGATAAGGGACCAACAAGCCCTTTAACATTAGCAGATCTTTGAAATGATCAAGAAATCAGATATTCAATATTCTCTTTGAAATAAATTGTCCATTTTATAATCTCATATATAACTCTTAATCAGACACAACCAGTGAAAATCCCACTAAAGAAACCTTTTGTCCCTTTCACATCGCTTAATCTTGAGCAAATAAACACACACACATTATAAACACACAGGCATTGAAAAGATATGTCAATACTAGCAGTCCCCTTATCAGCTTTATGAACAAACCCACAATGGGCTGAGTCTATTAGACCTTCTTGGAGCTCAGACAAGCTTTCATAATGAGGCCATGTGGCAAAATAGATGTCTGGCCATCCATTCAGCCTGCTTTTATTAATACAGTTATCAGATGACCTCATTTTGATTCTTTTTTAAACAATATAAAAGAGGTATCAAATGGTTTCTTCAATGGGACTTTCAGTGCTAGTGTTTGACAGATTTATGAGAATGTAAAGAGGTAACCTTTTTCAAAGGAAACGTTGAATGCCTTATTGTTTCCTTTTAATTATTTCATGAGCATTTAAAAGACTTGCCAGTGTTATTATATGGCTCATTGTTCTGCGTCTAGTGGATACTGAAAGAATGCTTCAAAGGCTCAGTGTCAAGATATTAAATCAATGTAAAAATGAAACCACCAGGTCCCCTTCATACATTCCTTTCTGATTCTCCACTCTGTAGCGTGCAGAAAAGGACTTTATTCACTCGAGAAAGGACCCTTATGTATCCTAAACTTTAGACCATGCTGGTCAATTTAATAGTTTATCAACTTTTAAAAACAAAACCCTGTGATCAAAAAACTACACTAAAAACATACTTAAAGCTTTAAGCAAATACATGAATACTTGCAAAAAGCATTCACACACCATCTTAACATCAAGTCATTCCAGACTCCTGACTCAGGATCCTTCATTGCTTATAACTCCTTTGAGCAGCTGTCAACCACATCTCCATGAAAAGGAGTGCTGTGTGTATGCTCACAACCTTCATCCCTATGCCATGCCAAAAGGAATCCCAGAATTGGATCCTGCCCATTTTAATGCCAATCCATGTCCATTCTGACATAGACAGTGATGTGAAAGTCTGGGCCTGAGAAATTCAAATTTTTCATATTTGCAAACTGGAAATGTTTTCTAAATTCATATACTAACAGGTTAAGTTCATATTTTATACATGTTAGGCTTATGAGATCTGAGTTGTATGAATAATATATTTTATTATGCATCTTACATTTAATCCCAAATGAAAATGACTTATCTTATTCAGTAAGCAGAAGATATTGGAGTTGTTGTGTGTTTGCAATGTATTAGTTGCCAGAACTGATCACACCCAAAATACATTAGGATAGATTTTCTGATTAATTATGTCAAATAAACAGGCATAAGGTAGATCTAACCATTAAAAGTTGGGGTCAAAATCAGTAATGCCATTCAGCACCTCACTTAATTTTCCACTCCCAAGTTTCAAGTATTTTCATCGGTGCCTGCCAGTTTCCTAATTTCAATGTTTAATTATAGCCCAGTAATATAATTTTAGATGCTGCAATTTCCTGCAACTTTCACCATTGAGTCATAAAAGCATTCATATATACCAGGTGTTGCAGAATGATAACAGCTGTGTTGTGTGTGGAAGTGCAAATAAAAAGACCCATAAAAATACTTTTGCTGCATTTTGAAACTGGGTTGAGATTATGGCCGGTATTTTATGGCCTCGTTCGGGTGAGGCTCACAAAATCCCGCCTGAGGCCAACAGAAAATTCCATTCTGTGAGCCTTGCCCACCCCGGAATCAGAGGCGGTAAAATACCGGCCTATGTCTCTATTGAAAACCAGACCTTCAGCGGGATTTTCTGGCCATGCTTGCCCCGAAACCAGAAAATCCCGTCTGAGGTCAATGGACCTTTCCATGGTCCACCCCATTATCAAACTCCGATTCCCGTGGTGGACGGAACAGGAAAATTCACCCCCTTATATTGCAACATTTTCACTTTGCCACACATCCAATCTGGAGTTTAATTATTTGTGCTGTTCTAACCATTGGCTGAAGACTTGATTTCCTATCACCATGTCCTCTATGGTAG